>NC_136812.1:8841555-9034055 GCF_951216825.1 Electrona antarctica
AGGGGACATGGGGAGAGCATGTGAGGATACCTACCCTAGGGGACATTGGGAGACCATGTGAGGAATGGATACCCACCCTAGGGGACATGGGGAGAGCATGTGAGGATACCCACCCTAGGAGACACGGGGAGAGCATGTGAGGATACCCACCCTAGGGGACATGGGGAGAACATGTGAGGATACCCACCCTAGGGGACATGGGGAGAACATGTGAGGGTACCCACCCTAGGGGACATGGGGAGAACATGTGAGGATACCCACCCTAGGGGACATGGGGAGAACATGTGAGGGTACCCACCCTAGGGGACATGGGGAGAGCATGTGAGGATACCCACCCTAGGGGACATGGGGAGAGCATGTGAGGGTACCTACCCTAGGGGACATGGGGAGAGCATGTGAGGATACCCACCCTAGGGGACATGGGGAGAGCATGTGAGGATACCCACCCTAAGGGACATGGGGAGAACATGTGAGGATACCCACCCTAGGGGACATGGGGAGAACATGTGAGGATACCCACCCTAGGGGACATGGGGAGAACATGTGAGGATACCCACCCTAGGGGACATGGGGAGAACATGTGAGGATACCCACCCTAGGGGACATGGGGAGAACATGTGAGGATACCCACCCTAGGGGACATGGGGATAACATGTGTGGATACCCACCCTAGGGGACATGGGGAGAACATGTGAGGATACCCACCCTAGGGGACATGGGGAGAACATGTGAGGATACCCACCCTAGGGGACATGGGGAGAACATGTGAGGATACCCACCCTAGGGGACATGGGGAGAACATGTGAGGATACCCACCCTAGGGGACATGGGGAGAACATGTGAGGATACCCACCCTAGGGGACATGTGGAGAACATGTGAGGGTACCTACCCCAGGGCACACGGGGAGAACATGTGAGGGTACCCAACCTAGGGGACACGGGGAGAGCATGTGAGGATACCCACCCTAGGGGACACGAGAAGAACATGTGAGGATACCCACCCTAGGGGACATGGGGAGAGCATGCAAACTCCACACATAAAGGCCCCTTCGCCAACCCCAGTGGGAACACTAGTCAAAAAAAATTGTCACAATGGACATTGGCATCAAAAGAGTTCACTTAAGTCTATAGTCTATTTAACTAACACAACAAATTCCATCTTATACGGAATCCTTTTGTTCGGCAGCCAACAGAGACAAACTGTTCTCATTATGTTGGCCTCCAACTAATATCAGGACTTTCCATTAGTGTTGCGGATAGGTGGGGAGGACAATGTCCAAAGAGATGCACTACAACACACTACGACATGGCATCCCTCATCATCTAGTATCAGTATCACTTGACATCACATGGCATCCCTCATCATCTAGTATCAGTCCAGAAGCTTTACTCAAACATTACTGGGCCGGTGTTTCTCAAACCTTTTCATATCAAGGACCAGAGACTCAGAGACTCAGAGATTGCCATTCAATGCATTATTGATTATCAATGTGATGTGTATATATAATATTGTGAATTTGTCTACTATGACTGCAGTATAACGCTGCCGAAGGCTATACGCCAAAACGCGTACGTTGTGCTGTCGTTGTCCTGTCTGCTCTGCAGCATACTGTGTCTGCTCTGCAGCATACTGTGTCTGCTCTGCAGCATACTGTGGGAATATAAATAATAAAAAGTGCCTTAAACCAAATGACATGTCCGTGAGTGCTGGTATTCTCTCCTTAGATAATTTATTGTAAAGCTAACTTTCCTCGACCGCGCACCCGGTAAGACTGTTCAGATAAACTAAGACATTGGAGTCGTTCTTGCTTTAAATATCAAGGACCCCCACAATGACACTTCTTATTAATAATAATAATAATAGCTTGAATTTATATAGCGCCTTTCATGAACCCAAGGACGCTTTACAAAATGTACCAACAACAATCAACAACTATATGCCATAAGCCTGAGAGAATAAGTGTCTTTTCAAGGCAGCCTTAAAAGAGGCATGGCGAATCTCTATTGGGAGAGAGTTCCACAGGGTGGGGGGGGGGGGCTGCCACACTGAACGCTCTGTCCCTGAAGGTTCGCTTGACTGCCTTGGGGGCAGAGAGGAGGTCCAAGTTTGTGGACCGCAGGTTCCGTGTCACAGGAGGCTTATGGAGGAGGCCTGAGAGGTACTGTGGCTTTTTGACATTTGTAGGTGAGAAGGAGTTTATAATTGATATGGAACTTGACAGGAAGCCAGTGCAGTTGTTTGAGGGTGGGGGTGATGTGCTGCCAAGGCTTGGTGCGTGTGAGAACTCTGGCAGCTGAGTTTGGGACATACTGCAGCCTGTCCAGGTACTTGTTTGGGACCCCAAACAAGACTCCATTGCAGTAGTCCAGGCGGGAGGTAACACTTCTTAGCCCCCATTTGAAAAGATATGCCAGCCAGGGACCCCCATAAGAGAAGATTGTATGGCTCTGGCAGTGATTTTCAACCATTTTCATTCCAAGGATCCCCCAGTTTAGTTTAACATGCATTAGTCTACGGACCCCCTATTTAATGACATTTCTATCTCTGGGACCACAATTCTTATAGTAAAATCAATGCTAATTTAACTCTAAGAGTGTACAAATGGAACCAAATGGACCCGTCAGCGTCCATTTAGTTCCATTTGTACACTCTCAGAGTTACAGACCCATAAGGTTTCATTCGGTTCCTAACTCATTTTAGTTGGGGAGTGGGGGACCCCCTGGAACTCCCTCAAGGACCCCTGGAATTGTCCCCGGAACCCCACTTTGAGAACCACTGTATTAGTCTGTGTGTGTCCTCACCTCCAGCCAACTTACTAAAATAGAAAATTAACAGTGGCGGTCTGCCACAATACAGTCTGATTAGGAGTTTATTATGTTGTTGATTCAGTGTTAATTACGCCAGCTGTTTGGAAGACATATTGTTCCTCTGATTGCTGCCGGGATGTCAACATGAAATGGCCATCCTGTGAAAATGAACAACTCTGGCTGTAAGTGTGTTTGAGGTCGCCACTGATGACTCCCAACCACTCAAGGCTACCCTGCAATTGGATTGAAAGTGTTCTGGTCGCTGAAATGGATACTGGCTAAAACATTAAATGGCTGCCTCTTTTCATGATTTGTTCTATTGTCTGTATCTGTGTCATATAATTATTCATCGATTACGTGCACACAGACACATAATAAGCTCAAGTGACTTAAGTTCTAGACATGTTGCGTCATGTGCAGATCTTTTGGGGGCACGATAGACTTGGCTGCCCACATGACGTACTCTGTGAAAGCCAGACGTTGGAATGGCTAGCGCCCGTCAAAAATGGCCCATTAGGGAATGTACATTATTACTGTATGATGTACGATCGGTATACTAAACAAACAATTTAGAAATGGAAATTGAAACCAAGTAGAATGAGCTGATATTAGATAGCAGATGTTGTTAATTACATGTTTGACAACCTACCAGATGGGCCTTATATATAATTGTCTCGATGTAGTCATCTCATGTTTACTTGAGATATGTTATTGATTCTGATGCTTTTCCAATTAGGCCTCAGTCAGATGAGAATCAAGGGGAAAGATACCGACCCTTATTACACCGTAAGGACACAGTTCGACATGGCATGTGCTATCATCCTTGATAAGGCAGACGGACATAATCCACTATCAGCAATCTGTTTAGAGATTGATTTGTTTGTTTTTTACGGACACAAAGGGTCCTGTACTGTAGCTATCTTTGGTCACACTCAATAGAGACGTTGTTCACCCTGGACGACGTGCAAAGGCACAAACACACATTTACTTTTACTTCCCTGACGCAGGCAGACATGGGCTATTAACCGTGGAGGAGGCAATTTGTAAAAACAAAATGTGCAACGAATCCAAATAGTTCATAAATGACCTTGCCGAGTGCCAGTGACTGAATCCTCTGATGAGTACATGTCACAGCAAAGGATTGTCCAATAAGTGATGCATTGGAAAGCCTGGCCGGAGGATCCCCAAGGCAATCCTTTTATAATTGATGTTTGTGGCATACAATGGCTCTCTGTGGACGACGGCTGATTGGGCCGGGTTTTTGTAGCTGTCTGGCCACTTTGGTCTCACAAACACTCACCAGGTGGAATGACGGTCTCACATTCAATTATGCCATTAACCCATTTAGGCCTGACGTTGAAATTTAAAAAATGTTTTCTAAATCCTGACGGTTTTCAGAAATACCTCATGTTTCTGTATCAGTGGTTCTCCATATTTCATGTCAAGGACCCCAAATTGGCCACCGACCCCCATCTGAAAATATGTTGTTCCAGGGACCTCCCAGAAGCAAAGATTTGAGTTAAAAACGTTCGCTCTGAAAGAATATATATTCATAGATTTGCGCCACATTTTCGCCATTTAAAAAAAATAGCAGACCTACAAGCTCGTAGCGCGCCACTCGGTGGCGCGCTACGAGCTTGTAGATCTGCTATTTTTCAATAGCTAAAGCATAACATAATGGTAACACCAAAAGGGGTTCCCGCCCAGAATGGGTTAAGTCCAATGCCATTCTTCTGCGTTCTATTACAGTATAATAGGACGCCCACTGTCTCTCAAATTTCAGAGAAATTGCTCTGTTTTGTTTGCAAGCCACAAGAGCGTGTGTGTGTATAGACAATTATGTAGGCTATGACAATCTGCATGGTTAAATGGTAAATGGTGCATTTATATAGCGCCTTTATCCAAGGCGCTTTTACAGAGATTGTGCATTACATTCACCCATTCACACACACATTCATACACCGATGGCAGCGGAAACCATGCAAGGCACCAACTAGCACATCGGGAGCAATAAGCCTATCTCACAGAATTTCCCCACCCCCTTAATACGCCCCCTTTCCGCATTAGTGGTGATAGCGTGACGTCACTCCATAGACACTACATGTTAACAGAGGTAATTTAAGAAGTCTACAACTTTTGTTTTCTCAAGGTAAGGTTTGTTCTATCTGTTCGAGCTGATTTACAATCTTGTTTGCTTCATAATAATATTGGTCTGTCACATTTTTACATTAGGAAATGTACTTAGATTCTCCAGAGAAAAAAACGTGTAAATGCTAATGTTAAATGACACCACTATCTACCGGAAGGGGGCGTGGAAAGGGGGCTGTGAGATAGGCCTATTAGGGGTTCAGTGTCTTGCTCAAGGACACTTCGACAGTAACTCTGGGGGAGC
Source organism: Electrona antarctica (assembly GCF_951216825.1). Classification (NCBI taxonomy): domain Eukaryota; kingdom Metazoa; phylum Chordata; class Actinopteri; order Myctophiformes; family Myctophidae; genus Electrona; species Electrona antarctica. Next base: position 8,846,756 of record NC_136812.1, read on the forward strand.
CCGGGTTTGAACTGGCAACCTTGCGGCTACCATCCAGGCCACTCTACCCCTGAACCACCGCCGCCATGGTTGGGTGGTGAAGGCAAACGCATGCATAGACAACAATGGACCTAATTCATGGCCGTCCGCTGCATGTAATCTACCATGTATGGAAAGGCATTTTCCGGACAAATTATTTCTCTCCTGTTTCTCGCTCACTCTTTTTTTCCCTTTGTTAAGTGCCTTGCGGTCTCTGGGGGTGTAATGCAAATAGCCTGGTGTTCCACTTACTGTGAGAGCTAGCAGGGTTCATCTAGTCAAATCAAGAGTGTTCTACTTGTAATCACGTAGAGGATACTTATTTTCTATGCTTTACTTGGTCGCAACTGTGAGATATTTAACATTTATGGATTCGTATGAATGAACCACACAGATTACAATCAGCGTTGTTCTGGCTCATTGTCTTGAGTGACGATGATCTGAACGTGTGAAGCATGAATGATCTCATATAATGTGCGTCACACGAGCTCACAATCAGCATTTAATTTATTGCAAAACTTTCCTTTTCCTTTCCTATTTTCTGAGTTTGTGATATTTCACAGTGTCCTCCTGGGTAATCTTATATCCTAGTACTGACCACATGCTGCTTGGTTCACGGTGTGGTTTCATTTAGCGGGACACGTTTCGGTGTGGTTTCATTTAGCGGGACACCTTTCGTTCTCTGCTGTCCCCCATGGGACGTCACCACCATGCAGCTCATACTTTATCTATAACAGCAAAAAGAAATAGCACTTCTAGAATAATATTAAAAACGTGCCATAATAACATTACACTGGGAAAAAAAACAACCCCAGTCCCTCCCCTCTTTTTAACCAATTCAGGCCTGACGTCGAAATAAAAAAAAAGTCTTCTGAAAGAATATATATTCAAAGATTTGTGCCTCATTTTCACGATATTTCAAAAATAGCAGACCTACAAGCTCGTAGCGCGCCACTCGGTGGCGCGCTATGAGCTTGTAGATCTGCTATTTTTCAATAGCTAAAGTATAGCATAATGCTTAGTTAAAACACCAAAAGGGGTTCCCGCCCAAAATGGGTTAAAGCATTGATGGTTTGTGAAGGAAATTCGAACCTCTGAAAAGTATAGTCTATGATGTATTCAGTAAATGGTCGATATTCTTCACCCGACCCTGAAGGACATCGGATGCCTGTGATTCCTTTTGAAACTGGAGCTGCTTTCTGGTTGTCTGAGGTCATTATTATGTATCATAATACTAGAGAGCATGTTTTAGATTATATTGTCAAACAGAGTAAAAAACAAAACAATGAATAGTACCAAGTAGCAACAAAATAATTATTAATCCAACAAAATATACAACGGCAAACCGTGTTCCTTTCAGCATCTACGCCCGCTGTCAACACGATGTAGCATCCTAAACGGATGGCATTCACCTGGCACACCCTATGCGTAATGTCATTTTTCTTTTACGACGTATCATGGCGGCTAATAACCCATTTTGGGCGGGGACCCCTTTTGGTGTTAGCATTATGTTATGCTTTTAGCTATTGAAAAATAGCAGATCTACAAGCTCATAGCGCGCCACCGAGTGGCGCGCTACGAGCTTGTAGATCTGCTATTTTTGAAAAATCGAAGAACCACTGACATAGAAACATAGCTTTTTCAAGAAAACTGTCAGGATGTAGAAGACATTTTTTTAATCTGATCTCAGGTCAAAATGGGATAAAGTCAGCATTGATTTGTGCTTTACACAAAAACACATCAGGCGGAAACCATCACATCGGTAATAAATTGATACTGATTTGGTCTTTGGGACGAAGGAACCAAATGCCAGCATATCATTTTCCCCCCCCTCTCCCTCTCCCTGTACCAGAGGCTCAGCGCCGGTACAATCGATTTCACTGCAAGAACCTTTTGTTCTCTGAAGTAATAAAGCAGTGTATTGATTTATCGGAGGCTGACGGGTACCTTTTGCCTCCTCCTCCTCCTCCTCCCGTGTACTTGGTTTCAGTCCGCTTGGTTTCTCCTGCTGGAAGGAGAGGTTTTGTCTGCATGACAGTGAAGCCCTGGCCCTGTCCAGAGGAAAACGCTCCTTCTTGCACTGTCAGGCTGTAATTGCACCTTTTAAAATATAATTGCTGTATATACGGAACCTCAAATTGCACCACCATAACCCATTTAGACCTGACGATTCAAGTCTTCTAAATCCTAAAAGTTTCCCTAAAATGTTTCCACAGTATGTCAGTGGTGCTCAGCCGTTTTCATGTCAAGAACCCCCAGAATTATCTGTATTTGTCCACGGACCCTCATCTGAAAATATGTTGTTCCAGGGACCTCACCAGAAGCAAATATTTGAGTTAAAAACGTTCGCTCTGGAAGAATATATATTCAAAGATCTTTTGCCACATTTTCACGATTTTTCGTGTATAGCAGATCTACAAGCTCGTGAAATGAAATGAAATGAAATGATTACTATATTTACCCAGGGTATCTGGGCTAAGCTCAAGAACTTGTTTCCAGCCAGGCCCTGCTCATAGAACATTTCATCGTAGTGGTTCAATGCCTTGTTCAAGGGCACTTCAGCGGTGGTAATTTGAACGTGTCGGACCGCTGATTTGAACTGGCGACCTTCCGGTATCAAGACCGCTCCGCAATCCGTTCGGCCACCGCTGCCACCGCTTTCATTTCATTTTTACTCTTTGAATGGTCTTTCTTGCACTCTTTATTCTATCCTTTTGTTTGCTGTGCTTGCTGTGTTTTGTTGTGTGGATGTTATGCTACAGTATGCTTCTGCATTGTCTGTAAGGAAGCCAAACAAATAAGTTTGACTCGTATGTACCTGCATGTACACAAGATGTACCAATAAAGTACAACCTTGAACCAACCTTGAACCTTGATCCTGTGACACAGGACAAATAGGCCTATTGACATTATAGGGTTATAGTTAAGATCTTTGGACTTAAAGCTGTAGGAAATACTTGTGATTAGTCGTTGCAAAGGTATTAATTGATTGACTGAGTCCCGTGGTGGGAGTGCATGGTTTTGGTGAATATGAAGTAGATCCAGTCATTTGAGGCGAGGGGCACTGCAGGGAACCACTCATTAAAAATGAATTCATCCACAAAACTGCCGTCATTTGTATTGTTGACCTATTTCTACCAATATAGACGGTGCTGGGCAGCTACAGTACATGTAGCTTAACTTGCCCAACACTGCAGATAACAATGAATCATAGCTAATAGGCCTATTAATTAACTTTAATAGATCTATTGCTTCTTCTTACTGAACAAACCCCATTGAATAAATAGTTAAATAACTAAAAGGAATAGTGTTGGGCAAGTTAAGCTACATGTAGCTGCCCAACACATGCTTATAGAGACACTTTTTGACCCCTCTGTTTTTTTTAAAAGTTTTCTTTACTTCTCCCTACTCCTTTTCGATGTAAAAAAATAGAAGAATTATAATACTTGCGGCCAGTGAGGCTTGTTTTTTTGTTTTGTGAATATTATTTTATTTGTTCTATATTGCACTTATTTTAATTCTTTGACATTTTTCGTCTAATTTTATCACGTTCGGAATAACGTTTTTCATTCATTCATTCATTCATTCATTCATTGAACAACTATTTTGTGCTGCTGCTGGCGTAGTGATACGGGACAAAAAAAATAGTTCCGTGTGACAGAGAGGTCAAAGATGAATCAAATGGTAGAAATAGGTCAACAATACAAATGACGCACGTTTTGTGGATTCATTTATTTTAAAATGAATGAATTGCCCCCCAGACCCCTCACCACCAAATGACTGGAACTATATGAATATTCACCAAAACCAGACCAGATCTCCCACCACGGGACTTGGGCAATCAATTAATACCTTTGCAACTATATCAATGGCAAGTGTGTCCTATTTCCTACAGCTTTAAGTCCAAAAATCTGAACTAAACCCTTTAAGATTTGAGCTTTCTGAGAAAAGACAATGCAAAGTGCATTGATTTGCACTATAGTGGATTTCTCTTTCATGTGTATTATTTAGGACCTGAGAACTTGTTTATTGTGCAGAAATCTGTATGTTGATTTTCTGACACTAAAGTAAATTAAAGACTAAACTCAGACTCAATGGAAGCACTACTTCTCTCCATTTAGTGCAAATCAATCTCTTTGATTTGACTGAGCATTAACAATTGGCAGGATGGATGGAGTGGCAGACGTGAGAGCTGTTGAGAACAGCACTCGTTTCAACACCACATGTGGTTTGTCATAACCAAACAATACAAAATGAGTAAGATGAAGATCATAATCATTATTTTAACTAATACAAAGTCACCCTTAAAAGTGCAGTCAACCTGCACAACCAACCGATGTTTTGGCCTGGGCCATGGCCCAATGGTCCAGGCACCTTGGCTGGTAATCCAGTCTGGCAGTGTGCCGCGGGTTCGACTCCCGATCCCGACGGCCTTTACTTCATGTCTTCCCCCCATCTCTCTCCCCATTTCCTGTCAGCCTACTGTCTGTCCCTCCATAAAAAAAGGCAAAAGCCACAAAAAAAAACATTTAAAAAAAAAGACATTCATGTTTTGAGGCGTATTTGTATCTGAATTGTAGCGCATTAACCGGCGTCGCAGTCCCGCCCCCTTTCATGACGACGCCAGGCCCAGGAAATAATTCCCAATGCATTTTTCCCATAGACATTAAAAAAAGTATTTATTTAAAGACCTTTTTAAGCGTCGTACGAAGCCAACTCGAGTCGTGACAAATCATGACAACAAACACAATATTTTGGACCAAACAAATAATTACAAAGATGAAAAACAACAAAAAAAAGTGTTGTAACCTGCCGTTTTTTTTTCTTCTTTCTAATTATTTGTTCGGCCCAAAACATTGTGTTTATTGTCATGATTTGTCACGACAAGAGTTGGCTTTGTCCGCGGCGTAAACGTCTTTAATTAAATACTTTTTGAAAAGTCTATGAGGTAAAATGAACAGGGAATTATTTTCCGGGTCTCTCGAGGGGGCGGGGCTGCGACGCTCTATACTTGCAAAATGCTGGTTCGATTCCGGCTGTAGACCATGGCCTCTATTTCCGTCAGTGCAGAACCCCTTATCCCTGAACTTCTTTGCATTTTTTAACTATTTTGAAAAACAATAGTTCTAATAGCCGATCTACAAGCTCACAACGCGGCTATATGCGAAGTTGAACTATTCAAAAATGTTTTTCAAAATAGTGAAAAAAGGCAAATAATTTAGAGAAAATATGTTGTTCCAGGGACCCCTCCAGAAGCAAAGATTTGAGTTAAAAACGTTCACTCTGAAAGACTATTATATTCAAAGATTTGTGCCACATTTTCACGGTTTTTCAAAAATAGCAGATCTACCGGCTCGTAGCGCGGCACTCGGTGAGCTTGTAGATCTGCTATTTTTCAATAGCTAAAGTATAACATAATGCTTAAAACACCAAAAGGGGTTCCCTGTTCAACCTAAATCCACTTGTGTGCTGCATGGTGTCAAGAGATAGAATGGATGTACTAAAGTACTGTACATCCGATGATAACATGAAACACTGCTTTTGCCGTCAGCATTTCACAAAGTCAACATTTTGTGGAGTCAACATTTCAATTCACATAGGGTGTTGTTTTGGGAGGCCATTATATTATTGATCTCCTTAAGTCTTTAGTTTCTCTTAAACTAAACAACAGTTTGACCTTATAAACTGAGACAAAGAGTTCTAGCTTTTTGCCTTACGAAGCTTTCTTAGAAAAGTGCTGTAGAACCTTAGCTCTTGGGACTCATGCTGAGAGAGAGAGAGAGAAACTATTGTATCCAACAATTGTATCTAAGATCAATTAGAATAAACATGATTAAATTCTGCCCCAGGATTCTCCCCTATAGTTTTTCATGGTAGTAGGAAAATAAATACAAATATACCATACAAAACCATAGAAATTAAAAAATATATATATATCATGTTTATAACAACATGAAATGTACTGTAGTAGTCAAGCAGGTGCCGTGCAGAGCAGTGCATCTGGTTGACCTGCTGGTCAGCACTTCTTTAACACATTCTGGGCGGGAACCCCTTTTGGTGTTTTAAGCATTATGTTGTACTTTAGCTGTTGAAAAATAGCAGATCTACAAGCTCATAGCGCGGCACTCAGTGCCGCGCTATGAGCTTGTACAGTAGGTCTGCTATTTTTGAAAAATGGTGAAAATGTGGCCCAAATGTTTGAATATATTCTTTCAGAGCGAACGTTTTTAACTCAAATCTTTGCTTCTGGGGGGGGTTCCTGGAACAACATATTTTCAGATGGCCTCGGCGGGCAATTACATATATTTTTGGGGGTCCTTGACATGAAAATGTTTGAGAACGACTGACCTGGAAACATGGGTTTTTCAGAAAACTATCAAGATTTAGAATTTAGACATTTTGTAGAATCGGTCTCGGTCGATATGGGTTAATCATCAACGCTCCTCTCTTGCAACACCCTTGCATGTCATGACAGGAGGCTCTGTGGATTTGTCGGTGGAATAAAAGGGAGCCGTTTACAAGCCCACAGTAATGACTTATTGCTATAGCTGTCTCTGAAGAACAGGGTTTTTTTGGGACGTGACTGTGGTAATTGCACAACGAGCTCAGTGCTGTTAACCCATTCAGGCCTGACGTCGAAATTAAAAAAAAAAAGTTTTCTAAATCATGACAATTTTCGGAAAGATTTGAGGCACATTTTAACGATTTTTCAAAAATAGCAGACCTACAAGTTCATAGCGCGCCACTCGGTGGCGCGCTATGAGCTTGTAGATCTGCTATTTTTCAATAGCTAAATTATAACAATGTTTAAAACACCAAAACGGGTTCCCGCCCCAAAATGGGTTAATGGTTAATGTGGTTAAACGCTAACGTGACATGGATGCGTTCCAGGTCTCAATGGATTAAGAATCATAATTACGGGGGACCTATACCTGGGGATATTTTCATTTTGCCCCGTTGAGGAATACACCAGGCAGATATAATTATTTTCTGTCGCCCGAAATTCCCCTTCTCTTTGAAAATAACTACACGACTCCCCAAGTACTGTTGTTTTTTTTTGGGGGTTAAACGAGGCAAAATGCAGTGCTGATACGTTCTCTCCCTCAGTGCCATCTCCTCTGATAATTAAAAGAGATTGATCGTACACGCTGAGGGAACTATGTGCTGCATGGGAAGTCTTAGCCGCAGCAGCCCTTTGAGAAACACTAGTTCTTGCACTTTCAACACCATCAAAGTGCCAAAAAAGCAATATCTACAATATAACCGGAGGTGATGATGTGCTTTATTCCTTTGTTTTGCTTTGTTTATTGTGATTCTCTCATTAGTAGGCTATAATTGACAGTGCTGTATCCAAAGGAAATTCACTCTTGACATTTGCATTTACAATATTATTATTCAGCCGCTCACATCACATCAAACCTGCTCATCTGTACACTATCCTCCTCGGAATTGAAGCGTTTTGACAAGAGCTGGATTTGATGAGGGGAGCGGCCGGACAAATTGAGGTGATGACTGATGACTGCTGACCTTCTCAGGCGCTCGCCCTCCCCCTTGGACTGCTCTGCTGGGCAGCAATGTCACTGAGACAGAGGCATGTTCATAAATCAAAGGTGGCATCCTACACCTGACATTAATAAAGCAGGGCAGCATCTGTGACCTACTGTCCTGAGTGACAACACCATTGCGGTCATTCCTGGAGACTGCAAGAAGCCCACAAGTTTTGCACCTTTTGTTTAGCTATTGTTTAGAATATCTAAGCTGTCAATTGTGCTAAAGCAAACAAGAAATTACTGTGACCACAAGTAAAGCCTTGTCTTGGCAGGTATCACGTTTCTGAGAGTTGTGGTCTTCTGCATGGAGCATGAAACAAATCCTTTCCGGCTCCAGATTCCGTACAGGGCTCAGGGGAAGATGGTTACGAGCCCGTTGCTGTAGAGTGGAGTAATTACAAAAAAAACTAAGTATAAATAATTAATTTAATCTAATTAAACTTCATCAGTCTCTTAGATCATACTCTTTCATTTAACCCTGCACTGCAACACCGTGAGTAAAATGTGCTGCATATTATACATGTGTCACATTTCAGTAAGTGCAAGTCAATATATATACAAAAATATATAGAAAAGAAAATCCAACATCATGGTCTGTTGTAACATGATATTTTAATAACAATTTATCTACAAAAACTTGACTGACACCACTGTATTCTGGTCTGCATGGAAAGTGCACCACGGTCACCGAAGCAAAAGAACATATAAAAATGTACATACAAACATACGGCACCATGTTTATTTTTAGAATGCCCATTCATTTGGCCTTGGTACAGTAGTTAGTTACAGTATAAATGAGCGGGGTCATTTTTCAACAGGATGGTTCATCTTGATGTTGCTTAAATCTGAATTTCTACTGTGTTTGTATCTTGTTAAAACGTGTTCTGGTGTGCAACAATATTGTGTTTCTTGTCTTGCTGAACCGACTATTATTTAATGGCATGGCACTTGTATTGTATGTTTTTGCCACAGAAACCCCCCCCAAAATGTGATCAGTACATTCCACCAACTGTGCATATAGCTGGTTCTTTTCCAAGTAACCAACACGTTTGCTGACAAAGTAATCCATTGGACATCCATTGGGTCATAGCACAACAGTACCCCCCCCCCCCCCCCCTCCCCCTTAGAATGGGTATTGGACCCTCATTCATCACTGGCCATTGACATTCCAGGACACCCCCCCCCCCCCCCTTCCCCTCCCCTCAAGCAGCCGTTAACTGCACAGCTTGGTGGTCTCATAATCCAGGGAGTTTGGCAGGCGCGAGCTGAAGGCCTGTAAAGAGGCGTGGATGCGGACCACCTCACTGGCGGTGAGTTTGAGTCGATGCCGGAGGAGACAAGCGAACAGATCCAGCCTCTGCTGACCGGGAGGGGACAGTCGGTTCACCCGGTCCCGTATCTCTAGGAGCTGGAGCATGGCCGTGTCCTGGGAGCCCTGCGTGTAGGGGTAGTCCAGCTGCAGGATCAAGTCGCGGATCGCTTCCGGGTCAAAGTGCATGCTGTAGCCGAAGACCTGGATGCTGTTGATCTTCATGTAGCCCAGGTTCCGGGCGGGGTCCATCATCTCCAACGGCTCGTAGTAGACGCTGTCGTTGGCGACCGACGACGACGGCGACACTCCGCTTTGCACCTTTATCCTACTCCGAAGGTAGATGTGGATGGTCTCGAAGAAGGTCTTCCACGTGTTGCCTAGCGTCAGTGTCCAGTTGTAGCACTCCAAGGGCAGGTCCAGCTTGGTGGCCTTCCAGTCCGGGAAGCCGCTCTCGCTGACGGGGATGTACCAGCTCTCCGAGTGGCTGCCTCCGAACGGGTTGATGTACAGAGTGAGGACGGGCTCCAGGGTGCTGTTCTTGGTGAGGCAGATCTGGAGGGACACGCCCAGCAGCATGTGCACCAGGTTGGACTTGTACTTGTTGCTCTTCAGCGTCAGCAGCATCCTCTTCCTCCACGACGGGTCGAACCAGCTGTTGAGGCGCATGTCGTTGCTGATGAAAATGGCGTGGACCTGTATAGGACACACACACAGACACGCACGTATACACATTAAAACCCATTTTGACCTGAGATCAGATTCTAAAAATGTCTTCTACATCCTGACAGTTTTCTGAAAAAGCTATGTTTCTATGTCAGTCGTTCTTCGATTTTTCAAAAATAGCAGACCTACAAGCTCGTAGCGCGCTACTCGGTGGCGCGCTATAAGCTTGTAGATCTGCTATTTTTCAATAGCTAAAGCATAACATAATACTAACACCAAAAGGGGTTCCTGCCCAAAATGGGTTAAAAAAGTATGCCAAAAATGCAGGCACAAAACATACACTAAGATATTGGTTATTATGGAACACCCGAGAACTGCCTCGGGCCTGTCATACAGGCTCCTGATAGAATTAAATTTGGGAACACACATTAGGGAAGCTTAGGGAGTTCATCCAGTGGCATCATGGCAGTCTAAGATGTTATAGTGCTGAGCAGCTCCCATGTGTAAATGAGTACGCCTCTATTCCCCAAGGCTACTGTTGGGGGGAAAAGCTATAACTCAGCTCTCAGACAGCCATACATGTACATATATGGTAAAACAAAGGGCAGAACACCTCTAGCCTGCGGTCAGCTCTCTGCAGGAGGTAGCGGAGTTCCACGTCCTGGAGGTCCGTCTCGAACCCCAGGTAGTTCTCCGTGGAGTCGGCCACCGCGGGCCTGCAGGCCCCCTGCGTCAGCGCGAACCCCGGGTTGCAGCTCCCGCAGCGGGTGTGGTTGTCCGGGGCGCAGGCGGCGCACGCCGAGCCCTCCCCGACGGAGCAGGGCGGAGGCGACTGACACGGGCTGTGCTCGTATTGGCAGCTGCAGCTGTGGAGCTCCTCGGAGAAGCTGCCCAGTTGGTTGTTCTCTGAGCAGTACAAGAGAGACTGGAAGTGGCTCAGCCAGTAGGACTGAGGCCTAAGGGAAGGGGAGGAAAGAGATGGGGGGGGGGTCATTAGATTAGGTCATTTAGCATGGCGGTGATGGCACACTGCAGGCTAAACTTCTGGCTATACTAGGATGTAGTTTCCACAAATCAAGATGAGGTATATATGCTGTATAGTGAAGACAGAATGTGCATGAGGGAGAGAGAGAGAGGGAGGAAGGAGAGAACCATTGGGGAGAGAGATGCTGTATATTAGAGAGAGAGAGAGACAGTCGGGGCGACTGTGGTAGAGCAGGTCGTCCAATGATCCATGGGTCGGTGGTTCGAATCCCGGCTCCTCCTGGCTATATGTCGAAGTGTCCTTGGGCAAGACACAACCCCAAATTGCTCCCGATGTGCTGGTTGGTACCTTGCATGGCTTCCGCCGCAATCGGTGTATGAATGTGTGTATGAATGGGTGAATGTAATGCACAATCTATGTAAAGCGCCTTGGATAAAGGCGCTATATAAATGCATCATTTACCATTTTAGAGAGAGAGAGAGAGAGACAGAGAGAGACACAGAGAGAGACATAGATAGCTATGATGTATTTTTTCATCAGGATGTGACATATTGTGAATTGTTAAAAAGTTTGGTGCAGCTGTGCAGGGCTCTTAGAGCTATATGCATAAATCCAGGGATTGGAGCTGAGATTCCTGTCTGGAGCCTTTGATTTGCTGTGATCCCTTTGCACTTCTTACTGTATCAACGTGGCTTTACGACGGCAGAGCTGCCGAACAAGCTTTGATGGTGTATTGTGGTTAAAGTTACGTTAATACGTTTTTTTGTAATATGTTATAGGGACTCATGTCTCTAAATCCTGTTGGCATGTGTTAGGTTAGAGGAACATGTTAATGTTAAAGGTATATTCAGTGATTGAACATAATTCAAATATAACTTTTTCCCCCTTTTTTGGGGGATAATCCCCCCTACTATAGAGTGTGCTGACCATATAATTAGTTCCTCCCTGTCCCCAGTGAATCGCAGGGGTCAAAAAAACCCTAGTTTCGGTTTTGGTGGTGGGTGAGAAAACCTTCATCCAATCAGGATAGAGAGGGCCTTCCTCCAATCAGGATCGAGCGGGGCGGGCCTTGGTGCCTGTGCTGTTGGCCTGTTGCGTGCACACTAGAGTGTGTGCATGTGCACATCTTGTTACCGGGGCGGACCAGGTTTTTTTTTCCAAATCACTGAATCCTAATGATTTTAAAATATGAAATCCTCCAAAGCTAAATCTGGGTGGGGGGGAATGAAGAAGAAAGCCTGCCTAAACCCTGCTTTAAAACTCACTCACTGCCAATTACTTATTTTGTCGTGAGGTTTTTCAAAGGCGTCATTGACGTCTTTATGTTTTTTTTGTACGTGTGTTTAGTTTTCACTCTAGATGGCGATCTTGGCTACCCTGTGATCCACTGTTCCGACTCCCAGTGTAGCCAATTAAGAGCAAGAAAACCACGTGGTCGCAATAAATCCCCTCCCGTCCACTTCTTCGTTCGAGATTTCTTTTTTCGGAATGCTCATATTCCTCTTCCTGTACGTATCCTTCCACTTTTGCCACCGTTACATTTTCAATGGGCTCCAACTACTGAAAAGATGGACAATTTACAAGCAGATTTTTGAGGGGCGCTAGCCCCTCCTATAAACAGCTATAGTGTAGATTCTGTCTTAACACAAACATTAAATGCCATTGACAATGAATGGAGAATGTACGCCATATGTGCCTGAGCAAATCGGTTGTCGGTATGACGATGCAAACCCTTGGCCAATAAGGGACCACTATTATCGGTGACATAACTAAGGTTTGTTTCATGGTCGGCATAAGGTTGGGTTTAAAGGATTTAAACCTACAAAGAGATCTTTTTTGAGGGCCTCCTATTCACAGCTTTGTGTGTAGGTGTGTTTGTAGAACGGAATGTGATGATTTGTGCCTGATGTATGATGATGTACATGTTATGTTTGATTGTGCTGCGCTCGTTGCATATTCCTGTGTTGCTTTTGTGATGATTGGGGGGATTGCCTGGGATCGACTACTTCAGTCTTACTACTACTGCAGTGTGGTGATGTTGTTTTTTTGCTGCTTGTTGTTTCTCCGTGAGTTTGGAAGTAAAAGAAGAGTTGTGTTAAGCTGTGTCATGGTCTGCTGATTCACAAACACAATAGTACATGATGATAATTATAGCGCCCCTCACTTCACGCGAGTGTGATTATTTTTTTCACAACCGTGCAGGGAATCTCTCGTCAGCGGTCTGGGGTGCAATCGTAGTGAAGACGAATATTCTGTGACTACTTAAAAGGTACTGTCAGTAAAATTTGAAAAAGAAAAAAAGCTTGGCAAGGGGAGAACGGGGGGTGCTGGGGGGAGGGGGGGGGGGGGGGGGGTGCTGGCAGTCAATGATTAGAAGCCTCTACAGACCGAGCTCTGCCAGTAGACAGCAGCTATAGCAACCATTACAAATAAAAGGACGTCTGTCATCTTTGCAATCATGACGTTATTTAGCCAGAAATGAGTGCTCTCTCTCTCTCTCTCTCTCTCTCTCTCTCTCTCTCTCTCTCTCTCTCTCTCTCTCTCTCTCTCTCTCTCTCTCTCTCTCTCTCTCTCTCTCTCTCTCTTGCACGCACATGCACACTCACTCTAGCTTTGTCTTTCTGCTTGCTGGTCCAAATATTGTTTCCAGTTGGCACTGGGGCGAATACAAGTGAAACTGCTCTCCCTTCTTAACGAGTCCCACCGCCGATTCAACACAACCGGGTCATCAGTAATGCCTGGCTACCACAGATAATGTGATTCACACTGTACAACACAACAAGGCCTTGGTGTGTAACACCAACAGGCCTTAACACCTAATATCGAAAGCCCTTTGATAAAGATGGATGCCCAGGTGCGATTGAGCAGTGTGTAGAGTTGTAGACCACACGGTAAAATCCATGTTAATCCTACTCAGAGACTGCACATGGGTCCATTTGGTTCAATTTATATACACTCATTTAAATGAACACTAAGCATTTCACTGTACGATATAGCTCTTATGCACTAGCCCCCCTTTAACCCATTTTGACCTGAGATCAGATTCTAAAAATGTCTTCTACATCCTAACAGTTTTCTGAAAAAGCTGTTTCTATGTCAGTGGTTCTTCGATTTTTCAAAAATAGCAGACCTACAAGCTCATAGCACGCCACTCGGTGGCGCGCTATGAGCTTGTAGATCTACTATTTTTCAATAGCTAAAGCATAACACAATGCTAACACCAAAAGGGGTTCCCGCCAAAAATGGATTAACTACTCCCGCAGGCAATTATTGTAAATAACAATAATGCTCGTACTCATCTTGTGTCAGTATATGAAGATAATTGCACTGTAACAGCAATGGATTACCATTTTAATTAGCAGTTTAATTGTCACGCAGTGAGAAGATAATGACAGGATGAAACCGCCAACTGTTGTTTGAAGCAGTCTTTACCAACTATGGAGTATGTGAGGCGGAAAAGGGAGATGTTTGAAACAGAATTGTGCGTTGTGCTTTCCAATGAATAGTACAGTACATGACTCACTGCTAGTTTTCACAGATGAAACTTGTCATTGTTGTTTCTAAGACTTTAATAAACAGAAAATGCAATCGGGAGAGAGAACCCATAATCAGCTTCAATTTCAGAACGTTCCAAATCCAAATGTTTTCTGCATCTTTGTTTCATCACTTCCAATTTCACTTGGATTTCAATTTCAGGATACAATTTCATTTGTATCCTGTATGACTTTTCTCTCCTGATTGGATGAAATTTTGAGTCCCACCTGAACATGTATTTTCTGTTTGCTGAAGAGAATCTGAACAGACACTCAATACTCTAGAGTGCTATAGTCTATAGCAATGATTACTGTCAGAATATATTACCATTTAACACTCATTTCAACAGAAAAAAACCCATCACACTACCTTTAACTTCAACAAGTGAAGTCACAATAGGAACCTTAACGTCCCTTTTCTCGGTACGTCATAAGAGGTTCTGTTTAGAGGGAAGGGGCCAAGTACAGATCCCTGGGGGACCCCATGCTGAACTGAACTATACAGTGGTTGTAATGTGCTGATTGAGATATACATTTGAACACATTCCCTCCCGTTACCATAGGCGGTGACGTGAGGCTAGTGCCAGAGAAATGCGCGACATAAGCAAAGAAGAAGAGCCGACCAGGAAGTGATTGCCCTCCATTGTCGCGCCAGGCTTGCTCACGGCCATGATCTGCCGCTCAAACTATTATTATGCATAGCGCAACCTCAAATTAATGTTTTAAACTCTGAACACAGCTCCATTTCCGTCACCCCTTATCCCTAAACTTCTTTGCCTTTTTTTTTTTTTTACTATTTTGAAAAACATTTTTGAATAGTTCAGCTAGCCTCTACATTGACACGTTGTGAGCTTGTAGACTGGCCATTTTAACTATTCAAAAATGTTTTGCAAAATAGTAAAAAAAAAGCCAAAGAAGTTTAGGGATAAGGGGTAGACCTATGGATGCTAACAACGGTAAATAAAATACTATTAATTCCAGATTAAATGACATTAAACAAACCAGAGACTTATCGTGTTGGCAAAGGAGGTTGCAAGCACGAATCCCGAGAAATCGTGGGTCTGGCATAGATTCGGTTAAGGTAAGCAAATTGAATCACTGATGAGATGCTCGCATATATAAGTAAAATATGTCTCATCTGCTCTAAATAAAATATATGAAAAACAAAATGGAATGAAATATGTATAATTATGCCCTAATGGCAAACGTCTTCACACAAAGGCAGCGCACCACCGCACCATGCAACCTCATCACTATTCAACGTATAACAGCCAACTCTCCCACTGGATTATTCACTCATAACTGTCATCGCAGAGAAAAAAGTAGTGTAGCCTCAGGGAGCAAAATCAATCACATATCTCCCATCCGTCTGTAGTGCCTCGCACAGGATGTTAAGAGGGGGGGCTCTTTTAACCCATCTCGACCTATGTCTTCTAAATCCTGACTGTTTTTTTGAAAAAGCTATGTTTTCAGTCGTTCTCAAACACTTTCATGTCACTTTTCACGATTCTTCAAAAATAGCAGACCTACAAGCTCGTAGCGCGCCACTCGGTGGCGCGCTATGAGCTTGTAGATCTGCTATTTTTCAATAGCTAAATTATAACATAATAATGTTTAAAACACCAAAAGGGGTTCCCGCCCAAAATGGGTTAAGAGCGTCCGCATCACTGCCAGTCAAAGTGACAAACATTACATTCTCTATATCTCTCTCATCCACATTATGGAATATTCTCCAATTCCGCACCACGGTAATAGCACAGATAAACGCGGACTGGTTTGGGGGCAACGGTTCTCTTACTTCCATTTCCCTGGTGAGTGTAGAGGGATTATCTGATCCAGGGACCAGTGATTGGAGTGTAACTTGGCCGAGAGACAGAGACAGACTGACAGACATGCAGACAGACAGACAGAATGGATATTTAACACAGTGAAGTATAAGGTTGCGAATACAATCGGCCGAAATGAGTTTTCTTCGACGGGTGGCTGGCATCTCCCTTAGAGATAGGGTGAGAAGTTCAGTCACACGAGAGAGACTCGGAGTAGAACCGCTGCTCCTTCGCCTGGAAAGGAGACAGCTTAGGTGGTTCGGGCATCTGGTTAGGATGCCTCTCGGGCGCCTCCCTAAGGAGGTCCTCGACGCACGTCCCACTGGGAGGAGACCCCGGGACTCACTGGCCTTGGAACGTCTCGGAATCCCCCAGGAGGAAGTCACTAATGTTGCTCTGGAGAGGGAAGTCTGGAGCACTCTGGTGGAGCTGTTGCCCCCGCGACCCGAATACGGATAAGCGGTTGAAGATGGATGGATGGAAGTATAAGGTGAACCTACAGTGGTTGAGTGCTGAGGGAGAGTGTGTGTGTGTAACTTGGAGGCCGTGCAGGCTTACCGTTCTCTCGGCAGGCGTATATGAGGCTGCCTCTGGCACCTCTTACTGAGGCTGAACAGCTTGAAGACGACTCGCTGGGCCCGTCTGAAGAGCACGCGCATGCTGCTCTCCAGCTGCTCGTAGCGCCAGTGGAAGGCGCTGTCCAGCGACCACAGATGCCGGATGGTTGAAACGTTGAGGAAGATGTTCTGGGGCAGCCTCGTGAAGAAGTTCTTGAACTCATCTATATACCAAGACAATAACAAGTGAATAGTTGTTTTTTTTACTACTCCATGCGTTCGCTTAAAACTAGGGATGTCCCGATACACTTTTTTCGCTTCCGATCCGATCCCGATACCTACATTTGTGTGTTAGCCGATACCGATACTGAATACCGATACCAGT
Organism: Electrona antarctica; assembly: GCF_951216825.1. Classification (NCBI taxonomy): domain Eukaryota; kingdom Metazoa; phylum Chordata; class Actinopteri; order Myctophiformes; family Myctophidae; genus Electrona; species Electrona antarctica. Next base: position 8,863,585 of record NC_136812.1, read on the forward strand.
GTCGTGATCTCATGTTGTGTTTATAGCTATCTAGCTATATATCTTGTGTTGTGCTTATAGCAGACTCCTCACTCAAATGTGCACTTGCAGTTTGGGCAACTCCAAAGCAAACTCCACATGTCCCAACATTTTATTTACCCCTTACCCCTGTGTCGGATCGGTGGTTAGACTGGCATATTCACCGATACCGATATGACCCGATATGACAAATAAGGGCCGATCCGATACTTTTCCCGATACCGATACAGTATCGGGACATCTCTACTTAAAACAGCTGCAAGTTATGTTACGTTAGTAGAAATTTGACAGGACAATACCTCAAAAAAAAAATCATAAATACGTTTAGGAAAAATAACATTTGAGTGGAATATAGGCTACCTTCCAAAGCATAAATACACTGAATTGCATGTCTGTGTACCGTGCACTGTTGAATACAAGCGATTGGAGGGTGTGGCATTACCAATTGTATAGCACAGCTGACCATTACTAGGCTGTAGTAGACCGTTGAGGCTAAAACAGATGGTGCTAAGGTGTAGTAGTCTGGTGCTATGGTAAAACGGGTGGTTGCTACAGTATAGGCTATCGTATTAGACGGTTGCTATAGCCAGGGCATTATTTGCTGGTGTAAGCATACATGTACCATTTGAAAGAAGAAGTGTTTATGGTTCATAACACTTTATTCACTAAGTTGAAAAATGTGATGCTTGTTGTAATATTATTTCAGATTTTTCAAAGCTCAGGTTATCCAGTGTTGTCTTCTTTGTGTGTTTGGTTCATTATCGCTACCATAATTTATCATCATTAGCCTTTATTGCCGTATTAATCATTAAAGGAAGTTACGGTCACTGCCGATGCTTACAGTTATTAGTTAAGTTACCTTTGAAGAATCAAAGTGTCGTAATTCTACCTCCGTATCATGATTATCCGGCTGAAAATAGTCCCATCGTTTGTTACCCAGTCGACACATAACCCACTTCCGCGATGCGACTCATCAACAAAGAGCAAAGCGAGCCAAGATTGTCTATACCCCCTCGTTCACTTTGCATTGGACTCCGTTTCCCAGAAGCCCTTGCAAGCCAGTGATAGGTCGATTTCTGGTTACGTCATCATAAAGCGTCGGCTTCGTCACAATGTCCGTAACAAAGCCGGTATTTCTTAAATGTTCTTAAACATATAATAGTGGGTATAGCGTGTTAGGCAGGGAAAGACAATGGAATAAAACGCGGGTTTAGCAGGTTATGCAGCAAAGCTCTTGAGCAATCATATATTATAAATAAGATTAAAGCCCCATTTATTCTTCCACGTTTGACTATATAGTTCGGTACAGTATGTAGGCCTATAGAGCGTCGCAGTCCCGCCTCCTACCCTGGACCAGGAAATGAAACCCAATGCATTATTCTCATAGACATTTCTTAAAGTATTTATTTAAAGACGGTTACGCCGCGGACAAAGCCAACTCGAGTCGTGACAACTCATGACAACACAAACAATATTTTGGACCAAACAAATAATTAGAAAGAAGAAAAAAACGGCAGGTTACAACACTTTTTTTGTTGTTTTTCTTCTTTGTAATTATTTGTTTGATCCAAAATATTGTTTGTGTTGTCATGAGTTGTCACGACTCGAGTTGGCTTTGTCCGCGGCGTAACCGTCTTTAAATAAATACTTTAAGAAATGTCTATGAGAATAATGCATTAGGTTTCATTTCCTGGTCCAGGGTAGGAGGCGGGACTGCGACGCTCTATAATGCTGTATGTTCAAAATATAAGCGACACAGAAAGTGGCATCGCATTCATTCATATAACTACAAGTAGCAGCTTACATGCGTATGCTTAAAATGTGCACAAAAACGTACAAATTCAAGCGTAGGGCAGATGGTTTATATGTGTGTACATGGTTCCCCCTCATTCATTCCCCCTAGTGATCTATACTGCTTCTTTAAATCCGCTGCCTCTCTAGGCCACGCCCTCATTCCCACAGTGCAATTCAGGCGGCTACTCAAGCAGCCTCAGCTCACTTCTCTTTCTCTATGCTGAGCTGTCAAGCAGCTCATGCGGCGCCTGCGTGAACATTTCCCCCACCTCCCCGGCCTCCTCCCTGTAGTTCTTAGTCCAGGGGTTATGGGATATTGTTTGTGATTGTGTTGAATCATGTGTTGTGTTTCATTGTGTTGAATCATGTGTCGATGTGTCATTACTGTGTATTGTTCATGCATTATTGTATCTTTGGCTCTGCTCTGGGGGGTTGTTGATATCAGAGCTGTGTCTTTGTGCACAGATAATCGGAGATATCAAATGTGATATCAGACCTGTGTCTCGGAACGCAGATCATCTGATATCACATGAGCAGAGCCACACCGCCATACTAACATGCAATAGCTTTGCAATAAATGGTCTATGGTCAATCTGAGCCGAAGTGTCTCAATTAACCACTGTAAAACGGGTAGAAGTATTCCATTCCGTACATGTAGGCTATTTAATGATAAGTATAAATGGTCCTTATGTGTCTCGCAGCACAGCTGCCAAACCAAAGTGGTTTAAACTAACTGAAATGGCAATACTTTCACTATATAGTATAACAGAAACAAACAGCTGTCCATTTAGGGCTGGCATCAGAGGAAAGGACCTGTGGTCACAAAAAAAATCTGTATTTTGTATTGCATTTTTCATCAATCGATTGTATGTCTTGTGTGCGAAGATTACACATCGCCGCCCTAGAGGGAAAGGTCATGAGGTCACTCAAATGGTTAGGGTGCATCCTACTGGGAATGGATGGAACGGAACCACAACTTTGGAGTGATGAATGTAGTGATTGTCTTTGTTTCAGATCTCTGTGAGGCAGATAGATAAAACAGTAGGTGCGAGTTGAAAGGACATCGTTTGTCACCATGAGGCTCGGCTACACAAGGTTTGCCTCACGTTTTAACGATTTATTTTATTACCTTTTGTTGAGTATTAGAGTATTTTGTAAGAAAACATATAAACTATTGCTTGTGATCTCCAGAGGGGACTAATGGAACCAAACCTGTGGAAAGGAAATGGATGTACTGGATTTCAATTATTGAAAGATCTTATAACAGTAGGTGCGGGTTTGAAAGGAAATTGCTATTGAATACTTATTATGATTGTCACCATGAGGCTCAGGGGTACAGGAGGACAATGGTAGTGGCTCCAGTCACCATTGTTAACCCATTTACGTCTGACGTCGAAATTAAAAAAAATGTCTTCAAAATCCTGACAGTTTTCTGAAAAATCTTATGTTTCTGTATCAGTGGTTCTCAATATTTCATGTCAAGGACCCCAAAAGTATATGTAATTGGCCGCCGACCCCCCCCATCTGAAAATATGTTGTTCCAGGGACCTCCCCAGGAGCAAAGATTTGAGTTAAAATGTTCACTCTGTAATAATATATATTCAAAGATTTGAGGCACATTGTCATGATTTTTCAAAAAATAGCAGACCTACAAGTTCATAGTTCTATGAGCTTGTAGATCTGCTATTTTCCAATAGCTAAAGTATAACATAATGCTTTAAATAAAACACCAAAAGGGGTTCCTGCCCAGAATGGGTTAATCCATGTCTTCATGTTCAAAAGTGGCTCCTGACACATCATCACATTCTGCTGATGGGGCAGAGTGCTGAAAGTCATTGATATTCCCACCCGAGGACAGTGTTGTGACACCTCGGGGTATTATGCATTCTGGACACGCTGCTGCCCTCTGCTCTCACCCGGCTATTAACCCATTTAGATCTGAGATCAGATTATAAAAATGTCTTCTACATCCTGACAGTTTTCTGAAAAACCTCATGTTTCCATGTCAGTCGTTCTCAACCTATTTCATGTCAAGGACCCCCAGAATTATCTGTATTTGGCTGCCGACCCCCATCTGAAAATACGTTGTTCCAGGGACCTCCCAGAAGATTTGAGTTAAAAACGTTCGCTCTGAAAGAATATATATATTCAAAGATTTGCGCCACATTTTCACGATTTTTCAAAAATAGCAGACCTACAAGCTCGTAGCGTGCCACTCGGTGGCGTGCTATAAGCTTGTAGATCTGCTATTTTTCAATAGCTAAAGCATAACATAATGCTAACACCAAAAGGGGTTCCCGCCCAAAATGGGTTAAAACATAAACTTTGAAAGTAATTGCGTTTAGGGATATTTCAGCCATATTTGAGTTGTGGAATAAGAGGCATTTTGATTTCAACCTGAGTTATAATAGCCAAGGCATGGTGACCGAGCACGGCAATAATAACCAAACATTATGCTAAGTGCTTCCATTCAAACACCGTTTCTACGGCGATGTGAAAAGCTGGACTGGTAATAAAATGGGTTTTTATAGGAGATTAATCTGCTCCAGACATATTGTAAACTACCTGAGCCGAACGCTGTTGATTTTATTTTTAATCCATTTTGGGCGGGAACCCCTTTTGGTGTTAGCATTATGTTATGCTTTAGCTATTGAAAAATAGCAGATCTACAAGCTCATAGCGCGCCACCGAGTGGCGCGCTACGAGCTTGTAGGTCTGCTATTTTTGAAAAAATCGAAGAACGACTGACATAGAAACATGGCTTTTTCAGAAAACTGTCAGGATGTAGAAGATTTTTAGAATCTGATCTCAGGTCAACATGGGTTAATCCAGTGCCGTCAGAGTGTTGATTTGCTACATGCAGATACAGTGTAGTGTGCCAGGACTGTGTCCAGAGATTCACGGCCCGCTATTACAGTTTACAGGCCATTGTCTATAAATCAAAGTCTAGGGGCAAAGCACACGCTGTGGCTCCCCACGGCAGATTTTACTGCTGAATATTATAAAACACTTTAATTCATTCTCACACTTCTTTATGGATTGTTTTCTCTTTTTTAAAAAAAAATGATATGCTCCTCCATTGTGAGATATAGTATGGTTATCTCCAGTGACGCTAAGTGGGAATTTAGTCAGGAATCTTTTATAAAAATCAGTTTTAAATCACACTTGTGTGAAGTGACGGGTGCAGAAAGACATGCCGAATCCCTTGACTCCTTACCGCTCTCAAAGGGCACCTATGGATGGCTGCCATTTGAAACTGGCCCCCGTAAAATCTGAATCCCACCACCCACCCCTTTTTCCCCTCACTGTATATGTTTTCTTTTCCCTTTTTACCTCCTTTATGGTGATGATTTACTATTTTTTGGCTATATAGAAGTGTATATTTGTACTGTATGTCTCTAAATGTTATGATGAATTGAACAACACTTGTGTAGGTGTTCAATTCACTACACTACACTTGTAAACAAGTGTACAGTAAACAAGTGTAGTGCTTTATTGGGTCGCCCACTCACAGTTAACAATTCTTTGTATTGAGTTGTGCTTGAAATGTACTGTAATTCTGCAAACAAAATTAATAAATACTTCAATCAATCAATCAATCAATCAATCAAACGGGCAGTGTCAGCCAGTCTTACATCATTTTGTGCCATAAACTGGCAAAAAAAAACATAACTGCCCTAAACAAACATTAATACCTATTCTCGAGATTTCTTACTGTCATAAACAAACACTAACGTCCATAGACTTGGCCCGGCCCGGGGAATTTATAATTTAGCTCGAAAACAAACATATAAAAGTCCATAGACTTGACTGGCCTATATGACGTCATTTCGGAAAGCCATGCATTACATGGGGCTAGCGCCCCTCAAAAAAAGCATTATTTGAGAAGCTTTACTTTTACGTGTATTACCTGAGTCCTCAAACTCCTTGTAGAGTATTCCCCAGGTCTCTGTGATCCTCTGCAGGCTGTCCTCCATGGCCTGCAGGTCCATGTAGGGGCAGTTGCACTCTGGGAACTTGGGGTCACACTTGCACCAGCAGTCTGTATCTCTGCAGACAAACTCTCCCTCTCCGTTGCAGGCAATATAGCTTAGAGCAGCTTGAACGAATCCCTCCTTCAGGTAGTCTGGCAGGATCACCTGCAGGCCTGTAATGCAGAGCATCGGAAAATATCAAACCACAGACTTGTAGAGAGTGAAAGTGGGTGGCGCAGTGTCATTGAAAACGGCCGCTGCGCTTGACTTGTTACATACTTATATGTAACAACTTATAAATATTAAATATCATCAAAACTTTTAGCAAGGCTCTTTCCTGACATCTCTGGAGATCACAAGCACAAGCAATAGTTATGTTTCCTTACGAAATACCCACAGCTAATACTCAAAGGTAATAAAATAAACATGAGACGAACCTTGTAGCTGAACTTTGTTTTCTGGGCTCTGTACCAGCACGGAACTAACGGAATCAAGGTTGTCATAGTTACTGCATCCAAGAGGACCTGTTCGAGTCTCTGTCACCTGGGCAACAACAAATGCAACATCTAATTTATACATTATAACTTCTCTGGGGCATTCATCTCACCATATTGCCACACAACAAACTGTGCGTGCGTGCGTGCGTGCGTGCGTGCGTGCGTGCGTGGGTGATCCGACGCAGTGATCCCGGCAGCACCCACGCCTCTATACTAGGTGACTGCTGTGTGAAGCATAGAAACCCAAATATGGAGTCCAAAAACTATGGTGTCATATTGATGACATGGGGCACTCCAATGACTGGAGTCAGGTCCATACTCTGGAGGATTTGCAGAGTTATCGATAACTTTTTTGGAAGCCTGAAATACTTTTACAAATACGTTTCATAGAAACAAGGTGCATTGTGCTTCCTTTAGTCCCATCAATTAGTTATTTGCATAAAGCGCTGTCTTCTTTAAAGGCATTTTGAGAGAGAAAGATGGCTCTATTCTCTCTTCTCTCTGAAACAGCAGGATCAAAAGCTCATCTCTTTGTTTTCGAGCCGCTGACTGAAGATATTTGCGTTGACCTTTCCTTTGAGAAGCTGCCCCATGCAGCAACGCGTCCCTTCTCACTTAATTCTGCAATAAGAGATCTCATTTCCACACCTGTGCTGTGGCACGGTGCCGCAACTTAACCCATTTAGACCTGGGAACGATTCTACAAATGTCTTCTAAATCCTGACAGTTTTCTGAAAACCCCATGTTTTCTATGTCAGTGGTTCTCAAACAGTTTCATGTTAAGGGCCCCCAAGATTATATGTATTTGGCCGCCGACCCCCATCTGAAAATATGTTGTTCCAGGGACCCCCCAGAAGCAAAGAGTTAAAAACTTTCACTCTGAAACAATGATTTGAGGCACATTTTCACGATTAAAAAAAATAAATAGCAGACCTACAAGTTTGTAGAGCTTGTAGATCTGCTATTTTTCAACAGCTAAAGCATAACATAATGCTTAAAACATGCACCAAAAGGGATTCCCGCCCAAAATGGGTTAACAGGCTCCCATTCTTCTCTCTCTCTCTGTGTGGGGGCGTGGGACGCCATGTATTTTGTGCATGCCATGATCAGTCCTGATCAGCCTTGTCAGAGGACAGTTGGTGTAAAGTGGCAGATGGATGAGGCGAGACAACGAGGGTCAGTCCATCAGTAACACAATCATAGAGGACCGAAGGGTGATTTATAGTTGCGTGCCAGTGTCGCGCACCCAAAATAGATGATCTACAAGCTCACAATGCGTTGTGGAACTGCTATAGAGCGTCGCAGTCCCGCCCTTTACCATGGATCAGGAAATGATTCTCCGTTCATTTTCCTCATAGACATTTCAGAAAGTATTTATTTAAAGACGTTTACGCCGCGGACAAAGCCAACTCGAGTCGTGACAACTCATGACAACAAACACCATTTTTTGGGCCAAACAAATAATTAGAAAGAAGAAAAAAACGGCAGGTTACAACACTTTTTTTGTTGTTTTTCTTCTTTGCAATTATTTGTTTTGACCAAAATATTGTGTGTGTTGTCATGATTTGTCACGACTCGAGTTGGCTTCGTACGACGCTTAAAAGGTCTTTAAATAAATACTTTTTGAAATGTCTATGGGAAAAATGCATTGGGAATTATTTCCTGGTCCATGGTAAGGGGCGGGACTGCGACGCTCTATAACGACGGCACGCAACCAAGTATACATCAGCCATGAGGGTGTGCGTTGTATTGAAAGCTCTGGATGGAAGTCTGCAATCAAACTCTGAATCCAGAGGTGAGGGTGGAAGAAACTGGGGCCCTTTACATCTTATTATAAACCTCTTGCTCGTCTGATGTGGGTATATATATATATATATATGGCTGATATGAATATGAGGAAATTATATTCAGATATAAGGCAATATTTGATAAACCATACGATATGCCATATGGGGAAATACTGACTGGTGAGCAGAATATTCAATTTCCGCTTCCTATAGCAGCTGCTGTTCATTGAGGATACATTCTGGTACATTACGAAATACTTAAATTATGGGACGTTATTTGACACCTGTGTGTTGATGCACAGCCAATTGAGGCATCGAGGTAAATGCCTTCTTCATTTTGGCCGCGTGCCAGTTCCTGTTTGTTGACATATTAAAAGTAGAAGGAAGAATGAAGATTGTGAGAGAAGAGATTGTTTCAGGACAAGATGAGGTTTGAAAACACGTTAATGTAAATAAGGAAGCATTATTGCGTGTGGTTTTGTCCACCTGCTGTGTGGACACAGATCCCGTAAAAACAAATTATTTAACCCATTCTGGGCGGGAACCCCTTTTGGTGTTTCAACTAAGCATTATGTTATACTTTAGCTATTGAAAAATAGCAGATCTACAAGCTCATAGCGCGCCACCGAGTGGCGCGCTACGAGCTTGTAGGTCTGCCATTTTTGAAAAATCGTAAAAATGCGGCACAAATCTACGTCAAATATTCGACGTCAGGCCTAAATGATTTAACCATGGACAGAAAACTGCGGGAATCTAACGAAGCACATGTATGGACATCCTCTTCTCTTCCCTGCGATAATAGAGGGAGAAATCAATCGGGTCTTGAGGGCGGAAACATAAAAATGCAATAGCCTGCCATAATGAGAGCACAATACAATAATACAGGCTCTCCTTGGGATGGAAATAAAACAAGAAACCAGAGTGTCGGCTGCATCCCCGCTGCCTCCTCATTCAAGTGTGTCTACTTCATGCTCATCATTCTGTGTCAGACAGAAGAGGCAACAATAGAATCATGGGGGGATATCACCATCGATTTAGCCTAGGAAATTGTCAAATGATAACAAAAGTGATCCCCGCCGCTCTCAAACAGCCATTTCTCATTGTACAAACAAGTTACAGCGGTGCCCTCAACGCTGTCTCCAGCGCTGCACCGTGACTTCTTTAAAATAGCCCAGATTTCCACAAACACCCCCCCGGCATACTATACACACCAGGCAGTAACAGGCTTTTCCTCCGTAATGAGCTCTTCGATTCTCCCCTCTACAGGGGGGGGCCTTGTCCTTTATTGGCCCCGCAGTTGCTCCCAAACTTGTCCAAGTTTCACATTTGCAGAGTATTAGCGCTCAGCTGTTTTGCTCTGCCCATTTTCCGTGCGACACCGGCACGGCGTCTAAGTATACATCAGGCTTTAACCCATTTTGCCCTGGGAACGATTCTACAAATGCCTTCTAAATCCTGACAGTTTGTCTGAAAAACCCTATGTTTCTATATCAGTTGTTCTCAAACTATTTCATATCAAGGAGCCCCAGAATTATATGTACTAGTGTAATTGGCTGCCGACCCCCGTCTGAAAATATGTTGTTCCAGGGACCCCCCCCCCAGAAGCAAAGATTTTAGTTAAAAGCGTTCTCTGAAAGAATATATATTCAAAGATTCGCGTCCCCTTTTTCACGATATTTAAAAAATAGCAGACCTACAAGCTTGTAGATCTGCTATTTTTCAACAGCTAAAGTTTAAAATAATGCTTAAAAACACCAAGCGGGGGTTCCCGCCCAGAATGGATTAATACTCCTCCCGTGATGGAGGTGAGCCTCTCCTTTCTGCTCCCACATGTCAGTCACGCCAGATGACTGCCACTGGAGCATGAAAGCCAACTCTCTTTTCTCTCTCCCTCGCTCATTCTCTCGCAGCTACATAAAACCTCCAATTCCCTGGACAGACAAAAATCTGCTGCCGCTTTCCCTCGGAGGACGTGCTCACCTTTTGCTCCGTCGCTATATATGCAAGCCACCCAAGTGTGAGGACAGAACTTTGACTCTGATCTGTTCAATCGGAGACGTGAATATGCACTTCCAGGCATTCCAGACGGTAACGCCGATCTACAAGCTCAACTATGGAATGCAATCTTCCGCCGTAGTCTGAAAACCCACCTCTTCAGACTCCACCATGGCCCGTAGCACTTGCCCTAGACTAGCCCCTTAGATAGCACTTCATGTAGACTTAGATAGTATTCTAAACAGACTTATAGCTTGTTACGTAGACAGCACTAGAAATGCATTTTATGTAGTCATAGCACTTTATAGTACACATGTATAATATATAATATAGTATAGTATGTATAGTTTACATAGATACTCCACTGTTACATTCTTAGTTTACGCATGATTCATGATAACTACTTTTTATATATGTGATGTATGCCATGCTTTTGTTATTGCTTAATGTAAGTCGCTCTGGATTAAGAGCGTCTGCTAAATGCCTACATTGTAAATTGTAATTGCGTCACATAGTGCGAACAACGGCATTTTGGGCCACAATCGTGACGTCATGTTGAAAGTGGTTAAACCGGCGCAATCATCTTTCGAATTGAATTTAAATGGGGGAAAATAAGGGTATATTTGAATTGAATTTGAATGGGGAAAACAAGGGTGTTCTGATAAATGCTTCCTCTGCATTCTGGCACAAGAACTCTGGCACTGATTGGTCTAGCCTCGTCTAGCGGATGGTGGTAATAGCCCATACAGACAGACTTTCCATGCCATTATTGCCAGAATTATTATCCTCACCCTGACAAAACTTGGAAGTTGTGATCATTATTGTCACAATGTTGTTGTCATCGTTCATGCGTCATCATCATCATTATCATCATTATTGACAGCTCCATTATCAACAACAAAATGCAACATCTGTACCTTGATGGCGGTGGAGGCGATCTGGATGTGGTGCAGCTTGCGCAGGGTGGTCTCTCTGTCGATGAAGTAGGAGGCGGCCAGCTGGTGCAGAGCCTCCAGGGTCACAGCGGAGGTGTTGCCCGAGTAATCACTCACCTCCGCTTTCTTACTCAGTTTCCTCTTATCCACAAATATCGTTAAGGCCTCTTCTCCTGCAGAGCGGAATGCGAAAGGATGCATGCATAGATGTTAACATTGATTCAGACTTTAAGTTCATCATTGATTATAAAGCCATATGCCTCAAAGAGTGAAATCACTCTTTTGTAATTTGAAATTTGGGAATTACAAGGCTACATCTGAAAGCATCTGAAACAATGTGTCTGTCAATCAATCAATCAATCAATCAATCAATCAATCAATCAACCTTTATTTATATAGCCAAAGACAGAGTATAAAAACATAGTATAAGAACATGATAAAATAATTACATCGAGAAAGTATAGACGATATTAAATGCGAGAGAGAAAAGGTGGGTTTTGTGTCAGTACCAACAGCAAGGCCAGTACTTTTCATGGCACTATGTACACAGGGGAGGTATATCCACAGACCACGGCACAGGAATGTATTTATTGTGTTGCTCAAGGACTGTGTTGCTCAAGATACTAGCTGAAAGGCACTAAAGGTGGTTGCACACTGGACGCGTTTCTCAGAAAACCGATGGAGAAACGCAGCTAAAAATCTTAATATCAACCCATGCAGTGTCCTCATGTGACCAAGATGTGTTACATTTGTACACTCCAGGAGTTAAATGAACACTAGGTATTTCACTGTGGCTATTACCTCACACTGTCTATGACCACTGGGGCCAATGTTGTTTTTGGCAGTCTCTTGGGCGGTGGTGGCTCAGGGGTAGAGTGGCTGGATGGTAACCGCAAGGTTGCCTGTTCGAACCCGGGCTCCACCAGAGTTAGTGTCGAAGTGTCCTTGAGCAAGACACTGAACCCCAAATTGCTCCCGATGTGCTGGCTAGTGCCTTGCATGGTTTCTTCCGCCATCGGTGTATGAATGTGTGTGTGAATGGGTGAATTGATGCACAATCTATGTAAAGCGCCTTGGATAAAGGCGCTATATAAATGCACCATTTACCATTTTATTTACCATTTTGAATAGTTTTCATTTAGTCTGAGTCACATTTTAGTCACCTGGAATGTCTTAGTGTTAGTCTAGTTTTAGTTGTCTAAATCTACAGTTGATTTAGTCGACTAAAATGTGTTTTGGCGGTCAGGCGCGGAAGTACCGGGGGGTTAGGGGGTGTAGTTTCCCCCCGGCCTGTGACACAGCGTTACACAGTCACTCATAACAGATACCCATTCAAAGCGTTATCTCTCAGAGCGCTACAAATATATGATATATATATATATTATATCTACACATCCTGTAAGTTCACTTAAGAAATAAAAAAAAAACTAGTGTTGACTAATCATTACAACTAAGTATAGCTCTTATTTTGAAGAGGAAGAGGAAGTCTGTTTAGGCTGTAGCCAACTTCCATGACAGACAGTTGTTTTTCCAGATCATAATATTGCTGGGAGGGAGCTTCATATATACTCTAAGGGAGGGAGCTTCATATATACTCTAAGGGAGGGAGCTTCATATACTCTAAGGGAGGGAGCTTCATATATACTCTAAGGGAGGGAGCTTCATATATACTCTAAGGGAGGGAGCTTCATATACTCTAAGGGAGGGAGCTTCATATATACTCTAAGGGAGGGAGCTTCATATATACTCTAAGGGAGGGAGCTTCATATATACTCTAAGGGAGGGAGCTTCATATATACTCTAAGGGAGGGAGCTTCATATATACTCTAAGGGAGGGAGCTTCATATATACTCTAAGGGAGGGAGCTTCATATACTCTAAGGGAGGGAGGGACTGACACACTGTAAACATTGATTAGAAGTGATGGTGGACTGGTGGTGGATTGCTTTTAGCCAAAGTTTATATTGCCATAATATGAAAGCCATGATGCTGTCCATCTTTGACTTAAACAATGTGTACACACTTTGGAATATACGTTTAAACATGGTAGAAGTGGATCCTATCGAGCTACTGCGGCGGTATAGCCAACATTAGGTGAGTAATTCATTAATTGTAAAAGTAACACGCTGACGCTGGTAAAATCATCAGCAGCAGCTGCCCAAAACATTAAGGTAGGCAGGTTGGCCGCTGTGCCCAATGCCATATTAATTTTAGTTCAGAAGTGGGTCCAGCTTTTACCTGCAGCTCCGCGGTCTGGTGCTGCACACATGCAGCATTGCAAGCATACAAAGAACTACGATTTGTAGCTTGTCTGACACATCAAGTTGAGAGAGCAATTTATCTGTAGTTGCTGGGACATGTTTGTTTAAAAGTGATACGTCAAGCGTCACCATCGATATATGGCATTGGGGGCTTTGGGAGTCAGGTTCGGTGAGGCCCGATCGTGCGGTCACCCCCCGGGCCCGGTGCCGGGTTGTTCCGTCTCTGTTGGCGGTTCTTGGTGCTGGCGTAATGACTGTTTTTACACTTCAGCTATTTTCCATATGCAACCAAGTGTAAAATGACTTATACTGGATCTCTTGTCCACTAGTCCCTTCCTAACATTTTAGTGTTGTTTTTATTTGTTGACAAAATTGTCAGTATATTTAGTCCTAGTTTTAGTCGTCGGTGAAAAAAGGGTAGTCGACGAACAATTTCTGTCTTAGTTTTAGTCAACGAAATCAACACTGACTGCATGGGGCCACCTGCCAGGCAGCAAATAGTAATAGTAGCCACTGTCTGATACTGGCAATCGATACTTGTGCATATACCCATTATGTCTTGAGACGCTTGCTTCTCCTTTTTATCACACATAGGTCAAATCTATACTTAACAGTGCTCCACGCTGCTGCATGACATTTCATGACAATTCTTTTTACTTTTCTAACTTGGCTATGGATTTAATATTGCCATCTATTCATTCATTTCTCAAAGTTCATATGTTTTCTGAACACATAAGAGGCAGTGATTTATAACCCAGCATCACTTCTCTGGCTGAAACCCAGGGCGGGCAAGCTCCTCACTCTATTCATCTATTCTTCATAGCACTAAGAGTTGGCTGCGTGCCAGAGCGTGAGCGCTGCATTGGCTCGGAGAGCTCCGCGGGAGAGCGGAGGGCTGAATTATACGTAGCTGCTCCACAAACGCGACCTTTCGGGAGCCAAGACTTGGGTCTAAAGTAATTGACAAGTGTTGCTTTGTAAGAGGAAAGCTGCTTTTCCAGACCCCATATATACTGTATGTGAGTCTTTCTTATATATATATATATATATGAAATTAAAGTTTGTGTTGTCGTCGTGGTCCCTTGGTGCAGGCAGGCAGGCACCATTAATGATTATCCGTCCACCATACTTCAGAAAACCCAACATATGGTGACAACTGGGAGAGGCACGTTTCAGCACACACAGTAAAATACTGAAGTGTACAAATGGAACCACATGGTCCATATTGTTCCATTTGTACACAATAGTTAAACGAACACCCAGGATTGTTCAGTGCACAAGCTTATGCCAACAGTATAATCACGTGTATCATGTATTTTTGAGGACAATTTCTATGCAGTGAGCCATTATCTAGACTATTATTCATGCATGTCAAACTGTTTTCCGTGCACACACACTCTTTTTTTGGGAAGCAGTGGGTGTGTGGGACACCCACTGCTTCCCAAAAAAATGAAAAAAGAGAGCACAGGTCTGAGCCTGGTCACTGTGGTCAGGTGCGCCAGCAATGTTTGGAATTCACCAAACAGGATGGAATATGAAAAATCGGACAGATCCGTCTCGACTAATAGAGATAATGTGTACCGATTTGGACAACATTTGTATAGGAGTAATATAAAAAGATCACACCCGTGTGAAGTGAGGGGCGCTCCTATCGTACATCATCATGACGTCGTAACAATGTCTATTTGCTCAGACACTATGACGTTGAATTGTCCATTCATTGTCAATGGGAATTTAATTTAATTTAATTTTGTGTAGGACAAAAATAGACACCAAGCCGATTTGCTGAGACACATATGACGTAAATTCTCCATTCATTTTCAATGGGAATTTAATGTTTGTGTAAGACGAAAATCTACACTAATAGCTGAATACAGGAGGGATTGGCGTCCCTCAAAGAAATTAGTGGCGCCATCATAGGGCAATCTTAAAAGGGTGACATTTGTTTCTCAACGTAGTGCGAATGTGCGCGCAAAGTTTCACCACAATCAGACTCTGCGTTCATGATTTGCCGTATTTTGTTCAAAACTGGGTGTCTGTTTTGTCTTGATATGATTTAAACATGTGCACTGTAAAATACCTCAGTGTACACAGTGCACAAAATGGAACCAATGAAATGGAACGTGCAATGATAGTCAACGGCAGCGCGTTCATGTGTTTGGGTCCAATCCATCCCAGAATGCACTCTGTTCATACCCGGAAGGAGGAGTGAAATCGCCTCATGCGCTTTTGAGCAACTTAATGCAAGTGGATGGGAGGAGAAATCCGGTGCCGTCTCTATTAATATATACTCTAAGCTGGAACCCCTTCCCTCTGGATCCCTCCCAGGACTGACTGACTGACTGGACTGGACTGATGCGTGCACGTTGTAGATCCCCATAATCAATCATCGTGATTGACCGTGTCATTGTTTACCTCCGAGTGTTGCTGACAGCAGGAAGTGTGTCCCATACTTCCTGATCAGATTGTCTGTGATCATCTGGGTCGTGGGCCTGTGGCCCAGCAGGCGGATGTTCCGAATGAACTCTGGCGTCAGCGGCAGCGGAGACTCCAGGAAATCTCTCCTCTCCACTGCCAGGTTGTTCACCTTCCACCTCCCAAACTCTCTAAAAAAGCATCCAATGAAAAGAAGAAAAGAAAATAAAGGCAGCTGTTATACCGGTGTAGTTCATAGCAGGGGAGAGGTGTGGCAACACACACACACGCACACACGCACACGCACACGCACACGCACACGCACACACGCACAGTGCAGGGAAGGGAAGGCAACCGTAATCTATAGCAGTGGAATAGAAGGAAATAAGAGGAGAGAGTGAGACAGACTATAGACGAATGAAGCGTCTGGCCCTGTAGGCCAGATGTAGGCAATCAATACTGAGGTGTCAAGCTGTGCTTAATGGCACACCTCAGCTATGGCTGCGCCCGGAGAACCCCTCTGTGGATTTGTCTATAGGAGAAGGGGAGAGAGAGTCTCCCGAGCTCAACTTTGCAATGTGAAATCACAACTTCAAAGCCACATCAGTACATATAGGGGGAGAGAGAGAGAGAGAGGAGGGAGGGGGAGAGAGAGAGAGAGAGAGAGAGACAGACACAATAGTGAAAAGAACTCAGTCAGACAGCAACCATGTAGAATGTTGTAAGATGAATGCCATCTGGGAAGGAAGGGGGTTGTGCTCATATAGAAACACATCTGACAGATGCTCTGCTTCATAACCCAATCATGACAGTCATGGGGGGAGGGGGGCGGGGGGCAAATGGTGCATGTAATAACCCCGTGGTCGAGACACATCCGGTTGTTTTCAATTATGGACGAGGAAACAAAAAGTGCAGGCGAAGAATAAATGGAAGTTGTGAACGCAGGCATCTGAACAAAAGGCATCTCATCAGCCTTTGTTGCCTTATCGTGTTCTTCTGTTTTCCAGTGACAAGCCGTACAGCTGACCTCAACGAGCGCAGCGTCTTTTTTGTTTATATGAATCCCTTGTGCTTCAGTGATTATAATATCCGAGCATGTTCATTTTTAATTGCCTCTGGCAGGTTGAAGATGATAATGGTATGAGTCCAGGGTTAACTGTAAACTGCTAGCATAATCTAGCGCGACAGGCAACAGGTTTAAATGGAACTCCCATGCAGTGAACTGCGTGCGGTGTTCCCCAAGGAAGCATACTAGGGCCGTTACTATTCCTTCTTCTATACGTCAACGACATGAGTGCTGCCTGTAACTGCTCGCTGAGGAGCAGTTGTTTTGTTTTGTCCTGTCTGTATGTATGGTTATACTGTTTTTATTTGTGAACTGTATTGTACAGTAGGGGCGACTGTGGCTCAAGAGGGTAGAGCAGGTCATCCAATGATCCATGGGTCGTGTAATGGGATTTTGAAGATGACAATACTAACTGTCGTAACTGCATTAACATGAGTCATCACAGATCACCTGTTTGCGTCTGTCAGAGGACATATTACTAGACCATAAGACCTTGTTTGACCATGTTTGATTGATTGATTGATTGAAGAATTTATTAACAGTTTGCAGAATTACAGTACATTTCAAGCACAAACTCAATACAAAGGCTGTTAACTGTGAGTGGACGACCCAATTAAGCATTACACTTGTTTCCAATAGGGTCCACCATGTTCAAATCATCAAAACATTTAGAGACGTACAAATAGACACTTCTATAGACAGAACAGGAATTCATCATAAAAGAGGTAAAAAGGGAAAAGAAATATATACAGTGAGGGGAAAAAGGGGGGGGGGGCGGGGGGGGGGATTCAGATTTTACGGGGGCCAGTTTCGAATTGCAGCCATCCGTAGGTGCCCTTTGAGAGCGGTTTTGAAGGAGTCAAGGGATTCGCATGTCTTAATGACAGTTGGTAGGGCGTTCCACATTTTGGTGGCATAGGAGCGAAAATAATTTAGTCCCTTGTTTGTGCCGAATCTGGGTTGTACATGGTTCGTTGCACTCCCTCTGGTGTTGTGGGTGTGGACTTCGTTAACATTAAGGAAGTATCTAGACAGGTACATGGGTATCTTGGTGGTGTATCGAATCTTGTGGACCAGACCTCCAATGTATTTGTGCTTCTTCATTGTGTATAAGAGAGACGCATTTGAACAGCTCTGGAGGCCTTGCATACCTACAGTCTCCCTGGGCTGGTACAGACCAACCCTTGTAATAAAGTATCATTGTTTCAGTCCACTCTCTACCTCCATTATTTATCAAAGGCTCTGATGTGAGTTCTGAATAATCCACAGTCGGCGGTTCGAATCCCGGCTCCTCCTGTCTACATGTCGAAGTGTCCTTGGGCAAGACACTGAACCCTAAATTGCTCCCAATGTGCTGGTTGGTACCTTGCATGGCTTCCGCCACCATCGGTGTATGAATGTGTGTGTGAATGGGTGGATGTAATGCACAATCTATGTAAAGCGCATTGGATAAAGGCCCTATATAAAATGCACCATTTACAATGTATCTGTGTTGAGGACCCCCTCTAAAATGAGATGCGACATCTCAAGGGGCTTATCCTTTCAATTAAGGTGTATATATATATATATATATATATATATATATACCACTCCTGATCTGGAGCGAGGACAAAATGCAGGGTGAGGAAGCTCTCAGTTCCGTATATACTCACCAAAATCCGTATGCGTGGCTTACCGATAACAAACTCTCACTACACCTTCATGGAAAAACAGAATACATTATTTTCGCGTCCCTCAGCAAGGTCAAGTATCGCAACACCAATAAGCATACTGTACTTTTTAGATGCCATTGGGATTGGAACTATTCGTATTAAAAACTTTTCAAAGTCATTCAGACCCATTAGTCAAACAGAAACCACTGCTAGACCAGGTGTTTGACTCTACTCTGATTGAATACTTTATTAGACAGAAATATGTGAAAACCGCAACAATCAATCAATCAATCAGTAATGAAAGTTATACACAGCTTCGTAAGCTGCAACAGTATATTTCCCTTTTACTGGTTTTCTGGGTCTTTTTAAGTCTTATAAATAAAACATAACAAAAGGAGAATAAGAAAGATAATAAGATACACTATTAGCCATCCTCACGCAATCTGTTTCCCAGTCGATAAATGCACAAGTATCTTTTTGTAGAATTGATTGCCTAGGGCAGTTCTTTGAGAGCTCTTGGATGCAAATGTCAGTGTTATGAATCATATCATAAAAAACTTTCTGTAATCAGTGGCATGCATTGGCAGACCTAGACCTACGTATTTAATCTCACACTTTTCACTGCTTTTCCTGCAGCTTCTTTAGCAACAACACAAATAATCATCATCATCATACTATATTATTATACTATAATTCTGACAATGTCTGTCTGTCTGAATGAATGAATGAATGAATGAATGAATGAATGAATGAATGAATGTGTGTCACTGTGACTGCCGTAGCTCCTCACTGCCTGCACCAATCACTCCCACTTTTCACACAGGCATTGACCATAATAATATGGAGGTCTTAACGAAGCCCTTTTTCCAATTTAACAACTTATAAATTAGGGGGGGGGGGGGGGGGGGGGGGGGGGCAATATCTCACAAGACAGACAGACAGACAGACAGTATAATATCTCACAACGGGTAAGGGCTAGTTATAATAATACCATAAAATGAAGAAAACCCAACCAGTCCTTTCTGAGTGTCTGTCTGTCTGTCTGTCTGTCTGTCTGTCTGTCTGAGTGGCGCCCTACGAGCTTGTAGGTCTGCTATTTTTGAAAAATCGAAGAACGACTGAAATAGAAACATAGCTTTTTCAGAAAACTGTCAGGATGTAGAAGACATTTTTTGAATCTGATCTCAGGTCAAAATGGGTTATATAAACCTTTCTTATATAAACAGATCTAGGCTATAGTCTATAATACACTATAATAAGGTAAAACACATACACTAGAGTTGGCGCACAGACTCTAATTATGTGTTGTTGTTCAGGGACAGACGGATACATTTATGTGGCCGTTGGCATTTTCTTCTTTTCTCCAAGTGGGTTGAAAATTGCACACAGGCATCGGCTTATTGGCATATGCAGGAACTGACAAAGCACAGTAAAGTAAACTTTTCAATTAAATGTAGTGAAGTACAAATATTTGGATCCGAGATGTAGTGGGGTAGTAGACGTAATTGGAAATACTCCAGTTAAGTAAAAGTACCTCAAAATGTTACTTAAGTATAGCAGTGGTTCCACAAAGTGGGGTCTGGGGACCCCTAGGGGTCCTTGAGGGAGTTCCAGGGGGTCCCCAGCTAAATGATAGTTATAGGAACCAAATGTACCCTTATGGGTCTGTAACTCAGAGAGTGTACAAATGGTTCCATTTGTACACTCTCAGAGTTAAATTAACTTTGATGTTACAATATGCATTGGGATCCCAGAGATAGAAATGCCATTATTAAATAGGGGACCGACTGTAGCCTAATTCAGGTCAAACCCGCCCGGGGGCCCTTGGAATGAAAATGGTTTTAACCCATTTTGGGCGGGAAGTGGGAACCCCTTTTGGTGTTAGCATTATGTTATGCTTTAGCTATTGAAAAATAGCAGATCTACAAGCTCATAGCGCGCCACTCGGTGGCGCGCTATGAGCTTGTAGATCTGCTATTTTTGAAAAATAGAAGAACGACTGACATAGAAACATAGCTTTTTCAGAAAACTGTCAGGATATAGAAGATATTTTTAGAATCTGATCTCAGGTCAAAATGGTTGAAAGTCACTGCTGGAGCCACTGCAGTACTTATTGGTTAAATGTAATTTCCACCACTGAAAAGAGGTGGGAAACAGTATGAAGGTACTGTATATAGCCATGCACAAATGGCACAGATGGTTTCCGGCACTACTCCCATGTGCTCCCAATATTCGCCTTGAGCATTTGCACTCCGAGCCATTTAGAACCAGACCTCCCCAGCAGCACTCAGTCGTGTGTGTGTGTGTGTATGCACAGAGCAGATAAGGCTGCTGCTGCAACTTGTAGCACATTGGCTGTTGTCATAGTGCTGCGGAGTTATTTCACCCACATAATAAACCTGAATAATGTTCAGCCTAAATGAACAATTACCGTACGTATTATCGGATTGCTCCTCGCAAGGTGCCCACGCAGCCCACTAGCAATTAAACACAATTAATCTTAAGTTTCACTCGGGGTCTAACAACACTTCTTGCCTGCCACTGGTAATCATGTACATATCATTGTTTCAGAAATATATATTTACATTTGGTCTTCTTCTCCTACGCACCAGGAGGTACGTAGGTGTGCAAAAGACTTGCGTTTTAGTTATATAATCCTGGATCAGAAGTCATTACAGTATATATATTCTGTACTGCTCACTCATAACTCTTTATATTACATACTGTACTGAAGTCTGGAAAAAGCCATACTGCAAGAAAAAGCCATACGGAGTGTTAATGGGGTTGACTATATATTCACTCTACCAATTTAGTTGATTTAAAAACATTAGAGATACTGTTTAAAGCTAAAATGAAAACACTTCATTGTATTGTATTAAGGGTTGTTCTCAATGGGAGAGAGCTGTTATTCACTCAGAGGAACATTTGTGTTTAAACAAAAAAAAAGGAAAGGATCAACATGAGAAGTAGATTTATAACGATAAAGGGAGTCAAGCTGTGAAGTGTCATTTTTTTTGTGTGGAAATGATATTACTGTGATTATTATTAGCATATTGTTTTTTTAGGGGGGAAAAAAGCATATAAGCACTTTTATTTTATTCTTTTACTTGAATATTACATTGTTCAGTAGAAATGAGGCACATGAACTGTTTTTGTTTGAAAACCTGTAAAAGGGGTATACTGATATATATTTTATTTTCTATTTTTTTTTAAGTTAAATGACAAAAGGGTATAGAATTAATAAGCTTAGGCTTCAGTCTATAAGAAATCAGCACACCAATATCAGGCTCCCGAGTCTCTTTACTTTAATTCGGTAACGTTTCGGGCTGCAGCACTTCCTCAGACCTTATGTTACCGAATTAAAGAGCCTGAATTGGTGTGCCGATTTTTTCATTTCTTATATGACTTCATTTTGATCCAGCACCCAGCCTATAGGTATTGATGTGCGTGTCCTTTTTGAGTGGTGTAAACCACTCCTACGACTGGCTTTGTTAGTTTACGTGTCTGTCTGTCTGTCTGTGCTCAAAAAATGAGCATGGTTGCTACGGTCACCCAGTTCACCCGGGTGTGATTTCATTACGTCAGACATTACGTCAGACCACAGCTGATCTGGCTATATAAGACCTTACACCACTCAGTTCACACGGGTGTGATTTTTTACTGTTTGTTCAGTCTCCTCTACTACTAGGCTTCAGTCTATACCCTTTTTCCCCCAGACTATACCCACAAAACTGTGATGAACTAAGAATGTTTTTGTATGAAAATAAATAAATAATAATAATAATAATAAACTAAACTAATTTAGAGGGGGAAAAAACTATGTTGAGGACACTTATTGAAGGTTGTGAAAACAAAACGATGAAATAATTTGCATGGATTGTATTTACAGCACAATGCATTCTCCAAGGAAGGAACGATATATAATATATGCTACAATGTTGCACAGTGATCTTTCCACTGTATAAGTGCTTGACTGCTGTAATCAGAGCAGGTTGAGCAACCTTGGCTGCGGCTGATGGATGGAGAGACTATGGCCTTTTGAAAGGGTGTAGATCATATTAAACCATTCTGGGCGGGAACCCCTTTTGGTGTTTTAAGCATTATGCTTTAGCTATTGAAAAATAGCAGGTCAACAAGCTCATAGCGCGGCACCGAGTGCCGCGCTACGAGCTTGTAGGTCTGCTATTTTTGAAAAATCGTGAAAATGTGCCTCAAATCTTTGAATATATATTCTTTCAGAGCGAACGTTTTTAACTCAAATCTTTGCTTCTGGGGGTGGTCCCTGGAACAACATATTTTCAGATGGAGGTCGGTGGCCAATTACATATAATCTTTGGGATCCTTGACGTGAAATATTAAGCACCTCTGACATAGAAACATAGGTATTTCAGAAAACTGTCAGAATTTAGAAGCCTTTTTTAAAATTTCGACGTCAGGCCTAAATGGCTTAAAGCAGGAGTAATGAGCGAAAGCCCCAACAGCCAGATGTTTGAATGATATATTATATACATTCAATGAAAATCCCTCTGAATTCAAGCTACTTCACGCAAAAGGCACCATTATGTGCAGTGGAAAACGTTTGTATATCTTATTTTATCATGAATTCATGATGAATTGAACATGGTGGGCCCTATTGTAAACACGTTAATCAACTTAATCAGGAGTTGTAGTATAGCCACGGGGTAATCTAAGCCGTGGATATTGATCTTGTCTTCATGTCTTTATGTATGTAAATTGTCTTGTTCTTTGTGTTATGTCAAATGTGTGTATATGTGTTCTGCATATTGGCTGCTTGGTCGCAAGACACATTTCAGCGTGTACTGACAAAGTACTTCATATCATATATCATCATATCAAGTGTAATACTTTATATTTGTACTGTAATTCTCCAATCTGTTAATAAATTCATCAATCAATTTTCGTAAATGAGACCCACAGAGGGTAGAGATAAAATGCAATGTATGCAAGGTAAATATAATTAGTCCCATGTATTGAATCTGTTTAAATGGCCTCCTATGTGTGTGTAAATATTGATTAAATTATAATGAATTAACCTACATTAACATAATCCAAAGTAAAAGTGGAGGCATCCCAAGTACTAATGAGGATACTTTGGACATTGTTTGGTTATAAGTTCAATAAGTTTGATAGTTGAATCCCCTCTTACGAACACAATGGATGCAGCCTCTACGAATGTACTTTTCATCATGTTTGGTAAATGAGACCCGCAGAGGGTAGAATGGATGCTCTGACCTTTTTGCTGACACTCTGGGTATTTACACCAAAGGCTTTGACTAATTTGTTGGTCAGGTATGTCGTCTGTAGTTATTAATCTTTGCTTCATTTCATGCCATCCAAATAAATGACCTCTTCAAGTGGGACGCACCGTGCAGTACGTGTGTCTCCCGAGTTCCACTTTGCAATGTGAGATCGCAACTTCAGAGCCACAGCAGTACATATAGGGGGGGTGGGGGAGAAGGAGAGGACAGAGAGAGAGAGAGAGAGAGTGTGAGTGAGTTCACAAATCCCCTCTATTGTTGAAGGTGATACGCTAGCACGTTCTTGTCCGAACCCCCCGATAGATAGGCTAGTAGGTGCATGTGTCCTAGAGGGAGATGAGAAGATGAAATAGCTTTCACTACAGTTTCTTTTATCAGTATATTATTATTTTTTTTGGGGGGGGACTGAAGTCCTGCCAAGAAGTTGTTATTATAAATCTTACTCTGCTTCAGCTTGATACATAATTTGAATCAGAGTGGCCTTGATCATATTAAAGTGAGGAAATGTAAGTTTTTCCACTGAGCGACTACTATATCTTGCTATAGGCTTATGACTAGGTAGAACTGTTACTGTATATGGACCATACATCCATCTTCAGCCGCTTATCCGTAGTCGGGTCGCGGGCCGGGGGCAACAGCTCCACCAGAGAGCTCCAGACTTCCCTCTCCAGAGCAACATTAGTAAGATTAGACTCGGCCAGTGACTCGATGTAATCCCTCCAACTGTGCCTTGGTCTGCCCCCGGGGTCTCCTCCCAGTGGGACGTGCATTGAGGACCTCCCTATAGGGAGACGCTCGAGAGGCATCCTAACCAGATGCCCGAACCACCTAAGCTGGCTCCTTTCCAGGCAAAGAAGCAGCGGCTGTACTCCGAGTCTCTCTCGCGTCACTTTTTTAACACAATTTTGGCCTTGGACGTGACCAGATGGGCTGCAATGTTCTGTCTTCATTTCTGACAGCATGCCTCTCGTTTGGAATATTAACGCTTCTAGAGAGACTTTAGCGTATCCAGCTCGAGGTAAGAATGGAAGATTATGCCTCCTGGTTTTGGTGGGGAATGGAGGAACCTTTCAGAGTAAAATCTGCCATATCTGCGGGCACTCTAGTGCCATTATTTTGAAAACCTCTGGCACATTCTAAGTGTTAAGAACGGGGATCAGAGAGTGTGATATATGGATTTATTCATTGGCACTTGTCCGGACAATGAAAGGTATATTTTATTTTACATAAATTACACATGCATGAAGTTATCTTAATGTAACACAACCACGTGCATTACCTGAATAATGCAATATGTTCAGAGCATAGCCAAATGCATGTCACTGACACTCTTGCCTGCACCCTATAGTGAATATGGCAGCGCCCCCCTGGCAACGTTTGCAATGGACAGGTGGTTATAATCCAGGGCCAACTTTGCTTTTGCTGTGGAAGCCCATGGTTTACATTCACCATAACACTCTAGTGTAAATCCCCCCAAAACACGCAAGCATTCGAAAAAACAAAAAACACACAAAAAAAGCAACACGCCATGTTTGGTTTCCTTCAAAGCACTCATTAACAACCCTTTCAAATTTGATCAGCAAAGAAGGCAGGGAGGTAAATTGTAAGGGGGGGATGAGAGGGTATACGATTTCATTAGCCGTTTGGTTGCTGTGGTCCATCATCACACTGAAACTAGAAGCACCGCCTCTCGTAATTTATCTTCTCCTTCCACAGGAGGAAAAAACGGACTACGGAAATAATATTGTCACTTTCAATCGCCTCTGCCCTGTGTGAGAAAGATTATACGTTTCACTAAGCAATGGATTGGGGGGGGGGAAAGAAAAGAAAAGAAAATAATAATTTGAAAACAAACATGAGCATGAGCAAACTTTTAGCTCTGCACTAGTCACCCTTATCTCAGCAATATGGTCACTGTGGAGTTTGCATGTTCTCCCCGTGTCCCCTAGCCAGGGTAAATAACATGCAGTACGCCTGGTCTCTAAACCAGGGGTTCTCAACCCGTGGGTCGCGACCCCTCGGGGGGTCGCCAAATTATTTTAGGGGGTCCCCAAATTATTTTCAAAAAAAAAAGAAAAAAAAAGATTTTTTTTAAATTTGTATTTTCACGATTTTTCAAAAATAGCAGACCTACAAGCTCGTAGCGCGCCACTCGGTGGCGCGCTATGAGCTTGTAGATCTGCTATTTTTCAATAGCTAAATTATAACAATGCTTAAAACACCAAAAGGGGTTCCCGCCCAAAATGGTTTAAGGTTATTGTAACAGTCAATTTATATTGGGGGCGGGGCGGGGGTCCCGAGACGTTGCCAAAGCATTTCCGGGGGTCCCCGGCCAAAAACGTTGAGAACCCCTGCTCTAAACTACCTCCCCCTGGCCAGCCGGGGCGCCTGATGGAGGGGAAAGGAACTGGTCGGAATAACGTGTTCCTCCCACGCACTACTTCCAGGCCGGGGAAACTCCCGCCTGTCAGGTGAAAAGAAGCAGCTTGAACTCCTCATGCATAGAAGGGAGCATGAGGTCAGTCCAGGGTTGGCAGAGGAAGTGTAGCGCCCAGGATTACACACTGAATAATTAACTACCGGTAATTAAACTAATTGACACTGGGTAAAAAAATGGGTTTCAAAAATCGTGGGATAAAAATTTTAAATTAAAAAAGGGAAAAAAAGAAAAAAGCAATGGTCACTGGCACTGATTTGACCTGCGGTGTCTGTCGGTGCACCACTGAAGTCAGATGGGCAAAGAAAGAAGAGAATGCCCGTCTACATTTTGCAGCATTGAAATTGTGACACAAAAAAAAAAAGACAAAGAAATTGACACTTCCAGACAGTAAGAGGAGGCTATTTAATTTGTTACCTCTCCATCACCAGCGTGTTTACCTGGAGGGAACAAGTTTTGATGTCTCGGAATCTCTGGGGTGGGTTTTTAAGAGGGAACAACAGACAGGGAACATCAGTAACAATGTTCCAGTGGGGTATATCTACTCTGTGTAGCTCTGGGGGAGTACGTCTGCTCTACAGCACTCACCTCACCCTTGTTCTCTCTCTGTGTAGCTCTGGGGGAGTACGTCTGCTCTACAGCACTCACCTCACCCTTGTTCTCTCTCTCAGCACCTGCAGATTCCCCTGTGGCTTTAACACATTCTGGGCGGGAATGCCTTTTGGTGTTTCAACCATTATGTTACAATTTAGCTATTGAAAAATAGCACATCTACAAGCTCATAGCGCGGCACCGAGTGCCGCGCTATGAACTTGTAGGTCTGCTATTTTTTTGAAATCATGAACATGTGGCTGCAAATCTTTGAATATATATTCTTTCAGGGGGTCCCTGGAACAACATATTTTCAGATGGGGGTCGGCGGCCAAATACAGATAATCTTTGGGGTCCTTGACAGGACAATGTTTGAGAACCACTGACATAGAAACATGGGTTTTTCAGAAAACTGTCAAGATTTAGAAGACATTTGTAATCGTCCTCAGGTCTAAATGGGTTAAGAAGCGGCTGCTGTTCATTGTACTTTAAGTGCCTCTTATATCAAAGTGTAAGCATGTTTCCTCTGATCAAGTTAAACTCATAGGGTGGGCAGTCAGTCACATCCTGCTTATTAAGAGTCTGTGTGACAACGGGCATTGTTATATTGGACACCCAAGTCCCCGTAGGCCTATACTTAATGTGTCAATACGCATGATATTAAGGTTTATACTGCGGATCATTTCGCGGGTTATAATTCACGCTTCACCCTTAAAATTGATTTGCAGCCGAACCTGATGCAAGAGGAGTGTGGCATAAAACGTATGGTGAGATCATCTTAACTCATTTAGACCTGAGCTCGATTCTACAAATGTCTTCTAAACGGTTTTCTGAAAAACCTACGTTTCTATATCAGTGGTTCTTAAACGATTTCATGTCAAGGACCCCGAAAATTATATGTAATTGGCCACCGACCCCCCCATCTGAAAATATGTTTTTCCAGGGACTCCCCAGAAGCAACGATTTGATTTAAAAACGTTGACTCTGTAACAATATTCAAAGATTTGAGGCACAGTTTCACGATTTTTCAAAAATAGCAGACCTACAAGCTCGTAGCGCGGCACTCGTGCCGCGCTACGAGCTTGTAGATCTGATATTTTTCAATAGCTAAAGTGTAACATAATGCTTAAAACAGCAAAAGGGGTTCCCGCCCAGAATGGATTAGTTCTGCTACAGTGTGACTGCTGGAACCATCTGCACACCGACCGTCTCTCTCGTCTGCTGAGAATGTGGTGCAGTGTGTTCAGGTTACAGTCAGCCTGCTTGAAATGCCAGCGATATGCATGGCCTTGTTACAAATAATATAGATTTCTCCTTCAATTAATTTTGGCTATAGCAGCAATCCCTGCAAAACGTCCCGTATAATCTCCTGTAAAACGAAAGGGATCGATTCTTCAAATTCTAATCGCAATCTAATTCTAATTCTAATTCGAATCTAATTCTAATCGCGATCATTCTAATCGCATCTAATTGCAAATAGCAATCCCTGCAAAACATCCCGTAATCTCCTGTAAAACGAAAGGGATCGATTCTTCAAATTCTAATCCAAATGTAAATTCTAGTCCTCGTGAATGTTCATTTGAATCACAGTTCTAAAACTAAAACTAAAACTTATTGTTGGGGACTGTGGGTTGCATATAGGCCAGGGTAATATGTTTGACGTATTGCAATCATGCATGAATATATTGCTTATGAATCACATAATGTATACGTGAAACAGTATAGGCTAATAATGTGACTGCATGTGTTCTTTTGATTCAATGCAATTCGATTTAATTCAATTTAGGAAGATTTAGAGGCTATTTACCTTTTTAGGTTGTTTTTTTTCCCCTCCCTTTAATACCATCACTATTAATCAAGTGGGTACAGTAATCTAACGGGCTTCAAACACAGCCTTGCGGCTGACAGAAGCCTCTCAAGGGAGTCGGTGATAATGCAGAGTAATAAGTATTAAGAGCTCACTAATCACTTGGCCACACGATACGACTATTAATCTTGCCACCCATGCACCTCGGCTCCAACGGGCCACTGTCTTTGCCAGAGCAGGGGGAAGGAAAAAAATTAAAAAGCTCTAACACAGCAGCTGATCACCGGAGCCATAAAGTATCCTAGGCAGCCGATCCATAGACGTCAACAACCGTGTCTGACTCTCCCGTTTCCAGACAGCCTGCCCTGGACCTCGTCACTCTCTGTTACGACGGGCGTGATTTATGGCAACAGCCCCACGACTAATTTGACCACTATAGCTGAAACCTCACGTCGTTGTCCTCATTTCCTTCCCTTGTGCCAATCCAAATATTTCACTTTAATACTTGACCACCTGATCAGGTGATGTATAATTACAATTTACAATTTACAATGTAGGCATTTAGCAGACGCTCTTAATCCAGAGCGACTTACATTAAGCAATAACAAAAGCATGGCATACATCACATAAAAAGTAGTTATCATGAATCATGCGTAAACTAAGAACGTAACAGTGGAGTATCTATGTATGGGGCGGCTGTGGCTCAGGAGGTAGAGCAGGTCGTCCAATGATCCATGGGTCGGCGGTTCGAATCCCGGCTCCTCCTGTCTACATGTCGAAGTGTCCTTGGGCAAGACACTGAACCCCTAATTGCTCCTGATGTGCTGGTTGGTACCTTGCATGGCTTCCGCCGCAATCGGTGTATGAATGTGTGTGTGAATGGTTGAATGTAATGCACAATCTATGTAAAGCGCCTTGGATAAAGGCGCTATATAAATTTACCATTTACCATTTATGTAAACTATACATACTATACTATATAATATATTATACATGTGTACTATAAAGTGCTATGACTAAAATGCAATTCTAGTGCTGTCTACGTAACAAGCTATAGGTCTGTTTAAAATACTATCTAAGTCTACATAAAGTGCTATCTAAGGGGCTAGGCTAGGGCAAGTGCTACGGGCCATGGTGGAGTCTGAAGAGGTGGGTAAGCTGCATGTAGGAGAGGGTCCAGTGAAATGCAATGCTGTGGCCCAGTATACAGCCATATACCGCTGTGTGTAACACGTCGTAAAGACTCGTAAATCAAACCTGTCCAGCTGTGAGCAAGGTGTCGTGTGATTATCGACTCCAAGCACATTTACTGGATGACAGCACAGGCCCAAATAATGTGCTCCCCAACCAGAAAATCCCAAGCAAGGTTTTCACTACGCTAAAAACCATCCTTGTTAAATTGCCAACAGTCAACAGTATAGCCCTATGGTGTCATATTACAACTCACGCCTCACTGAATACCTGTTAGCATAATGGTTATTATACTGTTTATAATGTAAACGTTTTCGCAACGGAAATGCCTGCTCATCGGATAAGAGAAATGAGTAAAAGCACAAATGTTGCAAGTATACAGCAGTTACAGTAAAATAATATTAAGTATTTAGTATTCAACTTTCAATTACAATGTAGGGCTTTATAGGCACTTAGAACTTATAGCTGACACTCTTGTCCAGAATGTGAGGTCCTGGATACCACGTAAACAACACACTAAATCTAAATGGGCATACTTAGCTAAAACTATTCTAAATAAAACATAATATGTGAACAAGTATAACCAACACGCCTGCGTAGTATTAAATAGCATCTATCAAATGATTGTAATAAAAATGATAAAAACAGCACTGATACAGCATCTTGATACATCATCTTGTCTGTAACGTCATTTATTCATCGTCTGCTATTCAACGGATATATATTTAAACTGTCATGGCAGTTTTTGTGGGTTAACTCGCTGACAGATGAAAGTAGTTCACTTCCTTTCCTCAGCCATCTCCATTAATTTATCCACCTCACCTGATATGAGTTTCAGTACAATTTATTTCGTCCAATATAATTTCCACTGGAGCATTTTAATAGGGGTTAGGCAAGGACTCACCAAAAATTCTGCCTCATGTTATAATCTACAGCTGAAACTCTCAATGGCACATAAATCCTGGATATTGTTATTAATAAAGCACAAGCCTCAGACTAAATCAATATTTGCCCCTTGGTGCATTTTTCATCCCTCTGGTAGTTGACTCTTAATAGGCTCTACCCGTCAGCAGTGCACATGCAAGCCTTGCACTGCATTTACAGAGACATTTAATGTATCTCTCCATCTATAAATGCACCATACGGTACTGTCAGGTCTGTCTGTACGTACGTGTGTACGGCTGTAATCCACGTAACTGGAGAACCGTTTGCCCCACTGACTCCGAATTCGACACACGTGTTCCACACCCCCACAGGGAGTGCAGTGCCCGGCGCCGGGTCGGTCGGACCCACGGTTGTCCAGAACCGCCACAAAATGCCTCTTCCCGGGCTCTGGACATGAAGGGCCCCTGCCCAGGGTCCATATATGGAGCTGGCCTGTTCTAGTTCTGACATCACGACACTCCATATTTGGGCATGCCTGACACAGAACTCCATATATAGGAATAGAGTCAGAGTGACAGATCCAGAAATCTCCATACATACATACATACATACATACATACATACATACATACATACATACATACATACATACATACATACATACATACATGTATATGGGCATAAAAGGGACACAGACAGATGGGTGGAACGGGTACTCTGACACGGGTACAACGGGTACTCTGACATGGGTACAACGGGTATTGCATAGCCGGGTGGGGCATGGATCTCCAACTTCCATAGTTACCGACTCGTTGCTCTACAGCCGGGCACCGGTCTAGTTTTCAAAATCACCAAAATGATGCCCTGCACTCCACTGTCCCCCACTGCACTCCACTGTCCCCCACTGCACTGCACTGTCCCCCACTGCACTGTCCCCCACTGCACTGTCCCCCACTGCACTCCACTGTCCCCCACTGCACTGCACTGTCCCCCACTGCACTGTCCCCCACTGCACTGTCCCCCACTGCACTGCACTGTCCCCCCACTGCACTGCACTGTCCCCCACTGCACTGCACTGTCCCCCCACTGCACTGTCCCCCACTGCACTGCACTGTCCCCCACTGCACTGCACTGTCCCCCCACTGCACTGCACTGTCCCCCACTGCACTGCACTGTCCCCCACTGCACTGCACTGTCCCCCACTGCACTGCACTGTCCCCCACTGCACTGCACTGTCCCCCACTGCACTGCACTGTCCCCCACTGCACTGCACTGTCCCCCACTGCACTGCACTGTCCCCCACTGCACTGCACTGTCCCCCACTGCACTGCACTGTCCCCCCACTGCACTGTCCCCCCACTGCACTGCACTGTCCCCCACTGCACTGCACTGTCCCCCACTGAACTGCACTGTCCCCCACTGCACTGCACTGTCCCCCACTGCACTGCACTGTCCCCCACTGCACTGTCCCCCACTGCACTCCACTGTCCCCCACTGCACTGCACTGCCCTCACTGCACTGTCCCCCACTGCACTGCACTGTCCCCCACTGCACTGCACTGTCCCCCACTGCACTGCACTGTCCCCCCACTGCACTGTCCCCCACTGAACTGCACTGTCCCCCACTGCACTGTCCCCCACTGCACTCCACTGTCCCCCACTGCACTGTCCCCCCACTGCACTGTCCCCCACTGCACTGTCCCCCACTGCACTCCACTGTCCCCCCCTGCACTGTCCCCCACTGCACTGTCCCCCACTGCACTGCACTGTCCCCCACTGCACTGTCCCCCACTGCACTGTCCCCCACTGCACTGCACTGTCCCCCACTGCACTGTCCCCCACTGCACTGCACTGTCCCCCACTGCACTCCACTGTCCCCCACTGCACTGTCCCCCACTGCACTGCACTGTCCCCCACTGCACTGCACTGTCCCCCACTGCACTGCACTGTCCCCCACTGAACTGCACTGTCCCCCACTGCACTGTCCCCCACTGCACTGTCCCCCACTGCACTGCCCTCACTGCACTGTCCCCCACTGCACTGCACTGTCCCCCACTGCACTGTCCCCCACTGCACTGTCCCCCACTGCACTGTCCCCCACTGCACTGCACTGTCCCCCCACTGCACTGCACTGTCCCCCCACTGCACTGCACTGTCCCCCACTGTCCCCCACTGTCCCCCACTGCACTGTCCCCCACTGCACTGTCCCCCACTGCACTGCCCTCACTGCACTGTCCCCCACTGCACTGTCCCCCACTGCACTGTCCCCCATTGCACTGCACTGTCCCCCACACTGAATGAACACAAGTTCCGACTATACCTGCTGAGCCATCCATTCATCTGAATTTATTTCCCGTTGTCACACGGGAACGCGGGGTCAATTTGTTCCTGCAGAAGACAAATACCCGAACACCATGTATATGGGCATAAAAGGGACACAGACAGATGGGTGGAACGGGTACTCTGACACGGGTACAACGGGTACTCTGACACGGGTACAACGGGTATTGCATAGCCGGGTGGGGCTTGGATCTCCAACTTCCATAGTTACCGACTCGTTGCTCTACAGCCGGGCACCGGTCTAGTTTTCAAAATCACCAAAATGATGCCCTGCACTCCACTGTCCCCCACTGCACTCCACTGTCCCCCACTGCACTGCACTGTCCCCCACTGCACTGCACTGTCCCCCACTGCACTGCACTGTCCCCCACTGCACTGTCCCCCACTGCACTGCACTGTCCCCCACTGCACTGCACTGTCCCCCACTGCACTGTCCCCCACTGCACTGTCCCCCACTGCACTGTCCCCCCACTGCACTGCACTGTCCCCCACTGCACTGTCCCCCACTGCACTGTCCCCCACTGCACTCCACTGTCCCCCACTGCACTGCCCCCCACTGCACTGCACTGTCCCCCACTGCACTGTCCCCCACTGCACTCCACTGTCCCCCACTGCACTGCCCCCCACTGCACTGCACTGACCGCACTGCACTGTCCCCCACTGCACTCCACTGTCCCCCACTGCACTGCCCCCCACTGCACTGCACTGTCCCCCACTGCACTGCCCCCCACTGCACTGCACTGACCTCACTGCACTGTCCCCCACTGCACTGCACTGTCCCCCACTGCACTGTCCCCCACTGCACTGTCCCCACTCCCCCACTGCACTGTCCTGCACTGCACTGTCCCCCATTGCACTGCACTGTCCCCCACACTGAATGAACACAAGTTCCGACTATACCTGCTGAGCCATCCATTCATCTGAATTTATTTCCCGTTGTCACACGGGAACGCGGGGTCAATTTGTTCCTGCAGAAGACAAATACCCGAACACCACACGTATAATAATAAGAAACGCTGATACCGAACTGATCCTCAGAAACCACTTTCTGTTTGTGTACTAGTTTCCACCAGCTGGAGTCTGATCGCCATCCTGCCCCACATTTCTCTCGCCTCTTCCTCTATGAAACCAGATACTAGGCCTTTTGAAAGTGACGGTATGCACGTGTGTATATGTATCACTTCTCAGGACATGCATGAACAGTCCTACTCCAGGCAGGGGTCTGCATTCATGGGAACAGCGTGACGGTTCCCCTGCGCGGGTTCCAAATGTTGCATGTTAATGTCGTGGCCGCGAGAGAGAGAGAGAGAGAGAGAGAGAGAGAGACACTCACTCACCTATAAATCTTGTATCTGGTGGAGAAGCCCTGTCGGTTCTTCTCCACAAAGTCTACGTACTCCGGGGAGTGGTGGAAGGGCCCTTTGTCAGACAGCAGCCAGTCCAGGGGCCCCCCGGCCCCGCCGGGCTTGTCACCGCCGCCGCCACCGGCCGTGGTTGATGCTGCTGCTGCTGCTGCGGCCGCCATGCACGCTGTCCACACACACACCCAGCGGCGCAGGCTGAGACGGAGGCTGACGGCGACCCATGGAGCCATCAGAGGCGGGAGGGACGCGAGGCGGGGATGAGGTGGTGGAGGTGGTGGTCGTGGGGGGGAGGGGGGGCAGTGGGTGGGTGGGGGAGAGAGGGGTTTAGCAGTCCAAGCCACACGTTGTCAGCTTGCTCCTCCACTGGGACACCCGGGGGACCTGCATACCCTCCTCAATGCCCCCCATGCACCTAAACGACAGAGAGAGAGAGAGAGAGATATTGGTGGATATAAAGATAATGTGGTGGTGTATGGTGGGTGTACTGTATATGAACACACACGCACACATGTACACCAAAGGCACGCACGCACGCACGCACGCACGCACGCACGCACGCACGCACGCACGCACGCACACACACACAACTGACACATGGGGAAACAAAAAGAACAAAGCCATGAGGGGCTAAAGAAGCTAAACGAGCATGCGAGTGAACTCAAAGTTGTCGCTCCTCTTTTATAATTACACAACGATGCATCCGCTACGCCTCTGTTTTCAACATTAATATTTATGGTGCTCCAGCACTGGCTTTGAGCTGTACGTGCACCGCCACTGCAGATTTAATCCATTCTGGGCGGGAACCCCTTTTGGTGTTAGCATTATGTTATGCTTTAACTATTGAAAAATAGCAGATCTACAAGCTCATAGCGCGCCACCGAGTGGCGCGCTACGAGCTTGTAGGTCTGCTATTTTTGAAAAATCGAAGAACCACTGACATAGAAACATAGCTTTTTCAGAAAACTGTCAGGATTTAGAAGATTTTTTTTAGAATCTGATCTCAGGTCAAAATTGATTAACATTCCTTCCTACATCATGTATTCTCAGTTACCAAGCCAGCAATGTGAAAAAAGTAACCTTTCTTGCTCAGATTTCCTGCTCTCTGGTATATCAGGTTCCTGCAGCTGTTCCAACCCTCGTCCAAGGTTCACATCAGTCTCCATCAATTTCTCAAGGCCCGTCAATCAAATCCCCTGCAGCCTCCATGTGCAACCAGCTGCTTTGCAAGATGTATGACTCTCTCTCTCTCTCTCTCTGTGTGTGTGTGTGCGTGCGCGTAGAGACATACGCGCATGTGTGAGGCGTCTGCGGTGTGGGGAGTTGAGTCTCATTACAGTATTCTGATGACAATCTGTCAAGTGAATTCAGCCAGTGTGCGCGCGCTCGTTCGTGCGCGTGTGCGTGAGTGAGTGAGTTAGTAAAAAGAAAAGAAAGAAAAAATGTGTGTGCGTTGGTTTTAAAAAAAGTAAAATCACACAATAACCGCAAGATGGCAAAGCAAGTAATATGACCTGTAGCTCATGAAGACATGTTGGACATGTGGAAATGCGAACAGAGAAAGAGGAGGAAATACAGAAAGGCATTGCTGCCGTTGTTTGAGCTAGAGACAGAGAGAGAGAGGAGGTAGACAGACAGAGAGGGAGGACGGTTCATTATTGAAAGTTAACCAAGCAGGGAGAGATAGGGAGATGAGA
The DNA here is from genome assembly GCF_951216825.1 of Electrona antarctica. NCBI lineage: Eukaryota > Metazoa > Chordata > Actinopteri > Myctophiformes > Myctophidae > Electrona > Electrona antarctica. The sequence goes on from NC_136812.1 coordinate 8,899,565, forward strand.
TGAGTTGAGATGGCGTTTGCCTTGAAATTGATTTTAGTCTGGCGTCAGGTTTTTAACTGGCCATCACTCATCAGCCTTGCACTGTCTGACCCGTGCGCGCGCGCGCGTGTGCGCGTGTGCGTGCGTGCGTGCAAGTGTTCGTGCATGCATGCATACGCACGTACGTAGTCTACGTACGTGCATGCGTGTCTGTGTGTATACTATAGTATGTGTATTGTACAGTGTGTGCATGCGTGCGTGTGTGCCTGCGTGCTTGCGCGTGCGCCGTGCGTCTTTAAACTGTAATATTCACTTCTGAGCAGACATGTCCTGCAGACGACCATAATGAACTGGATGTATTTACGACGGATCAGCACTCATAGTGCCTTCCTTCACACAGCGTACATACTGTATGGTTATATCTCTCATGTCTTCTGTAATGGATCTACTGAATGTCATATAATTGGCATAGTGCAGACATCTAGATGCATTAACCATGGGTGTGCATTATAAGAGCTGGTGGGGGGGGGGGGGGGGGTCGCTCACAGTATAAAAGCCTCAGTATCACTGTTCGTTTAACCCATTTTGGGCGGGAACCCCTTTTGGTCTTTTAAGCTATTGAAAAATAGCAGATCTACAAGCTCATCGAGTGCCGCGCTACGAGCTTGTAGGTCTGCTATTTTTTATTATTTTTTATCCCACGATTTTGTAACCCATTTTTCACCCCTGTGTCAATTATCTAATGTGATCCTGGGCTCTACACACCCTCCGCCAACCTGGGGAGAGCAACGGACTTGAACTCATGCTTCCTTCATGCATGAGTGTCCAAGTTGCTCCTTTACACCTGACAGGGGGGAGTTTCCCTGGTTGGACGTAGCGCGTGGAAGGAACACGTTATTCCAACCAGTTCCAGGTCTGCTATTTTTTTTTTAAATCGTGAAAATGTGGCACAAAAATTTGAATATATATTCTTTCAAAGCGAACGTTTTTAACTCAAATCTTTGCTTCGGGGGGGGTCCCTGGAACAACATATTTTGAGATGGGGGTCAGAGGCCAAATACATATAATTTTTGGGGTCCTTGACATGAAATATTCAGAACCACTCACTGACATAGAAACATAGGGTTTTTCAGAAAACTGTCAGGATTTAGAAGACATTTTTTGTAGAATCGTTCCCAGGTCAAAATGGGTTAATGCAGTATTAGTTTAACCAGTCCAATGCGACCATTTGGACCTGTAATAAGGGTCCATTTGGTTAGGTGTGTAGGCATACATTCACAATGGATGTAGCAACATGTAGTGCAGTTCAAACACAGAGTTGCTCTACTGCAGCAGGGGTATATAGTATATACTGTAAAACAGGGATGGGCAACTTTGACGATGGAGAGGGCCAATATATTTCCACACTCACTCCAGAGGGGCCACAGTGCATGTTACTGTCGTAGCAAAAATAGCCGATCTTGTAGATCGGCTATTTTTGCTATATTTGAATTGAAAACCTGATTCATTTTTTGCTATTTTTGAATTGGAATCCTGAAAAGTAACCTTTTTTATTGAATTTCAAATGCATTTAGTTATAGTTTTGTTAACTTTATGAACTGTTAACATATCTACAATGGACACAAAAAGACAATAACATTTTAATACTAGTCATTAAGTACTATAGTCATTTAATACTAGTCATGAAGTAATTAAAGCGGGTTTGGAATTGTAAACAGCTGAAATCAATACTATATCAGTATTCTGATATTAACATGAGGGCCGCATTAAGTGAAGGTGGGGGCCGCATGTGGCCCCCGGGCCGCCAGTTGCCCACCCCTGCTGTAAAAGATACATGCCCTGCTATTCACTTTTAACTGCCTGCCGTTGTTGTTTGATGTCGTTACAAACACTTAAACCCTATACTTTGTCGACCAGTGTCCCCCAGGGGTATACTTTTTTAATACCGTTTTAAAACATGTATGCAGTGTCTCTAAAATTGCTAACCTTATTGCCTTCAGCCACAACATCTAGCAAATAGGATCTGGGAAATGGTACTTCTATTGGATTACGTATAGTTGCGTGTCGTGTTTTAGAGTGCCCTTCATTCAGTTGGGACTATGTGTGGTACAGTATATGTTAACCCATTATGGGCGGGAACCCCTTTTGGTGTTTTAAGCGTTATGTTATGCTTTAGCTGTTGAAAAACAGCTGATCTACAAGCTCATAGCACGGCACTCTGAGTGCCGCGCTATGAGCTTGTAGATCTGCTATTTTTGAAAAATCGTGAAAATGTGGCGCAAATCTTTGAATATATATTCTTTCAAAGCAAACGTTTTTAATTCAAATCTTTGCTTCTGAATGACTGACATAAACATGGGTTTTTCAGAAAACTGTCAAGCATTTAGAAGACATTTGTAGAATTGTCCCCAGGTCTACATGGGTTAACCCATTTAGGGCGGGAACCCCTTTTGGTGTTGTTAGCATTATGTTATGCTTTAGCTATTGAAAAATAGCAGATCTACAAGCTCATAGCGTGCCACCGAGTGGCGCGCTATGAGCTTGTAGGTCTGCTATTTTTGAAAAATCGAAGAACGATTGACATAGAAACAGATTTTTCAGAAAACTGTCAGAATGTAGAAGACATTTGTAGAATTGTCCTCAGGTCTACATGGGTTAATATCTGAACACAGCAACAGGGGTCATATTTAAACACTGTTTAATCCTGTCATCCAACAGGCAGCGGTCCAAACGCTGATGCAGGAAAGAAGAGAAGAGAGGGCTGGAGAGAGAGCAGGAGGAGGAGAGTGCTTTCTGTCTGTCCCCTGTTGCTCTCTCCTTCTCCCTATATGCCCCTCTCTTTGTTGCTTCTCAGTCTCCTCTCCTTTTCACTTCTCACATATTACTCCCTCCCCCCCCTCCCTCCCTCCCTCTCTCCCTCCCTCCCTCCTTGAGAATCTCCACAATCCACTTTGATCCCCCACTGTTTTTTTTTTAAGATGCTCGGTGCACACGTCGTACATTATGCCTGTAAACATTTATTGTTTCTGTGATCCGACGCAGGTTTGTAATCACATTATCGGTCACACGGAACCTTTCCGCTGTAAGCCTTTGTTATCGGCTGCCTGGGCTGATATCAGATACTCACTTCACAGACTAGGGTGTTATATTACGTCACATATGAAACCGTATGCAAATGGCTGCTTTTCATCACACACAGCGTTAAAATGCTCAGCCCCCGAGGCTAGAGCTCCTCACGTAATCTTAACCCGTTCTGTCCGGGAACCCCTTTTGGTATTTTAAGCATTATGTTATTCTTTATAGCTATATTGAAACAATTAGCAGATCTACAAGCTCATAAATCTTTGAATATTATTTCAGAGCGAACGTTTTTAACTCAAGTCTTTGCTTCATGGCGGGGTCCCTGGAACAGGTGCGTCGGAGCCGGCAACCAAATGCGAATCATGAGAAGAAAAGGGTCCCGCACACTGTCTTTCGCTTATAGAGCAGTAGTTTTATTAGATGACAACGTTTCGGTCTAAACGACCTTCATCGGGTATCCCAGGGGTCCCTGGAACAACATGTTTTCAGATGGAGGTCGGAGGCCATTTTCATAACATTTTTGGTGTCCTTGACATGAAATAGTTTGAAATACACTGATATAGAAACATAGTTTTCTTTCTTTCTTTCTTTTTTTTCAGAAAACTTCCATGATTTAGTAGACATTTTGTATAGAATCTGGTCTCAGTCCTAAAGGGGTTAAAACAACGAATTGAATGTTGTGAGCTGCAAGAGCCATGCATGTTTTTTCATTATCACATTTTGGGCGGGAACCCCTTTTGGTGTTAGCATTATGTTATGCTTTAGCTATTGAAAAATAGCAGATCTACAAGCTCATAGCACGCCACCGAGTGGCGCGCTACGAGCTTGTAGGTCTGCTATTTTTGAAAAATCAAAGAACGACTGACATAGAAACATAGCTTTTTCAGAAAACTGTCAAGATGTAGAAGACATTTTTAGAATCTGATCTCACGTCAAAATGGGTTATAGGCAGTAGGCAACGCTGGGGCTCCGGTGGATACGTTCAAATATGATTTTGCACTCCATGGGCCAGCATTGATATCCCCAGGCTGTGTTGGAACCTCATGTCTGAAATGAAAGCTGTGTTTGTTCCTGTGAGGTCCTCTCAGAGGGATTTGCGAGGAGGCTTCAAATTATGGGGGGAAATAGATTTCCTCACAGGAATGTAATGAGGTCTAGGCGTTCACTCATGGAATGGTTGAGTGTCAAAATTAATTCATATTGAAAGCGGTGAGGCGTGTCATCACGCATATAGGCAGCCGCACTAGACCTATAAGTGTACGACAGAATCGGTGTCGCCAGCTACAGTACAGTACAGCAGGGGTTCTCAACCCGTGGGTCGCGACCCCTCGGGGGGGTCGCCAAATTATTTTAGTGGGTCCCCAAATTATTTAAAAAAAAAAAAAAAAAAAAAAAGATATTTTTTAAATTTTTATTTTCACGATTTTTCAAAAATAGCAGACCTACAAGCTTGTAGATCTGCTATTTTTCAATAGCTAAATTATAACATAATGCTTAAAACACAAAGGGGTTCCCGCCCAAAATGGATTAAGGTTATTGTAGCAGTCAATTTATATTGGGGGTCGGGAGGGGGGCGGGGCGGGGGTCCCGAGACGTTGCCAAAGCATTTTCGGGGGTCCCCGGCCAAAAACGTTGAGAACCCCTGCAGTACAGTACAGTATGTGTGCTATAAATGTATACCTGTAATTTCATAATCCATTTTGTTTACTCCACACTAGCGCACTAGCACCGAGCTAATCACAATTTCATGGTAAAAATCTAAACAATGTACTGTAAGCTTTCATGAGCATTCGTGCTTTTCCAAATGGCTGTTGTTGTGAAGCACTGATGGTTCCAAAGCCGTTCTCTATAAATCGCTTTTGCCTTGCCACACGACATAATATTTTTCACTCAAACTCCTTAAAACATTTTTGTGGATACCTGCAAGGCTTCCATCAATGGGGGGGAAAGTATACTATTGCAATTTGTCAGCTAAATTGTGTCCATGACAAGGTCTCTTCTTTTTATTCCTCTCCGGAGGAAATAGCCACTTTAAGATCCTTTTTATTGTGGCGTGTACGGCTGGAGGATAACTTTAAACAAATGGCCGTTTCAATGAAGTAAAGCGACGCGGTTTATACTCTATAATATTTTTATGCACACTGCTTGGCATAATGGCCGGCCATATTCATTAAGCGTCACTGAATCTCAGCTATTTCACCTGCATTATACTTAATCCATTTCGGGCGGGAACCCCTTTTGGTGTTTTAACCATTATTATAAACTTTAGCTATTGAAAAATAGCAGATCTACAAGCTCGTAGCGCGGCACCGAGTGCGGCGCTACGAGCTTGTAGATCTGCTAATTTGGAAAAATCGTGAAAATGTGGCGCAAATCTTTGAATATATATTCTTTCAGAGCGAACGTTTTTAACTCATGTGTTTGCTTCTGGCGGGGTCCCTGGAACAACACATTTTCAGATGGGGTCGCCCTACACATACATATCATTCTGTGGGTCCTTGACATGAAAATGTTTGAGAACCACTGACACAGAAACATGGGGTTTTCAGAAAACTGTCATTTGTAAAATCGTCCTCAGGTCTACATGGGTTAACACGCATCCAGTGACGGCTCCCATAATATGCGACACACGTTTAAACGACTAATTATTACCTCAACCAAAAGGCTGTGTCGGCGGGGGGGGGGGGGGGGGGGGGGGGGGGGGGGGGGGGCGGCGGCGGTCAGTCAACTGGCTGAGTCAGCAGGCCATGTCTTTGACCCATTTAGACCCGAGGCCGATTCTAAAAAAACAAAACGGCTTCTAAATCCTGACAGTTTTCTGAAAAACCCATGTTTCTGTATGTCAGTGGTGCTCAACCCTTTTCATGTCAAGCACCCCAAAAATTATCTGTATTTGGCTGTGGACCCCCATCTGAAAATATGTAGTTCCAGGGACTAGGGACCTGGACAGAATAAATTAATAACATATATTGAGATCTCAATAAGAAGGGCGGCTGTGGCTCAGGAGGTAGAGCAGGTCGGCCAATGATCCCTGGGTCGGCGGTTCAAATCCAGGCTCAAGGTTCAAGGTTCAAGGTTCAAGGTTAGCTTTATTGTCCCTGGCAGGAAATTGGTTTGCAGCCAGATCATAGTCCACATGTCGAAGTGTCCTTGGGCAAGACACTGAACCCTACATTGCCTCCAATGAGTCGGTCGGTGTGAGCTTGCATGCACCATTGGTGTGTGAATGTGGGAAGTGAGGACGCTGGCGTCGACTGTTCGCCGCTTCACCTCCCAATGAATGAACCATTGTAAAGCGCTTTGAGCAATTGAAAAAGCTCTATAAAAATGCAATTCATTAAGATAGTTCAATAAGCGACAGTTACCAGCATGTCTGTTTTCCAGGAGAAAACAAAAAGAATACTCAGCATGTGGTGGAATGCATTAAAGATGCTACCCCAGTTGAAAGCATTGTTGATATTCGAAGACCACCAGCGAGGCAACATGAAGCATGGCGATAACACGCTCATCCTCTAAATGTCGTCCCCTCAGGCAAGAGCCCTGTGCATAATTTAAAAAAAAAAGGCTAAATGGAATGATGAGGCAAGCAAGAGGAGGACATTTTCATTACATGCACTGTGCGAGCTCCAGTGGATTCATTTGAATATGACTCGTACAACATGTTGGCCGGGAATAATATCCTGAGGCTATTTGGAACGTCATGTGTAAAATGACATCTCTCTTTGTTGTTCTCTGTGTTCCTCTCACTACTGGACATGGTGGGAAATACTTTGTACCAGATATTGCACGGGGCAATCCTTTCAATGTATTGGCTCTCAATTGCTGCCTAACCCATTTTGACCTGAGGACGATTCTACAAACGCCTTCTAAATCCTGACAGTTTTCTGATGTTTCTATGTCAGTGGTTCTCAAACTATTTCATGTCAAGGACCCGTATAATTATATGCATTTGGCCGCCGACGCCCATCTCAAAATAGGTTGTTCCAGGGACCCCCCCCAGTAGCAAAGATTTGAGTTAAAAACGTTTGCTCTGAAAGAATATATATTTAAACATTTGCACCACATTTTGAGCTTGTAGATCTGCTATTTTTCAATAGCTAAAGTATAACATAATAATGAACACCGAAAGGGGTTCCTGCCTAGAATGGGCTAAGACAACACTTTGTTTTGATTCGATTTCTGTTCGAGATAATATGTTCCAAATGTGCCAATTTCAGGAATACCGCATGACCGTTTGTATTTCTGATATTGACATTTGTTTGTTTCTTTTTTTTTAAATTTTGAAACAAGACTAAGTTTCAAGCAATATTCTCCATCTGAAGATAAACAACAACTATAAGATGGAAGCTGCCATTAATTCACCACTGTTTACCATTATATCCTTTTCCATTATATTCAGGCTGAATATAATGGAAATAGTGTAAAATTCTGAGACTATAGCAGCCTATACTGCAATCTGTACGGTATAAGTTCCCTCAAGAGATGTATACACTATACAGACCTGGCTATCTACAGGAGTTGCCTCTTGACTCCTGCCCTGGCTTTTAAGACGATACAGTACACGCTTGATGAGATTTGGGAACTCCCCAGCCTAATCTTGGCAGAGAATTTCGCCGGGCATGTTCAGAGGATACAACGAGGGCATGAGCAGGGGAGCATTCTGCTTCTAAACATCTGCTAACTGGTTTTCTGTTTGGATGCTTCTCGCTTCAGGGCCACGGTACCTCCTGTGTACCTGGAGGACTGACTGAGTGTTGCACGTCGTTGCCCCCACCGGCGGCAACACGCCCGCTGTGGCGCACAACACCGGCAACTATATGTCAATTTCTGCGATATCTTATCACTTTAAATACAGTTCAAGGAAAGAGGGGCTATAGGGAAAACAGTTATGGAGGGCATGCTTATAGCAGAGTGGAGTTTTATTCAAAATGTTTCTTTCTACACTTGGATTACAATCCCTCCTGCACTATTATACGTCTTGTCCGCAAGCCAACCCCCAAACCCCTCCTCGGGAAACAGGAACTGCTCGACTTTACGTCTTCCCCTCCGTGTCTACTAACAGGCGTTTTTGGCCCTAATTAACCCAGTTATCTTTCCTTCCTACTCCTCCTACAACTGTCAACAATATTATTTCTCATAGCGTACGCCAGGGGTAAAAACCCTGCCTTGGTTTAATTATAATAGGATGCGACTGCCAGTTGCACTCGTCCGGCTGTCGTGTAAACAATCACAAAGGCTAAGCGCTTCCCACAGTGTCCTCGTGGGAACGGCACATCAAAGACAAAAATGGCACTGCGTATGTGCAAGCATTAGCCTACACTTCACAGGCACATAACCAGTGTTGATTTCCTCGACTATAATACTAGACCAAAAGAATGTCCGTCGACTGCCTTTTTTTTTTTCACTGACGAAAACTAAATGGAAAAAACTAAATGAAAACTATAAGCTATGATGACTAAAACTAAGACTAAATAATATATTGACAATTTCGTCAACAAATAAAAACTAGACTAAAATGTTAGGAAGGGAGTAATGGACAAGAGATCCAGTATAAGTCATTTTACACTTTAGATCGCTATTTTCAGCAAGTGTAAAATCATCAAATACGACGGCATCAGGCCCGACAAAATATATTTAGGTCGACTATAAATCAACTGTAGAGTTAGTCGACTAAAACTGGACTAACACTAAAACATTCCAGGTGACATGAAATTCATTCACGGGATAAAACAAAAATTGCTGTCAAAATCAACACTGCACATGACCACACAAACCGCCATATTGTGCACACATGCATACTGTATGTACAGTACAGTACAGTACAGTACAGTACAGTACAGTACAGTACAGTACAGTACAGTACAGTACAGTACAGTACAGTACAGTACAGTACAGTACAGTACGCACCCATAAGGCTGTGTCCATGCACAGTGAATTCTGACCAATATAATAAATAGTTGACGGCGATAGTTAGGGCAGTGGTTCCCAAAGTGGGGTCCGGGGACCCCCAGGGGTCCTTGAGGGAGCTCCAGGGGGTCCCCAGCTAAATGATTGTTAGGAACCAAATGGACCCTTATGGGACTGTAACTCAGAGAGTGTACAAATGGAACCAAATGGACCCTAACGGGTTAGGAACCAAATGGACCCTTATGGGACTGTAACTCAGAGAGTGTACAAATGGAACCAAATGGACCCTAACGGGTTAGGAACCAAATGGACCCTTATGGGACTGTAACTCAGAGAGTGTACAAATGGAACCAAATGGACCCTAACGGGTTAGGAACCAAATGGACCCTTATGGGACTGTAACTCAGAGAGTGTACAAATGGAACCTAACGGGTCCATTTGGTTCCATTTGTACACACTCAGAGTTCAATTAACAGTGATTTTACAATATAAATTGGGGCCCCAGAGATAGAAATGCCATTAGATGGGGGCCCGTAGCCTAATGCAGGTCAAACCGTATGGGGCCCTTGAAATGAAAATGTTAGATCACTGCTAGAGCCGTACAGCATCTTCTCCTTGGCATAATATCTCGGACTTCTATAGCGCTTTTCTAATACCCAAAGACGCTTTACATGTGTGGGGGCCGGGGGGGGAACAAGAGAAAAGGACAACTTTATTAGAAGAAAGAAAATAAGAATAAAACCAGTAAAACTGTTACATGTAACAAGTTAAAAGCACATCAGCTGGGGAATGCTAGTCTGAACAGGTGGGTTTTTATTGCGGTTTTGGAGGTGGGGAGTGAGGGGGCATCCCGGATCTGTTTGGGGAGGGCGTTCCAGAGGGTAGGGGCGGCCACAGAGAAGGCCCTGTCGTCCCAGGTTTTGAGCCTGATCTTCTTGGGGATAACAAGGAGGCCGGCATCGCTGGACCTGAGGGAGCGGGATGGTGCGTGTGGTTCGAGGAGGGCGGAGAGGTATATCTTTTCTAATGGGGGGTCCGCGGGCTAATGAGTGTCATTGTGGGGGTCCTTGACATGAAAAAGTTTGGTAACCACTGAGTTAGGGGATGCTCCAGGTGCCTTGTGTGCAAAGCCATTGTAATGTATAATAATTGTAATAGTGCTGCGCAGTAACATCCTAAACTACAAAAGAAATAGTACAAAGGAAATGTGCCCAAAATGGATAAATTTTCACGCTCGGTTGAGTTAATAAAAATGATTTCACTGCATGAGCAGAGAGATGGAAGGGGTAGTTCTTTGATGTCAGAATTTATGTAATCTCTGAGATGTCCTATAATTCAGTGCAGCATCTGCGACAGGTGTCTGCTTGATAACCCACATGGCATAACCACTCTCACCACCCACCGGATTTTCTTTGACATTCCATGTCAGATTTCTATGCAAACATGCCAGTTTAACCCATTTTGGGCGGGAACCCCTGTTGGTATTAGCATTATGTTATGCTTTAGTTATTGAAAAATAGCAGATCTACAAGCTCATAGCGCGCCACCGAGTGGCGCGCTATGAGCTTGTAGGTCTGCTATAAGCCTATCTCACAGAATTTCCCCGCCCCCTTTTTACGCCCCCTTTCGGGACTAGTGGTGATAGCGTGACGTCACTCCATAGACACTACATGTTAACAGACGTTATTTAAGAAGTCTACAACTTTTGTTTTCTCAAGGTAAGGTTTGTTCTATCTGTTCGAGCTGATTTACCATCTTGTTTGCTTCATAATAATATTGGTCTGTCACATTTTTACATTAGGAAATGTACTTAGATTCTCCAGAGAAAAAAACGTGTAAATGCTAATGTTAAATGACACCACTATCTACCGGAAGTGGGCGTGGAAAGCGGGCTGTGAGATAGGCCTATTTTTGAAAAATCGAAGAACGACTGACAGAAAACTGTCAGGATGTAGAAGACATTTTTAGAATCTGATCTCAGGTCAAAATGGGTTAATAGCTTCTCAGAGACCGTGAAAAATCCTAAAACATCATCTAATCAGTGGTAAAATACATAGCACAACAGATGGGTTTTGAGTATAACAATAATCCTCTGTGTTCCTTTTTACACAGTCGTGTTTCCATTCAATTATACTCCAGAGCCGACATTGCGTTTTGAATTGGTCTGATCACATATGCATTGCCAGTCCTTGAAGCCCAGGCCGGGACTCATTGAAGCCCATCCTTCAATGCAGTGCTTACTGCTTATACACTACACAGTCACATACACTTAAATAAAATGGATTTGCCTCGGCGCTGATCTATGTTTACCTTCATGCAAAGCAATCTCCTTTTTTCATTCTGTACCTCCTGTTGCCGTCCACGTGTGTCTGTTGCAGTACATGCATGGATCTATAATGCATGGCGTCTGTGAAACCTGCCATATCTCCCCTACTGTGTGTGTGTGTGTGCGTGTGCGTGTGCGCGTGCGCGTGCGCGTGCGCGTGCGCGTGCGTGTGTGTGTGTGTGTGTGTGTGTGTGTGTGTGTGTGTGTGTGTGTGTGTGTGTGTTCCTTTTTTGAATAAGAATTTGAAGGTTTTCAGAAACCCTTATAGGTTTTAGAAGGCGTTTTTAGAATCGGTCTCAAATAAATATGTTTTTCCACCTAAAAGAAAATAAGAAATAGGACAAATAGAACATATCTATAAGCTGGCTGCACAATGTGTTGCACATTGAGCTATACTTTTGCGTGACAGTCTGACTGCATTATGATGAAGTAGGGCATTGAATTATGGAAAGAAAACAGCAACATGAAGCAGATTATATATGACTATATCCCATAATCAGAGCGTCTGTATCATGGTTTAAAGAAGAATTTCAGACTAGAAGGCTTTATTTGTAGTAGTTAAGTCCCCACCAAAGAGGTCCAGGTGTTATTTTGTGCAAAAGCGCATTATTGGCTATTCCCCCTACCCTACTAAGCCCTCAATGAATTGAATTGAATTGAATTGCATTGAATTGAACGGGGCATTGGGTTTTTGTGCTAATTCGCTTATTTCCATAGCTCAGATTTTTTGTATATAACTACAAATAAAGGTAAGAAAGCCTTCTAGTCTGACATTCTCCTTTAAGGTGCTGGGATGTGATCGCACCGACCGCACCCGTCCCGGGGTCCTGACTGAGAGACATGACCTTTTAATGTTTGGTTTTGACTGTGTGGGTCCTCTTCATGTCAGGCCGCTGCAGTCCTTATTTAGGTTTTGGACTTAAGATAAGATATGTCATTTCACTATGTTCTGTATTGGCCTATGGTCATGTGTGCCTGACTGTTCTGTTTGGTTTTGGTTTTCTGTTCCCTTGTTACTTGCCTTGGTATCGTGTATCTTATTTTGTAGTATGGTTCCTATAGTGTTTCCTGTCTGCCTAGTTTCTGTTACCTCCCTTGTCTAACCTATACCTTGTGATGTGTCAGTGTTTCCACCTGTGTCCTGCCTAACCTAGTGTTTTTTTGTTGGGGGGCAGCATACTGAACTCATGCTTCCTTCTATGCATGAGGAGTCCAAGCTGCTTCTTTTCACCTGACAGTAGGGAGTTTCCACGTCCGGACTTAGCGCGTCAAAGGAACACATTATTCCGACCAGTTCCTTTCCCCTCCATCAGGCGCCCCGGCTGGCCAGGGGGAGGTAGTTTAGAGACCAGGATTATACTGCATGTTTTTGTGAGGGTATACCTACCCTAGGGGACACAGGGAGAACATGCAAACTCCACACAGAAAGGCCCTTTCGCCAACCCCGCCTCGGTTATGGGCACTGATGACGCGGAGGAGAGAGCACGCCCCCAGCGCCCACAGCGGGAATCGAACCCAGGACCGAGGGGACAGCAATACCCACTGTGCCACCGTGCCCCCAGCCTATCCTAGTGTTGATTGGATTTTGGATCACTGTCACTGATCATGTTTTGTTTCCTACATGGATTACATTAGATAATTGACACTGGTTGAAAAAATGTGAAAAAAAGCACAGCTGAGCATTAATTGGGCCAATTTGGGCCAAACCAACTCCTGTCTGTGGATAGGGAGGATTATTTGTGGACACTGTACTCTTAAAAAAAAGGAAAAAATGGAAAACTAAATTCAGTTCAGTTCAGTTCAGTTTATTTTGGTCATTGATTACATTTGATCATTAAAGCTAAAGACTAAAGACTTGAGAAAGAAAAGATCTACAAGCTCAAAGGAATTGAAATGTATATGAAAATGTGTTTTGTGCCAATACCAAACAGATTTGACATTGTGGATCATGTTAACCCCTATCAATTGGTCCTGTCTGGTGGGAGGGGCCATGGGGGGTATATATAGCTGCAGAGAATTGGCATGTCAGTCAGTCTGCTTTCTGCTGCTGGCCAAGAAGGTGTCAGTCTCTGAGGAGGTGATGTTTTGATGTATCATTTTTACCATGGTTGCAATGCATTTTCTGTTATTTGAATATCAGGATAATTGTTATGTTTTTACTTTATATAAAAAGTCCAGATTTATTATAATGCTTGATTACTTTATATTGATTTAATGTATGTATATAATATGAAGTGGGGGGGGATAAACCTTGTTAAACTCTGCCCAACTGTGTTGCCTTACCATCCTTGATGTTCATATTATCCTCGCCATGAGACAGGGGTGTGACGACACCTGTTATCTGTCAATTTAAGTCCTGTGTTTTGCATTGTGTTCTTGTTGGTTCGTATAGTTCCCTGTTGCGTGAGTTGTCCCGTATCTGTATTCCGAATTCAAGTCCTGTTTTTACCTGCCTTCTTATGACCATTTTTGGAAGAACCTCAGGTTTAAACACTTCTAAGTTGACTTCTGCCTGCTTTTGGGTCCTCACCCCGTACTCACCGTGACAACATGGAATTCAGTAAGGTTTGCATGGCCTTTTTTCCTTCTGTGGCTGCCGGGCACTCATTGTCTAAAACTAAAACGAATTAAATACTACCTGAGGAGCACAAGGAAGAGGGGCAGACCACGAAACACCTGATGCTGTGACCTGGATGCAGATGTGAAGAGATCTGCCTCTAGTAAATTGTATTATTTTTCCTATGTGTTCTTGGCTTGACACTACTCAGCCTGACTTCATAGATGTGGGGTGTGTGTCATGGTAATTATCATCATTGCAAACGGCTTGTTCATTGTTAAAACATGCATCTGTATATAACACGCCTATTATGTTGTCCTCATACCTGACGAAGACCCACAAGGGGTCGAAACGTTTTCATCGTTTTCGTTAAATAAAATTCCAGTGGGAGCTACTCAAGTGTGCGGAACTGCGGACATTCTCTCCTTCTCCTGTACGTATATTTTTTTGGTTCAGCACCTGAAAGTTTTTTAGAGATGTGCATACTTTCCTTTGGATTGGAGAAAATGGCCCAGGACCGGGATGTCTGGAGAGCTCTTGTTCGTGGCCTATGCCCAAAGCTAGAGGCGTAAGTAAAGTGAGGAGCACAATGGGACTGAATAAACTGAGTGGATTGGGCACGTTATCAATTTAAATGACTATAGTGAAGAAGTTGGGCATCAGGGTCCTATCTTGCACTACTCTACCCCTTATGCCTAAACTCATTTAGCCAACAAAAAAATTAAAATGAATGAATTGTTCAACTAGCCGGTCGATTTAATTGTTCCCCAAAATAGTAATAGGGATATTATATACGGTACAGTATTATGAGTAACTTAGCTCTGGTCCATAGCCTTCTACTGCTTCAGTATAAGGCTATGGGTCTTTCAGTTTTAAAGCTCACATCGAAATCAGACCAGCCTCTCCTCTTTTGTGGAGATCTCACGAACGTTTGACCTACTCACCAATACAAAGACGGGTTGTGTCAATAGAAAGCCTACTTTCCTTAGTGGACGCACTCTGAGCCCCCCACCACACGTATAAACTGTACTTTTTGGCCAGAAAGGGATTTTTTTTCACCGGAGGAAAAATATTCTCTATGAGGCAGTTCTCTGGGCAATATCGGTAGAGGGCACAGCGGAGTAACTAAAAGTATTATTTTTTCTGGTGGAAACAAAATCCCCTTTTCGCCAAAAAGTACAGTTTATACGTGTGGTGGGGGGGCTCAGAGTGCGTCCACTAAGGAAAGTAGGCTTTCTAATGACACAACTCGCCTTTGTTTTGGTGAGTAGCAAAAACGTTCTTTTTATTTACGCTAAAGAGGAGAGGTAGGTAGGTAGTGCTGTGCAGGCCAGGCAGGCTCGCATTCAGTGGTATTTTGTTTCCCATGTCTGTCCAAATCAAATAACATCAAATAACAAGACAGATGAATATAGACAAACCAAAATAGTCTAAATAGCTTTACTGTATACTGTGACTGAAGTGAGTGTATTGAACTGAAGCAGAACCCACAGCTGTATGATAAAGGGGGAGGGGTTAGGGGAGGGGATGATATTGCGATTGTCACTATATCACTGTTTTTTTTTTCATCGGCACGTTTGACTGTCAGGGTTTCAGCCTCCAGGAAGAAACCCTAAATACAAAGGGAAGACATCATTGCACATAACAACCACACCATGGGGTCTAATGAAGTATACTGTCACCTCATAAACGCATGGAAAAATGGTCAAGAAATGACAGAGTTACCGTGTGGGGGTCCCCAGGGGGTCCTTCTACTGTACTGTACTGTACTGTCACACCCAAAATCATACAGTTGTGTGTGTGTGTGTGTGTGTGTGTGTGTGTGTGTGTGTGTGTGTGTGTGTGTGTGTGTGTGTGTGTGTGTGTGTGTGTGTGTGTGTGTGTGTGTGTGTGTGTGTGTGTGTGTGTGTGTGTGTGTGTGTGTTAGGCTGCGCAACAGTCAAAGAAGAGGATGAACATCCGCACACCAGTTTGTAGAGCTCCGAGACTTACATTATTTTAAGACCACACTTTTGCAAACTGTCGTGCGGATGTTCTTCCTCTTCCTTGATGTTTGCCTTTGATGCCTGACATCCAGCACCTGGCCTGAATATAGGCATTGAGATATCGCATTTTTCACTATCGCATTTTTCCATCGCCTTTTTCCATCGCCTTTTTCCATCGCCTTTTTCCATCGCTTATTTCCATCGCTTATTTCCATTGCTTTTTTCCATCGCATTTTGCATTTTTCCACTATCGCATTTTTCCACTATCACATTTTTCCACTATGAGATTGAGATGCCGTGCTCACAATCTTCTCTGTGAGGCTGCGCAACAGTGACACGTTGTCATGAAAACCAACCAACCAACGCTATTTTTGTGTTCGGACACATGCCAGCCAGGGACCCAGGGACACAGCCAGCCAGGGACACATGCCAGCCAGGGACCCAGGGCCACATGCCAGCCAGGGACCCAGGGACACATGCCAGCCAGGGACCCAGGGACACAGCCAGCCAGGGACCCAGGGCCACATGCCAGCCAGGGACACATGCCAGCCAGGGACCCAGGGACACAGCCAGCCAGGGACCCAGGGACACATGCCAGCCAGGGACCCAGGGACACAGCCAGCCAGGGACACAGCCAGCCAGGGACACATGCCAGCCAGGGACCCAGGGACACATGCCAGCCAGGGACCCAGGGACACATGCCAGCCAGGGACCCAGGGACACAGCCAGCCAGGGACCCAGGGACCCAGGGACACATGCCAGCCAGGGACCCAGGGACACATGCCAGACAGGGACCCAGGGACACTGCCAGCCAGGGACCCAGGGACACATGCCAGCCAGGGACCCAGGGACACATGCCAGCCAGGGACCCAGGGACACATGCCAGCCAGGGACCCAGGGACACAGCCAGCCAGGGACCCAGGGACCCAGGGACACATGCCAGCCAGGGACCCAGGGACACATGCCAGACAGGGACCCAGGGACACTGCCAGCCAGGGACCCAGGGACACATGCCAGCCAGGGGCCCAGGGACACTGCCAGCCAGGGACCCAGGGACACAGCCAGCCAGGGACCCAGGGACACTGCCAGCCAGGGACCCAGGGACACATGCCAGCCAGGGACCCAGGGACACATGCCAGCCAGGGACCCAGGGACACAGCCAGCCAGGGACCCAGGGACACAGCCAGCCAGGGACCCAGGGACACAGCCAGCCAGGGACCCAGGGACACAGCCAGCCAGGGACACATGCCAGCCAGGGACCCAGGGACACAGCCAGCCAGGGACCCAGGGACACAGCCAGCCAGGGACCCAGGGACACATGCCAGCCAGGGACACATGCCAGCCAGGGACCCGGCGACACAGCCAGCCAGGGACCCAGGGACCCAGGGACACATGCCAGCCAGGGACCCAGGGACACAGCCAGCCAGGGACCCAGGGACACAGCCAGCCAAGGACCCAGGGACCCAGGGACACAGCCAGCCAGGGACCCAGGGACACAGCCAGCCAGGGACCCAGGGACCCAGGGACACAGCCAGCCAGGGACCCAGGGACACATGCCAGCCAGGGACACAGCCAGCCAGGGACCCAGGGACCCAGGGACACAGCCAGCCAGGGACCCAGGGACACATGCCAGCCAGGGACCCAGGGACCCAGCCAGCCAGGGACCCAGGGACACAGCCAGCCAGGGAACCAGGGACCCAGGGACCCAGGGACACAGCCAGCCAGGGACCCAGGGACACAGCCAGCCAGGGACCCAGGGACACAGCCAGCCAGGGACCCAGGGACACAGCCAGCCAGGGACCCACATGGCTCCGTTTAGGAGTGGTTGCACCACTCAAAAATCATGGCACTCCATCTTGAATTCAACGACTACTGAACGGCTGGCGTACATCAAATACTAGCCTGTGTAATGTGTGTCTCAGACGCCAGTAGAGGCCTCGCCTTTCTTCTTGACTTGGCAAGAGTGGACGATGTATCGTTGGGCACGGTGTTATGTGGGAAGGCCAGGGTCTGGGGGATTTGGAGCAAACTAGACTATAGTGTTTAAATGACATCAAACTGTCATGCCTGAATGATTCGCTCTCCTCTCATGAAAGCAAAATGGTAATTTGTTTCGTGCTGTTTTCATCCATTCAGGACGGGAACCCCTTTTGGTGTTTTAAAGCATTATGTTATACTTTAGCTATTGGAAAAATAGCAGATCTACAAGCTCATAGCGTGGCACTCGGTGCCGCACTATGAGCTTGTAGATCTGCTATTTATTTTTTTTAATCGTGAAAATGCGGTGCAAATCTTTGAATAAATTATTTCAGAGCGAACGTTTTTAACTCATATCTTTGCTTCTGGGGGGTCCCCATGGAACAAATTTTCAGATGGGGGTCCGCAGCCAAATACAGATAATTCGGGGGTCCTTGACATGAAAAAGGTTGAGCACCACTGACATAGAAACAGGTTTTTTCTTCTGAAAACTGTTTTTTTCTGAAGCCTTTTTTATTTTTAGAATCGGCCTCAGGCCTAAAAGGTAAAGTCTCCTCTGTAAGACTACGCTATTATTTGTGATGGACAGTAATGGGATAATTCTCACAACAACAAAATAGGCATAGGAAACAAACAAAAGTTTACTTTGAGTTTGGTCTTTGAAAAGGTGTGTGTGTGTGGTGTGTGGTGTGTGTGGTGCGTGCGTGCGTGCGTGCGTGCGTGCGTGCGTGCGTGCGCCAGCATTGAAAGGTTCAGTCAAAGGGGATTATTTATTTTATATCTCCAAAGTTGCATAAAGTAACAACACAAATGGAAATAAGCAGCATGAAAGGGCCATGCATTCATTCAGTGCTGGTAAGGCAACGGGGAAAGAAATCTGCCTTAGTTCTGCATGGTAACTGTAAACCCCTCACTTTATAGGCTTTTATTTGGCTGCATATCACCCAGTGGCTGAGTACACTCCGTCGGTGAAGCTTCTATAAATCTGTGTAAAACACACACACTAGACCTCTTTACGCATGGCCTTGTACAAACAGGCTGAACAGGTTCCTCCTAAATAAAAGGGATTGGCCTTCCTCGATGATGTTGATCTATGTTCCCCTTGCAATGTCCTTTTTTGGTTTTTATTCTGTACCTCCTATTGGCGTACGTGTCTATTGCAGTACAGGCATATATATATAGATCTGTAATGCATGACTGTGAAGTGAAACTTGCCATATCACCGTGTGTGTGTGTGTGTGTGTGTGTGTGTGTGTGTGTGTGTGTGTGTGTGTGTGTGTGTGTGTGTGTGTGTGTGTGTGTGTGTGTGTGTGTGTGTGTGTGTGTGTGTGTGTGTGTGTGTGTGTGTGTGTGTGTGTGTGTGTGTGTGTGTGTGTGTGTGCGTGTGCCGTGTCCATTAACAGAACATGTTGAATCTTATAACATTCAATTACCAAGTGCCTCTGAAATAGATTGCATTTTAATGCCCCAGTCGGTCTCAATCCGAGAGACATTCCGTTTCTATATCGCTATTAGTCAGTCCAAAACACCTCAATGAGACATTCCCCCAACCTCTCCTCTCTTATTATTACATGCTCGCCTTCCTCTCCTCTCATCTTCTCATCTGTTCTATACTTTCCCTCCTTTTCTCCCTCTCTGCACATCTCTTATCCTTTTCTCCCTCTCTGCACATCTCTTATCCATCCCTTTAGAGCGCCGTGTCGGCGACCCGACATACAAGTTTGCTCATTATCATGAAATAACCGATTTTGAACGGGAACCCCTTTTGGTGTTTTAAGCATAACGTTATGTTATGCTTTAGCTGTTGAAAAATAGCAGATCTACAAGCTCGTAGCGCGCCACCGAGTGGCGCGCTACGAGCTTGTAGGTCTGCTATTTTTTTCTGCAATCGTAAAAATGCGGCACAAATCTTTGAATATATATATTCTTTCAGAGCGAACGTTTTTCTTTTTTTTGACGTCCGGCCTAAATGGAATAATAGGCGACGGCTGCTCAGCGGACCCTGTAAAAACCTGACAAGAGCCCTGGATCCTAAAACCCCAACGCCACTCCATAAGCCTCTCTCTCTCTCTCTCTTCTCATTCCTTTCTATTGCTCATCCATGGTGTCAGGATATGTTCAGTTTGAACTCTCTCTCTCCCTCTCTCTCTGTCTCTCTCTCTCTCGCTCTCTCTCTCTCCACCATCGTCCTGCGAGTGAAAAGCAGATGTGATAAAATTTGCTGCAGTGGCATTTCACGCATGGATCATTCATTAAGTTGAATCCTTGTTAGCAGCCTCTACCTTTTTTAAAGCTTCTAGATGAAGAACTCCTGACACACTGTATATTTGACTGCGAAAGACAGCAACTCAGTAATGACCATAGCCCTTTCTGGCGTGTGTGTGTGTGTGCGTGCGGTTTTGTGTGCGCGTGTGCTTAAAGGAGAATTCCATACTAGTGCGCATTATTGGCTATTTCCGCTACCATACGCCCATAATGAATTGCATTGAATTGAATGGGGCTATGGGGTGTTGTGCTAATTCGCTTATTTCCATCGCTCAAAAATCATTTTTTTTTGTATATATCCTCTCTTCATAATGTAAATAGTATCCCGAGCGGCACACTTTACTACTTATTTCGATGGAAATAAGCGAATTAGCACAAAGACCCAACCCCCATTGAGGGGTTATATAAGGGGAAATATAGCCAATAATGCACTTTTGCACAAAATAACACCTGGACCTCTTTGGTGGGGACGTACAGTAACAACTACAAATAAAGGTAAGAAAGACTTCTAGCATGGAATTCTCCTTTAATGGTGGCATTATATACCCTTTTAGAAGAGGCCTCTAATGGGGCCTATTCTGCTCCATACGTGCTCCTCGTCTTGGCCTCTTTGGCCGCTGCACTTTCATAGCAAGCCTCATCACAACAAGGAGGACCCCGTGCACGCACCTCTGTGCACACAGTCACACTCTGTGCAACGTGCACGCACCTCTGCATGCACACACTCTGTGCAACGTGCACGCACCTCTGTGCACACACTCTGTGCAACTTGTAATTACCATGGAGGGAAGAGCACAGTTCTCTCTCCCCTCATACACACTGTGGACTCCTGAGTCTTACAAATGGAATCACATGGACCATGCAGGCACATTAAGTGCAATTTCTGAGTTCCAACTCCAAGTAGGAAAAATCACACCCATGTGAAGTGAGGGGCACTCATCATCGACGTACATCATCATGACGTATATAAAACCGACACTCTGGGCTCCATCTTATTGCACCACCCCTTATCCCTAAACGATTTTTTGAATGGTGTAAACCACTCCTATGACTGGCTTTGTTAGTTTACATGTCTGTCTGTCTGTCTGTGCTCAAAAAATGAGCATGGTTGCTACGGTCACCCAGTTCATCGAGGTGTGATTTCATTACGTCAGACATTACGTCAGACCACAGCTGATCAGTCTATATAAGACCTTACACCACTCAGTTCACATGGGTGTGATTTCTTTTTACTATTTTGAAAAACATTTTAAAATAGTTCAACTGGCCGATCTACATCGACACATTGTGAGCTTGTACATCGGCTATTTGAACTATTTTAAAAGGTTTTTTAAAATAGTAAAAAAAAAATGGCAAATTAGTTTAAGCGTTAAGGGGTGGACCAGATATAGCCCTATGTCTATTTGCTTAGACACTATATGATGTAAAATTCTCCATTCATTGTCAAGGGGAATTTAATGTTTGTGTGAGGACAAAGCTTATTATGCCAAAAGCTGGCTATAGGAGGGGCCCCTCAAACATTAAAGGGACACTTCACCCTTTTTGCAAAGTTTTAATGACGTTTAGAAGATTTAGAACACTTTCCTATGGGTGTCTTAATGTGTGTAATATGTGGTTTTAGATATTTTAGCAGTGAGCCCAGTGTCTCTGATGTCATGGACACTGGGCTCCACTTACTTCCTGGACTACATCAAGGACTGTCTAAAGAGGACGAGACGCGAAGACCGTACGGGCGACGCCATGTTGCTCCATGGTGCTCCATGGAAGGAAAGAAACATGCGCAATGGGCTATATGGAGCCAACACTTCCGCGTTCAGCTTCCTTGGTCTCAACTGCGCATGTTTCTTTCCTTCCATGGAGCACCATGGAGCAACATGGCGTCGCCCGTACGGTCTTCGCGTCTCGTCCTCTTTAGACAGTCCTTGGACTACATGTTGTCTCAGTAAGACAGCCCTCCCCCTATCCACAAGTAGGATCAGTGCACCAAAGCATTTTGGGAATTGTAGTCCAGTAAGGAAGTGAGCCCAGTGTCCATGACATCAGAGACACTGGGCTCACTGCTAAAATCTAAAATATCTAAAACCACATATTACACACATAAAAACCCCAAGGAAAGTGTTCTAAATCTTCTAAACTTCATTATCATATATTGTTTTGCAAAAAGGGTGAAGTTTCCGTTTAACCGGGGGGCGACTGTGGCTCAAGAGGTAGAGCAGGTCGTCCAATGATCCATGGGTCGGCGGTTCGAATCCCGGCTCCTCCTGTCTACATGTCGAAGTGTCCTTGGGCAAGACACTGAACCCCGATGTGCTGGTTGGTACCTTGCATGGCTTCCGCCGCAATCGGTGTATGAATGTGTGAATGTAATGCACAATCTATGTAAAGCGCCTTGGATAAAGGCGCTATATAAATGCACCATTTACCATTTACCGTTTAACCACAAGGATGTGACTGTGTACCCATCCATCCATGGCTATACACGGTGGAAACCTGCAGTGTGGGGTGGAATACTGAAACTCACACTGACTGAGGAGGATTTTACAGCACTGATACATCTATGATGTATAGTCTTTTTTCTTTTCTTCCCCTCAAGCCCATTTTGTCTTCAGAAACAAAGGGCCACGTGACGTGTTCCAACCCTATTCGTTACTGACACCTGGGCTGCTCGATAAGAAGAGCAGAGAAGCACATAGACATATATGGTAGCCTGTACTATACAAAGCACACATATACATGTGTACACATTCAAACATTTACATGCTATAATGTGGAGAGATAGAGACAGATTATGCTTGTTACAAAAAACACACACAGCCGGGGGAGACGGAGTGAGACACAGTGGGACAGGACAGATATAAGGGGAAATGTGTCGAGCTATTTAACTCGCTTTCATTTCTGGGCCAGGTGACTGATATAGGGAGAGAAATCTCTCTTTTCATGGGAAGAGACAGTGTGCCTTTCAGGGGCTGGACACGCTCGGGTTCACCAGTCTCCCAGGATGGATGGCGGGGACTATGCTGAACAGTGGGCCTGTTGTGGCCCCCCCATCAACAGTCTAAAGCCTGTGGAACCTCTGGCTGGGGTCCCCTCTGAGCCGTTGGCTAACACCAGGCAGGCAGTGACAATTTGAGAACTGCAGCATTGATTATTCTTGTTTTTTTCAACACAAGGCACAGCACTCAGAAACTGGTTTACTGGCACTTAACCCGTTCTGAACGGGAAGCCCTTTTGGTGTTTTAAGCATTATGTTAAACTTTTAGCTATTGAAAAATAGCAGATCTACAAGCTCGTATAGCGAGCTTGTAGATCTGCTATTTCTGAAAAATTGTGAAAATGTGGCGCAAATCTTTGAATATATATTCTTTCAGAGCGAACGATTTTAACTCAAATCTTTGCTTCTGGGGGGTCCCTGGAACAACATATTTTCAGATGGGGGGTCGGCGGTCAATTAGGCTATATTTGTGGGGGTCCTTGACATGAACATGTTTGAGAACAACTGACATAGAAACACATGGGTTTTCCAGAAAACTGTCAGGATTTAGAAGGCATTTGTAGAATCGTCCTCAGGTCTAAATGGGTTAATTGTGTTTCACCCTTATAGCCGCTGATGCATTTCTGGGATACTGAAGTTAAACAAAAAGGAGAGAAAACAAATAATGTTTGCTTCACCTACGGTACAGCCTATATGTCAGATTCCATTCTGCCTAAATGTGAGTGAATGCGAAATTAAGTTTCATGTATTTTCTCGGAGGCTTTGGATTGCCATCAGAGCATTCTCTCTCTGAAATTCCCACCGGGCTGCACTGACTCATAGGCCTGGCTTTGATATGCTTGAGGGTGAAATGCATAATTATACAATCTGTGGCACAAAAGAAAAAGGGAAAAAAAAGAGGCTTTCTGGCCGAATGGGAGCTGCTTGGTTGTTCTGCCTCTGTGGTGTTTGGCAAAGTGTGAGGTGGCATTATGCAGACCTGATCCTCTGACTGCAGACAACAACATGGGTGCCAAATGCACCCCCAAGGGAATATAGAGTAGGAGACATTTGTGTAGGAATGACAGGCAAGGAGGAGGAGGAGGGTTGGAGGGGGGGGTTAGAAGGATGGAGGCAGTATAAAAAGTGGAGATGGGTATACGTGGAATGACTGTGATGATGTAAAGCACTGTAAAGGTATATACTTATAAGGGCGTGCGTGCCCTGCTTGCCTAAGATGCTGTGTATATTATATAGCTTCGTGTGTGTGTGTGTGTGTGTGTGTGTGTGTGTGTGTGTGTGTGTGTGTGTGTGTGTGTGTGTGTGTGTGTGTGTGTGTGTGTGTGTGTGACACAGTGTGTGTGTGTGTGTGCGTGCGTGCACACTGTATGATTGCCTGATGAACAAGGCGAAAGAGAGAACTGAGTCCAACATGTCTCAGCGCAGAGAGAGAGAAAAGACCGCTATATATATCCATCCAGGTCAAGAACACTATATGGCTTCATATCAGGGGAGGAAAAGCTATACACAGAGTGCGCGATTATAATAAATGCGGACAATCTTATGAAACAAGGAAACTTTAACAGTATATTTAGACAACTCACCGCGACGTGCTGGAACAGCAGACTAAGTTCAACACAGTATGTCCCATTCTCTGGCCGAGTCGTGCTCTGTTGTGGAGAAGCTCATTTCACACTGCTTTGAATTCAAATTCAATCCAACACCACAGGAGGAGGAGAAAAAAATGATCCGGGAGAAGGAAAAAAAACGTTTTAAGTGGATCTGTATACAGTTCAGCTTCCCGACCAATCAATCCGTCCTATATCGTTCGAGACCAGTGGAGAACTTTAGGGCTTTCATTAGTGCGCGCTGGGGTAAGTCAGGTTATCCGGGATATAATTTAACGTTCCTGGAAGCAAGGCGACTTTGACCTTTCTTTCTGGGGCGATAATGACTTAACAAAATGAAATCGTCCGGCAAAGAGATTCAGAGTTATGAGGAGAAATGGGGGTGGAGAGGAGGGGAGGAGGAGGGGGGAGAGGAGAGTGTGAGCGTGAGCTGGAGATTATGCGATCTGGAATTGTGCCGTGCGCAATTATCTATCTACCAAATACCGACGGGGCTCTTCGTGGTGGTGGTGGTGGTGGAATGCAGTGCAGGACGAGCCGAGGAGGGCTTAACTGGGCGTGGAAGCGCCCCGTGAAGATGCTTTCATATCCCGCTGTGATTCCCGCACGCCGCCGGCCAGCATGCAGCACCGTTCTCTTTGACCCTGATGCTCCGCATCGACGGTGGAGTTGTGATGGAGCCGGATAGGTATATGGCTAGAGAGAGTCTAGGGCAGCTGGCGCTGCTGGGCGGTCGACTATAGTGGCACCACGACGGCTCTGCTCTCTCCCTCTCTGCCCCTCTCCTCTCCTCTCTCTCTCACTCAGTCACATGTTTAACACACAAGTAGCTCTCTGTAATAGCCGCTAAAGGAGGGTGGACTAAGTATAGGTGGCCGTGGCAGGAATAATAACAGGGTTTTTTTTTTCTGTTAACAGCCTCACCCATGCAGCCATTAAATGAAAAGCACTGATGTGCACTATAAGCGGAATTGTGCTCACCGCGCCATTAACTTAATACTCTATCTTGGGAGTTTACCCCTAGACCTTTTAATGCCCCCGATATATTCATATATATGAGCAATATCGGCTATCCATCGATTAATTAAACTCTGCCTATGGTGGGGCTAAGTTGGTCCACTGGAAAGACACTGTTCTTGACTATAGAAGTGAAAGCAGACTTGAGGAATGGCTGTGTAGACTATATAGCGCATGAAGTTAGATTCTGTTTGGTTTCTGGAAGTAGCTAATCTTATACATCCAAGAGTTAAATAGCCGTCAACCACTTGAAACCCAGCATCCAACCATGCATATTTTAGCACACAGTTCACATTGGGTGATGTCGAGTCGTTGTGAAGTTAGAGAGGAATTACAATTAAAGGCTAAGTCAACTATCTCGGGTCCATGCATGGCCTACTCAAGTCTAGAGGGTCTAAGTGGTTAACCCATTTTGGGTGGGAACCCCTTTTGGTGCATTATGTTATGCTTTAGCTATTGAAAAATAGCAGATCTACAAGCTCATAGCGCGCCACCGAGCGCTACGAGCTTGTAGGTCTGCTATTTTTTGAAAAATCGAAGAACCACTGACATAGAAACATAGCTTTTTCAGAAAACTGTCAGGATGTAGAAGACATTTTTAGAATCTGATCTCAGGTCAAAACGGGTTAATAAAGGATAACCATGCATGCACCATAGAGACGGGGAGCTAACGAGGGAGTGAAAGAATGCTGACGTGTTTTATACAAATGTCACACAATAATACAATCCCAACAGGATTCGGCACTGATATAGGGCTATACTGTATATCCTATATAGCACCTGATTTAATTTCAGATTGCATTGATCAAAACCCACCATTGCTATCAGAAGAACACGACATTTGAATTGAAGCGCAAAGGCAGCGTTCGTGGGCTCTGTCTGTACGCTATGGCTGCAGCAAAAAAATAATTGACGTGCATAGAAGGGAAATGGGTTATGACGTGTCTTTAGTGCATGCACCTGATATCTGAAGGCAACGTTGAAGCCCCTTCAGACTTCAGTGTTACGGTGCAATCCAGGTGACAGTCACACAGTCACATGAGTTAACCCATTTTGACCTGAGATCAGATTCTAAAAATGTCTTCTACATCCTGACAGTTTTCTGAAAAAGCTATGTTTCTATGTCAGTGGTTCTTTGATTTTTCAAAAAATAGCAGACCTACAAGCTCGTAGCGCGCCACTCGGTGGCGCGCTATGAGCTTGTAGATCTGCTATTTTTCAATAGCTAAAGCATAAACATAATGCTAACACCAAAAGGGGTTCCCACCCAAAACGGGTTAAATATATTTGCATACTGAATAGTTGAGTTGTCATTGAGATGTTGAGCTATTGATCCTCATTGTTTATGATTTTCTTCCTTTCATTTACGGAACGCATTTGAACTTCGTGATGCGTAGCCTAATGTGGAAGCTCTTTTATGAGCCTCTGGACACATGGTGCTATTGTGTCTCTAAGATAATAAAATAAAAAAGGCAAGCAACGTGCAGGGAGGTTTCTGTAAAAATCAATCAAGCGCCTTGCATGGGAATAATAAAGGCACAGTTCGACTGTTCCGAGACTGGTGCTAATTAACTGCATTCCCCAAACCATTTGCGCATGCCACTTTGTATGCTACACTTGAAGAAGCCTGGAATATGATTTATGTGTCACACCAAAGATATCCGTATCTACATTCATTCAGTGTACACCACACGAACTGCATGTGCATACTTTACTGTCTCCAACTAATTATTATTATTACCTCTTAAACCCCAGGTGGGTTTAGGGGGGAAATCCGCAACATCGGAGTTGGAACCGGAGACCAATCGGGTCTCCATTGACCCGCTGAGCGCTGTTCAGAGGTGGACAGCCGCTGCCCCCGCCGGCGTTGGCAATGGGGCTCAAGAGGTTTTAACCCCCCCATTCATTCCATATTTATTTATTTTTATGTAATTCGAATTATAATGGCTCCATCCTCAGGTTAAGGGTGCTTCTGCAACATTGCAGTTGTGAATGTATGAGGGATAGAAGAGAGATAATCAACACCCAAAAGAGAGCATTGAAATTATATAAACACCTAAAGGAAAGTGAACCAGACACCTCCACAAAAAGGCCCTCACGAAAGATGTCCCCTCAGCCAGCTAGTTCTGGGACTAGCACAAGCACAACCACCAGACAGAAAACAAACGGGTCACTACACCAAATCACAAGAAAACAAAAAGAAAGCTATCTTACACACTGGAAAAGATCTACTCAAAACCAGAGCAAAATGGAATGCTATTTAGCTCTAAACAGAGAATACACAGTAGCGGAATACTTGAGCACAGTAACTGACCCAAAACTAAGGAAAACATTAACTCGATATAGACTCAGTGAAGTCTTGCGATTGACCTGCAGACCTGGCTCCCAAGAGAAGACAGACTGTGCACCCACTGCACACAAAACCAGGTAGAGACTGAGCTACACTTCCTAACCGTCTGCCCACTGTACCAAGACACCAGAGACATATACTTTCCACGGATTACAATCACCCAAGGAGAGTTTGAAAACATGACTAATGGAAAAAAAAACTCCCATATCTGTTGGTACAAATGTGCAAACACAGCAGCGAGATTTGTGAGCTGCTGTGACAGGAGAAGGATGTCAAATGGAATACAAAACATTGCGTGTACACTGTTTATTAATATAAAGTATAAAGCTAACGTCTCCTATATGGATGTATATTGTATAACTATCTCTGACAGAAAATGCACAATCTTTTTTATAGTTTCACAAGATAGTATTACCCAAAGTGTTAATGTAACACAGTTCTGTTTACACCTTTATTTAATTCCTATTTATATCCAATATTTATTTGTAAATACATTGTTTTATTTTGATTGTCTTGTTCCACTTCTGCTTTGGCAATGTAAACGTATGTATTGTTAATGTGAACTGCTCACGTATGGTGCGCTGTCCATGGTTCTAACCTGCTTGTGTATGGTGCGCTGTCCATGGTTCTGACCCGTGACCCGTCTGTTCGTGTATGGTGCGCTCACTGCGCTGTCCATGGTTCTGACCTGTCTGTTCGTGTATGGTGCGCTCACTGCGCTGTCCATGGTTCTGACCTGTCTGTTCGTGTATGGTGCGCTCACTGCGCTGTCCATGGTTCTGACCTGGCTGTTCGTGTATGGTGCGCTGTCCATGGTTCTGACCTGCTCGTGTATGGTGCGCTGTCCATGGTTCTGACCTGTCTGTTCGTTAATGGTGCACTCACTGCGCTGTCCATGGTTCTGACCTTTCTGTTCGTGTATGGTGCGCTCACTGCGCTGTCCATGGTTCTGACCTGTCTGTTCGTGTATGGTGCGCTACTGCGCTCACTGCGCTGTCCATGGTTCTGACCTGTCTGTTCGTGTATGGTGCGCTCAATGCGCTGTCCATGGTTCTGACCTGTCTGTTCATGTATGGTGCGCTGTCCATGGTTCTGACCCGTCTGCTCGTGTATGGTGCGCTACTGCGCTCACTGCGCTGTCCATGGTTCTGACCTGTCTGTTCGTGTATGGTGCGCTCAATGCGCTGTCCATGGTTCTGACCTGTCTGTTCGTGTATGGTGCGCTCAATGCGCTGTCCATGGTTCTGACCTGTCTGTTCGTGTATGGTGCGCTGTCCATGGTTCAGACCTGTCACACCCGTGTGAAGTGAGGGGCGCTCTAATCATTATACATCATCGTACATCATCAAGAATGGTGGTCCCTTATTGGCCAAGGGTTCCCACCGACATGCATATCCCGATTGGCTCAGACACATATGACGTAAATTCTCCTTCCATTGTCAATGGCATTTAATGTTTGTGTTCAGACAGAATCCACACTATAGCTGTTTAGAGGAGGGGCTAGCGCCCCTAAAGAAACCTGGAAACAAAAATCAACTCGTATATTCTTAGTCTGGGTTGGTATCCCTTCTTCTTCTTCTTCTCCTTCTCCTTCTTCTTCTTCTTCTTCTTCTTCGTTTTCCCTGGCCCACTAAATACTCTAATTCCATTAATTTCAGCATGAACCATTAATGACTCCATTAGCATATTGATGAGTGGTGTTTCTGTATAATGGGTCCACACCATGGTGTCTGGTAGAGAGGCCCAGTGGATTTGCTGCTCCAGCGTCTGTGATAAGCAGGGCTGAGTGACTGTACAGCCTCATTATGAGCCCTGGGAATGTATGGATAGCATGGCGTCCATTCTCTAAGCTTACAACCGCCTCGGATGGCATGGGAAATGATACTCCTATAGGATGCAGGATGCCATAAGATACAATCTAAAGTGATCTTTTTTGTCTGCGTTCAGATTCATATCTGATATTGGAAAGGCTAGACAATAGCACTAAGAGGAGACTTGTTCCCCAAAGAGTAATGCCAACTTGTATATTTTTCTTGCTTTGCTTGTTTTCTTGTTTGACTTTATATCTTTTGAAAACAGCTACTGTGATACACACACACAGAGTTTGATCTTAGATTTCTCCTTATTCTCCGTCTATCACGTTTTATTTGAACCCATTTTGGGTGGGAACCCGTTTTGGTGTTCGCATTATGTTGTGCTTTAGCTATTGAAAAATAGCAGATCTACAAGCTCATAGCGCGCCACCGAGTGGCGCGCTACGAGCTTGTAGGTCTGCTATTTTTGAAAAATCGAAGAACGACTGACATAGAAACATAGCACAATAGCACTAAGAGGAGACTTGTTCCCCAAAGAGTAATGCAACTTGTATATTTTTTTCTTGCTTTGCTTGTTTTCTTGTTTGACTTTATATCTTTTGAAAACAGCTACTGTGATACACATACACAGAGTTCTCTTTATTCTCCGGCTATCACGTTTTATTCGAACCCATTTTGGGTGGGAACCCGTTTTGGTGTTAGCATTATGTTGTGCTTTAGCTATTGAAAAATAGCAGACCTACAAGCTCATAGCGCGCCACCGAGTGGCACGCTACGAGCTTGTAGGTCTGCTATTTTTGAATAATCTGCTATTTTTGAATAATAACGACTGACATAGAAACATAGCACAATAGCACTAAGAGGAGACTTGTTCCCCAAAGAGTAATGCAACTTGTATATTTTTTTCTTGCTTTGCTTGTTTTCTTGTTTGACTTTATATCTTTTGAAAACAGCTACTGTGATACACATACACAGAGTTTGATCTTAGATTTCTCTTTATTCTCCTTTATTTGAACCCATTTTGGATGGGAACCCGTTTTGGTGTTAGCATTATGTTGTGCTTTAGCTATTGAAAAATAGCAGATCTACAAGCTCATAGCGCGCCACCGAGTGGCGCGCTACGAGCTTGTAGGTCTGCTATTTTTGAAAAATCGAAGAACGACTGACATAGAAACATAGCACAATAGCACTAAGAGGAGACTTGTTCCCCAAAGAGTAATGCAACTTGTATATTTTTTCTTGCTTTGCTTGTTTTCTTGTTTGACTTTATATCTTTTGAAAACAGCTACTGTGATACACACACACAGAGTTTGATCTTAGATTTCTCTTTATTCTCCGTTCCCATCACTGTAGCAGTAGCCAACTGGCTGACTGTCAGCCTCTAGTGAGTGCTAACGGCGATTCGAAGCTCCCGAACCGCCATGTAATTTGACCTTATAGCCTTCCTCCAATATCCCTCAGCCAGCCATACAGGACAGTTGATTCTGATAACTCCATTCTACTGGGCCTGTGAAATGAATGTATAGGTCTGTACAACTAAGAGCCGATTCATTTTGACTCCATTTCAACTGGCTCTACCACTTCCCCCAGAATACCATCAGAGCAGCAGTTATCTCTTCTATATTTAACCCATTTTGGGTGGGAACCCCTTTTGGTGTTAGCATTCTGTTGTGCTTTAGCTATTGAAAAACAGCAGATCTACAAGCTCATAGCGCGCCACCGAGTGGCGCGCTACGAGCTTGTAGCTCTGCTATTTTTGAAAAATCGAAGAACCACTGACATAGAAACATAGCTTTTTCAGAAAACTGTCAGGATGTAGAAGACATTTATAGAATCTGATCTCAGGTCAAAATGGGTTAAAACAGGTGGGATTAGCTTGGGTGCCGTGGAGAAATATGCCTCATACTTCATATAGATTACCTCAAGCTATCTTCTGTTATATTCTATCTATTGCTGAGCTACAGATTCTATACGGAAACATAAGCCAGCGCAGACGGTATCATACTCTGTTTATTATTATTACTGAGGATGAGGAAGAAAGGTTATTACATAATTTATGCATGATCACACTCTCACACTCTCACCCGTGAATTTCACGTGTGATTATTTGTGATCAAAACAAAATCCCCAACAATATGAAAGTGCCAACGTGAGCATGACCCCCATGAGCATTACCCCACGATGTTTACAGCCACATAATCAATGGGATTAGTCTGGGTTAATGGATTTGCCAAGGTGCTAGTAATGCCATGATAACGGGTGTATTAACCCATTTTGACCTGAGATCATTTCTAAAAATGTCTTCTACATCCTGACAGTTTTCTGAAAAAGCTATGTTTCCATGTCAGTCGTTCTTCGATTTTTCAAAAATAGCAGACCTACAAGCTCGTAGCGCGCCACTCGGTGGCGCGCTATGAGCTTGTAGATCTGCTATTTTTCAATAGCTAAAGCATAACATAATGCTAACACCAAAAGGGGTTCCCGCCCAAAATGGGTTAAGTTCCCAAATTGACCCTAATGTTTTACTCATTCAAAAAATAAAAAATAAACAAGTCTAGAATATTAATTCTGTCAGAGTGTATCATCATCCTAATGAGAAATGCAGATGCAACTGAGAGCAGAAGCAGCAGCAGCAGCACAAAGGCAAGATAACCTTGTATTTGATTTCAAACAACAATAACACCGCGATAGTAATCAATGATTTCACTCGGGGGAATTATCATGGTGGGGGAGCCGCTATGCTTAACCCATTTTGGGCGGGAACCCCTTTTGGTGTTTCAACTAAGCATTATGTTATACTTTAGCTTTTGAAAAATAGCAGATCTACAAGCTCATAGCGCGCCACCGAGTGGCGCGCTATGAGCTTGTAGATCTGCTATTTTAGAAAAATCGTGAAAATGTGCCTCAAACCTTTGAATATATATTATTACAGAGTGAACATTTTAACTCAAATCTATGCTTCTGGGGGGGTCCCTGGAACAACATATTTTCAGATGGGGGAAGGGGGGGCGGAGGCATATTACATATATTTTTTTGGGGTCCCTGACATGAAATATTGAGCACCACTGATACAGAAACATAAGGTTTTTCAGAAAACTGTCAAGATTTTGAAGACTTTTTTTTTTAAATGTCAGGCCTAAATGAGTTAACAATGTGTCTGTTCATTCTGTGGGAGAGGTTTGATAAACTTCAGTGCAGGGGAACGGGAACAGTAAGCTCCTTTGTCTAGCGTTCAGTAAACACAGATCAAATTCCCCTGCAATCTCACAGAGATCTTCTGAAAAGGCATTTGTTTATTCACAGTGTTTTATTTTAACCCATTTTGACCTGAGATCAGATTATAAAAATGTCTTCTACATCCTGACAGTTTTCTGAAAAAGCCATGTTTCCATTTTTCAAAAATAGCAGATCTACAAGCTCGTAGCGCGCCACTCGGTGGCGCGCTACGAGCTTGTAGATCTGCTATTTTTCAATAGCTAAAGCATAACATAATGCTAACACCAAAAGGGGTTCCCGCCTAAAATGTGTTAAGCTTGTCCCTGTAAGGCATGCTGGGGTTTTATTGAAGTCGTGTAATGTAAATGACTTTCTTACACAGTTGGGGCAGCAACAGTGTAATGGTTACAAAAGTTAATGTTTATGACTGAAAAGCCATTTTGTTTGAATCCCTGGAGAGCCAGAGGAAAAAAAAACATAAAAAACTTGTTAGGGTGTTGGAAAAAAAAGTATTTGTCTTTCCTTATAACTGCTGTGCAAGGGGCCTTTGTTAACACATTTTGACCTGAGATCAGATTCAAAAACATCCTGACAGTTTTCTGAAAAAGCTGTGTTTCTATAATAATAATAATAATATCTGGGATTTATATAGCGCTTTTCATGACACTCAAAGACGCTTTACATGTGTTGGGGCCAGGGGGGGGGGGGGGGAACAAGAAAAGGACAACTTTATTAGAAACAACAATTATAAGAATAAAACCAATAAAACAGTGCATATAACAAGTTTTAAAAACACATCAGCTTGGAAATGCGATTGTGAACAGGTGGGTTTTTAGTGCAGATTTGAAGGTGGGAAGTGAGGGGGCATCTCTGATGTGTTTGGGGAGAGCGTTCCAGAGGGTAGGGGCGGCCACAGAGTGTCAGTCGATTTTCAAAAATAGCAGACCTACAAGCTCATAGCGCGCCACTCGGTGGCGCGCTATGAGCTTGTAGATCTGCTATTTTTCAATAGCTAAAGCATAACATAATGCTAACACCAAAAGGGGTTCCCTCCCAAAATGGGTTAAGGCACTGAACCCTGGCCTGTCCCGGTTCAGCTTATGTCCACGGGCTGACACAACAAGATCTCATAGATTATTAGACCATACATTTACTCTGCAGCTTCTCTCCAACCGTTTAGTTGCTCTAACTTGTTCTTAGTCGCTGGTGAGCAACGTGAAACCTAGCATACCTTTTCTCAAGCAAACATTTGGAGAAAATTGCCATTCTGTAAGCTCACACCGTTGTTACAATGTGACGCACTGGAGATTGGCTTTGTCGATGAGATCTGGTGTGAAAAGACAAATAAATATGTATTTGTATTGTGTGTGTGTGTGTGTGTGTGTGTGTGTGTGTGTGTGTGTGTGTGTGTGTGTGTGTGTGTGTGTGTGTGTGTGTGTGTGTGTGTGTGTGTGTGTGTGTGTGTGTGTGTGTGTGTGTGTGTGTGTGTGTGCGCGCGCGCGTGTGTGTGTGTGAGCCATGTAAGGACATTCTGTGACTTTTTCTTTCTTTCTCCCTTTGTGCCTTCAGAGTCAAACCGCATATTTTGACTGCACAGATACAGTCACTTCTCTTCCATAAAAATTGCATGGCACTTCGCACGAATACGGCAAGATACGGCTGAAGCCCTATATACTTTTATACCTCTCCTAGTCTCCTCTCTGCCAGAGGAAGGCTATCATCAACAGCCAGAGAACAGATAGGTTGGAGATTTATCAGAGGTGATATAGTGCTGTGAATAAGAAGGCTATGGTTCTTCCATTACCCATCCATCACCAGCGATGCATGGAAGATAAACTACTAGGCAGCAACAAGCTCCTACCGAGACGCTGACCCGCGTTGATGATGAAAGTGAAACCTCCCCCATGACCACGCCGGGCGTACACAGCCCACTCTTCGGTGCAACGCTACAACATGTCTCTGTAGAGCACAGAGCTCATATCAACACTTGTTGCCGGTGTTGCGGGGTGCACTGACAAAGCAGAACAAATAGACAATTTGTCTCCTGAGCTGAAATGGAATGCCCGCTTTTCTCTACACAAACAAGAGGCGAGTTGAAGTCAAGAGATTGTTGTTCTCTTAATGCTGGTCTGCACTGTATACCATCGCTGCCCTGCTCTTTGCAGGTCCATAGCCCTAATGCCCTTTGCTGCTGTTATGGGCTATGGACCAGAGCTACGACTGCAGGTTTGTGGTTATGCTGTGCCGAGATGTTTTTGTTTGATCTGAGTCGTTGTTTCTTCCCGCATCCATCTTATAAGAATAAACTAGAAATGTACTCTGTCGAGGTGCCAACTTGCGCCTTGCACACAAGTAGGCCATATTTGTGCGCAAGCAGAGCGCGCGAATACTGCTACTAAATAATGTCTATTACAACTGCTGTTCTAAATCCTTTAGACCCGTTATTGACCTTATACCAACCTTGAAACGTACCTTAGTTACGTCACCATCAACAGCCAATAAGGGACCACCATTCTTACCGACATACATACATACATACATCACACTTGTGTGAAGTGAGGGGTGCCCACTATATTTATTATGTCGTCATTTAGTGCATGCACTAAAAACAAACATTCAAGTCCATAGACTTGTCTGGCAAACGGATTACGGATTATCGGATTACGTTAAGTGCTCTAAACAAACAAACACAAACAAACAAACAAACAAACAAACAAATGGATCCTTGCAGTTATAGTTATTCAGTTATAAGTTAAAGTAACAATTCTACTGTGTGGGCTAAGGGATTAACCACATGAACCTTATTGTGAGCCTATTCTGGGCATATCATAATAGGTGGACTTTTGCTGAAAATATATGTGAATTGTCTGAGAAAATGGCAGATCTACAAGCTCATGGTGATGCGTTGTGAGTCTATTTCCGGCGAAGAGATTTGGTATAGGGGGGGGGGGGGGGGGGGGGAAAGGAAGGTGGCCAAATCTAAATCCCTGGCAGCGCACCCCGGTCAACACAGTGTATAAGGTTTAAGTGGTTGACCAAAGGCACTGTTGAGGTCATAGAGACACATTCTCAACCAGCACTTATAGTGCGGGATTGAGTGTATATAGGAAGAAGGGACAAGTTGAAGGCACGTGAAGTGACCCGGTCCACATTACCCCTGTCACTATCTGTACTTCTCAGCTTGGCCCGATAGATCCAGGGACCTCGCTGCTAACAGAGATACTACACGAGGCAGCGAGAAAGGCTGTTTTCTGACAGCATCGGGAGGAGCAGAGTGGGGCTGGGCGGGGAGAAAGTGCATGACTCAGCGAAAGGTGTCGCCCCCATTAAAATTAAATTTACAGACGCGTTCAGACAAATCCCGAGCCCTGTAAGCCGAGTGGCTGTATAAGAAGCAGTGATTGGGCATGTGGAGGAGGACATTACAAATTGACATTGGCTTCTCAGCGCCACCAAATCCTTTTTTTTCTTCTTTTTTTTTCGGGATCTGTCGCTACTTAAGCTGTCGTAGCAATGATGGGTTTGGTGCTGTGTCATCCACAGTACATTTCTCAAGGAAGAACTAGCTGGTGTACTGTCTCTTAACCCATTTTGGGCGGGAACTTTTGGTGTTAGCATTATGTTATGCTTTAGCTATTGAAAAATAGCAGATCTACAAGCTCATAGCGCGCCACCGAGTGGCGCGCTACGAGCTTGTAGGTCTGCTATTTTTGAAAAATCGAAGAACGACTGACATAGAAACATAGCTTTTTCAGAAAACTGTCAGGATGTAGAAGACATTTTTACAATCTGATCTCAGGTCAAAATGGGTTAACGCCTCAGTGGATTCTGGCTGTCATTAGAGAGCTCAAAATGAGTTATTTGTTATAGATATGAGTTATATCTCATTTATTTGGAGATGTTACGTTATGTGTATTTATTTGATAAGATCCAAAATGGAAGCACGCACATCTCAGAAATAGTTGACGGGTGCTGAACAAAACATATAAATACAGAAAGGCTTATTTAGGATAGAAGGACTCAACGTTTCGACCCTGGTCTCAGGTCTTCATCCGGAATTAAAACAGTTTGACGGCCGCTAATTGTTTACTCCAGTGTTCCCCCACTGCGTAATACGACATTCCCGCTATTTGTTTAATGCTTTTAATTCGCTGTATTTTAATAATTATAAAGAAACTCCGGCTTTGCCGCGGACCTGGAGATGAGACCTTCATGTTATGATGACGAAACCGGAAATCGACCCATGCGCTGGGCTGCTAGGGCTTCTGGGAAATTGAGTCCAATGCAAGTGAACGGGGTACAACGCCTCATGGAGGAGGGTCTTATGCACCCGTCTTGTGGTATGCCCTGTGTTAATGATTC
Organism: Electrona antarctica; assembly: GCF_951216825.1. Classification (NCBI taxonomy): domain Eukaryota; kingdom Metazoa; phylum Chordata; class Actinopteri; order Myctophiformes; family Myctophidae; genus Electrona; species Electrona antarctica. The sequence goes on from NC_136812.1 coordinate 8,937,000, forward strand.
AGTCAATGATTCAGTTAATGATTCAGTCAAATAAAACTACTGGGAGCTTAAGAACGGTGTGCGGACACGGACATCCTACCTTCTTTCTGTATCTGTATTTATTTGACATCACAATCACATTGGACGAACCAGATGCATTGCTTAGAGTGCATGTACAGCTCGAGTGCTATAGTTTTCAACACCTGTCCACAGGAGGCTTTTCTAAAATACAATAACACACCTGCCTACATGGGAGGCTTTTCTACAATACAATATAGTCTAAAACCCATCAAGTGCAAAAAAAAATATTATATATACTAGTAACAATATTAACATCATCAAAATCAACTTGTGAAACGAAACAAAAACAGACATAATCATTCAAGTAACCAGTCAGACACTATAGAGCGTCGCAGTCCCGCCCCCTACCAGGGCCCAGGAAATTATTCTCTTATTATTTTCCTCATAGGCATTTCTATTAGTATTTATTTAAAGACGTTTACGCCGCGGACAAAGCCAACTCGAGTCGTGACAACTCATGACAACAAACACCATTTTTTGGGCAGAACAAATAATTAGAAAGAAGAAAAAAAAAAAACTTTTTTTGTTGTTTTTCTTCTTTATAATTGTTTGTTTGGTCCAAAATATTGTGTTTGTTGTCATGAGTTGTCACGACTCGAGTTGGCTTTGTCCGCGGCGTAACCGTCTTTAAATAAATACTTTTTGAAATGTCTATGGGAAAAATGCATTGGGATTCATTTCCTGGGCCTGGCGTCGTCATGACAGGGGGCGGGACTGCGACGCTCTATACAGTACATGTGAGCACAGTTGATTTGATTTCACCCATAATTTGAGTCCTCTGTTAAACACATTATCACCCGTCTCTAGTTTTAGATCTGTGAGCAAAGAGTTCCAAAGGTTTGCTCTCTTTACTGAGAAGGCAGACCGTTCCAATGAGTTATTAAGCATGGGACAGTCACCATTGAAGCCTGTGTAGTTGCTCTACCAGAACTCTGATGATAGTGAAGTATATGTACTGCTTTTCTCTCTCTATAAAGCTCATAAACAAACGTAAAGACTTGACTTAAATACTCAGGCAAAAATACGGAAGAAGAAAGTCGGAGAATAAACGCGGAGGCACAGGCAGATGAATGAATGAGGGTTTCCGAGTCCAGTTTATTTTCAGAGAGTACAAGACATCACAGCCATGGGGCCGGAGCCCCATGGATGTACCCAGCAGCCCTACGGCTTGTGGGACTAACTAGCCCAGATAGACATTTTCAGTAGAGTCTTTATACAACCGAAGACAGAGACATCAAAGGGAAATGCAAAGGTGGTCTCAACCCCCTTTACCAAATTGTCAACATGTTTGTGTCCAAATAAGGTAATGGTCACCAGGAAGCACAGAGCTAGGAGGCACAATAGGTGTCCCAACATGTAGCAGGCAACCCCCAACCATGTGTTTGGTCACTGGCTATTCTGAGATTCCTAGCCTGCTGTGTCATGTTTGCCCAGCTGAGAGACAATGTAATGTCACACTATACTAAACAGTTATTGAAGCTATATTAATGTAAATTGTGGTTCCAGATACCACAATAGCAATCAACTTCTGTGCAGATATACATCGTGTGGTTTGTGCTGCAAGTTAGAAGATAGTAATAAGAACTATTGCAGATTGAATCTCTATGAAACTAATCTATTGGTTTATATTAGACCAATGTGCAAGATCTGTAAGATACCCTTAATTTTAATGTAATACAAGTTTTAAGGGGGTTGCACACCGGTCGCGTTTTTCAGAAAACCGATGGAGAAACGCCGCTAAAAATCCGAATTTGCATCCGATTCGCGCCCGGTGTGTGGAGACCTTTACACTGTTTATCGTTACCACGGGTAATGAAGTTGTCATTTTTAAATCACAATGACGGTTTATTTTAAGGCTTGCGTATTAGTGGAATATAAGTACAGTTTATGAGGAGCACAATGCATTTAGTCTTTTTTACCCCAGGCACTGGGCAGCATCTCCTATTTCAATCTGTTTTACCCGAGGCACTGGGCAGCATCTCCTATTTCAATCTGTTTTACCCGAGGCACTGGGCAGCATCTCCTATTTCAATCTGTTTTACCCGAGGCACTGGGCAGCATCTCCTATTTCAATCTGTTTTACCCGAGGCACTGGGCAGCATCTCCTATTTCAATCTGTTTTACCCGAGGCACTGGGCAGCATCTCCCATTTCATTTCATTCTTGAGAATGGTGCTAGCAAGATATGGAAATTTAGATGATTTTTGAGAGAAGGAATGAACATCTTGTGCACATTGGGGGCAAAGTTAGCTGGCAGAAAAGATTGGAAATTCTTATGGCTTGATAATGGTTTATACAAAGCTGAATTCAAAGTCTTTATAGTTGTGCATAAAAGTAATTCTTATTTAAAAAAATATATAAGAACACAACTGAATTTGATTTCAATTATGAAAGATGACTAATACATGCACTTATTTCTGCCTCTTAACCCATTCTGGGCGGGAACCCCTTTTGGTGTTTCAAGCATTATGTTATACTTTAGCTATTGAAAAATAGCAAATCTACAAGCTATGAACTTGTAGGTCTGCTATTTTTGTAAAATCGTGAAAATGTGGCGGAAATATATTCTTTCAGAGCGAACGTTTTTAACTCAAATCTTTGCTTCTGGGGAGGTCCCTGGAACAACATATTTTCAGATGGGGGGGGTTGGTGGCCAATTACATATCATTTTTGGGGTCCTTGACGTGAAATATGGAGCACCACTGATACAGAAACATGATTCAGAAAACTATCAGGATTTAGAAGACATTTTTTTTATTTCGACGTCAGGCCTAAATGGGTTAACATGATGCAGAATAATTGCTACAATCATTTATAAATGCTTCCATTTAGAGCTTCTGAAGCCAGAGAAATGTCACATCAGATAGGGGGTATGTAAGGGGATTTGGAGGTCAGTGGCTGTGCTTTTTTTTCACACAGAGCTCCACTAAAACTGCTCAAGAAATGCTGACCATACGCACCGTTAAATGTCACTTTACTGCATTTATTTTAAACCTTTCTGGGCGGGAACCCATTTTGGTGTTAGCATTATGTTATGCTTTAGCTATTGAAAAATAGCAGATCTACAAGCTCAGAGCTTGTAGGTCTGCTTTTTTTGAAAAATCGAAGAACGACTGACATAGAAACATAGCTTTTTCAGAAAACTGTCAGGATGTAGAAGACATTTTTAGAATCTGATCTCAGGTCAAAATGGGTTAAACCTTTCCTCGTCTTTAATATTTCATCATACACTACACAGCATGCATAAAATGTCCTGAACAGCCAGGGCAAAGCAAACCCCGTGAATCACAAAGGAAATACACAAAAACAACCTATAACTAGCTTGTTTTAGATTACAGTGCACACCTACTGTAACGTCTTAAATTTACCGAACAACACTTTATCATTAACAAACACAATGGGTGATGCATTATACGTTGTTAAATAGACTTGTACAGAGAGAAATAAACAAAGGTGGGCACCGGCCGGCTCTCTCCATTTGTCTTACAGTGCAGTTCAGGAGGGTATAACAGCTGGGTGTAGACTTCTGCTACGTAAGTATATTTTATTTTCTGTGGATTTATACTATAAGCATAGGATTAGGAACATAGAGAAGACTTTCTATGTATTTCTTTATTTTGTATTATATATATTTCATGCCATGTCCACAAACCTTGAACCTTAAATAGACTTGTACAGAGAGAAATAAACAAAGGTGGGCACCGGCCGGCTCTCTCCATTTGTCTTACAGTGCAGTTTAGGAGGGTATAACAGCTGGGTGTAGACTTCTGCTACGTAAGTATATTTTATTTTCTGTGGATTTATACTATAAGCATAGGATTAGGAAGATAGAGAAGACTTTCTACGTATTTCTTTATTTTGTATTATATATTTCATGCCATGTTACCACGGAAACGGTCAGTGGTGTGACGTCGGGCCACGACGTCACGCTACCCTATAAAAATCACACCCGTGTGAACAGAGTGGTGTAAGGTCTTATATAGACTGATCAGCTGTGGTCTGACGTAATGTCTGACGTAAAGAAATCACACCTGTGTGAACTGGGTGACCATAGCAACCGTGCTCATTTTTTGAGCACAGACAGACAGACAGACAGACAGACACGTAAACTAACAAAGCCAGTTGTAGGAGTGGTTTACACCACTCAAAAACCTGACGCAGACGATCAGAAAGTGTGTGTTCCAGGATAATCTCAGCAGTAAGACCGACAAGACTAGCTACGCGTACCAGTGCCAGGCAAGACCAGTGAAGTGTACCGGCTAGCAAGAAGTAGGTTGACTCAGAGGTGCCAGGTCAACAACACCATATAAACATAATATATAACCATCACCAGTACAAAGAGAGGTACCTGGGTCAACATACTCCAGGCTCAAGCCAACATCTAGACTCCCTCTTACAAGCCTACACCACAGCCCTTAGACAGCTGCCTATATATAGGAATATAGGGAATTGTCTCTACATGCCATGTCCACAAACCTTCACTGATCAAAGACACTTTGAAGACCATACCACTTGCACCTGATCACAGTAATAGAGGTGCCACTGTCCATGAATGTCACGGATCATCAAATGGCCATGAATAATAAATCAAAACTATGACTGAAGGCTAATAACGGACTGCAATTAACCCATTTAGACCTGAGGATGATTCTACAAATGCCTTCTAAATCCTGACAGTTTTCAGAAAAAAAATATGTTTCTATGTCGGTCTCAAACATTTTACATGTCAAGGAACCCCACAAATATGTAATTGGCCGCCGACCCCCATCTGAAAATATGTTGTTCCAGGGACACCCCCCCCCCCCCCCCCTCCAAGAAGCATAGATTTAAAAACGTGCGCTCTGAAAGAATATTATATATTCAAAGATTTGCACCACATTTTCACGAATGGGTTAAATGACTACGGCATAATCATGTCTATGTATATTTGGTTGACATCTTTTAATCTGGGTAATGCGTGGCATGCACAAGGGTGGGATGTGTCTACATCAAGAGATGTGGTGTAGCGGAGAAAATTGAGTGAATTCCTTTTTATCTATTTATTTTATCTTAATTACTTTAAAACATGACACACTCAACTCCAGTCAAGTTCAACGTTATTATCACAGGTTTAAAGGTTTCATGACATTCATTTTCATTTACTTTTATTTTTTGTTTTTCTGACCTCAAAGAACGTTGAACATTCAGTGGATTTTCTGTTTTTATGAAGTTTGGGTAAATATAAAACACAGGTGTCTTGGGATGCTGTTTATTAAGAAATACAAATTTATTTGTTGTAATCTCACCAGAACGTAAACAACCTTGATTTTCTGTTTTTATGAAGTTTGGGTAAATATAAAACACAGGTGTCTTGGGATGCTGTTTATTAAGAAATACAATTTTTTTTTTTGTAATCTCACCAGAACGTAAACAACCTTGTAGAGTGTAATTTACTGTAACCTTGACATTTTCAACAGAATTACTGGGAAGTATAAGAAGTTTCATCCAGTAACTGTCTGACATTCCATGACATAATCAGATTTATTGAGCAACACAACAGCGCCACGTTTATCAGCCTCTTTGATTACAATGGAATTATCAGACTTAAGATCAAGCAAAGCTTGCTTCTCGTCTTCGTTGAGATTACAATGAGATTCATATGCATCTTTTTCTTGTAAGAGTGACGTTGTCTCTTGTTCAACCAGTCTACAATACGTTTCGGGGGCGACTGTGGCTCAAGAGGTAGAGCAGGTCGTCCAATGATCCATGGGTCGGCGGTTCGAATCCCGGCTCCTCCTGTCTACATGTCAAAGTGTCCTTGGGCAAGACACTGAACCCCAAATTGCTCCCGATGTGCTGGTTGGTACCTTGCATGGCTTCCGCCGCCATCGGTGTATGAATGTATGTGTGAATGGGTGAATGTAATGCACAATCTATGTAAAGCGCCTTGGATAAAGGTGCTATATAAATGCACCATTTACCATTTTATTTTTACCATTTACAATACGTTTCTATAGACACATTGCGGCTGCTAGGAGGGATAAATAAACTTTTATTTCTAAACGGAGCAGACTAGACATGGTGGTAACGTGAAAAAACACTGAATAAGTGCAACTACAGATAAGATGTAGATAGCAAATAGTTTGTAACGTTTTGCTCCAAGCAATTGAGAAGGAATTTTATTTATTTTTTGTGAAATCTTATGTACTGTATGATTCTCTCCTACATAATGCTGCCAGGGTGTCTGGAGCAGCTAAAAAATGATCTCTCCCTGTTTTTTGTCATACTGTGTGTTTATTTTTTGAGTGGTGTAAACCACTCCTACAACTGGCTTTTGTGTGCATAAAAAAATGACCATGGTTGCTATGTTCAAAATAATTTCTGACGTAATTAAATCACACCCGGGTGAACTGGATGACCGTAGCAACCGTGGTCATTTTCTCTGCACAAAAAAAGCCAGTTGTGAAATCACATCCAGGTGTGATTTCATTACGTCAGATCAGAGCTGATCAGGGTATATAATACCTTACCTTATATAATACCTCACATCGGACGTCAGACATTACGTCAGACCACAGCTGATCATGCTATATAAAACCTTACACCACTCAGTTCACACGGGTGTGATTTTTTCTTTACCAGGATAAGTCAACATTGAGATTTCCATCAATTACTTGGCCCTGGTATATTTTTAAGCAATTCACACTCAGATACACACATTTATATGTTGGGAAGGTTCCTGGTTCTATATAGGCTCCTCCTTGCTCTAGCTGCATGTCAAAGCGTCCTTGAGCAAGGCACTGCACCCTATAACTGAGGTGGTTTCCTCTGCCGTCGGTGTGTGAATGTATGTTGTGAATGTCTCATTCTCGTCTTTCATTGTAGAACTGCTGGAAAAAGGCTGTTTCTGCTCTTTATGTGATCTTTATATGCATGTGTGCACGTGGGTGTGTGGGTGTGTGTGGGTGCATGTAGAAACCAATTTAACTGGTTCCATAATTTCACAAAGCCTTACTATTGGAAATCTAGGCATAATTTGACCCAAAACTCTCTTTTAACTCATTTATTGCTGCTAGCTGTTAGCATAACCCCCAGTTCCAGCGGCCACCATACGCGTTCACTTTAAAAGTCGGAGTTTGGGGTAGGTACCCTCACAAAAAACATGCAGTAATCCTGGTCTCTAAACTGCCTCCCCCTGGCCAGCCGGGGCGCCTGATGGAGGGGAAAGGAACTAGTTAGAATAACGTGTTCCTTCCACGCGCTACGTCCAACCAGGGAAACTCCCCCCTGTCAGGTGTAAAGGAGCAACTTGGACACTCAGGCATGAAGGAAGCATGAGTTCAAGTCCGTTGCTAGGTTGGCGGAGGGTGTGTAGAGCCCAGGATCACATTAGATAATTGACACAGGGGTGAAAAATGGGTTACAAAATCGTGGGATGTGTGTGTGTGTGTGTGGGGGGGGGGGGGGTGCCCTCAATTTGTTGTATTGGCGTGGGTTTTTATTTTCTGCTCATTGTGTTGCCTTTTCATAGATGATAACCCTCAGGTTCTTCACTGTGTTTGTACTCTTCGCGCAACAGGCTATAGTCCATCGTCTCGGAGCGCATGCTATATTTGTCACGATTTCGGGGGATCACGGAAAAGCGACAGGCTATAATCCCTCGTCTGGGAGCGCATGCTATAGAGCGTCGCAGTCCCGCCCCTTACCATGGACCAGGAAATGATTCTCCGTTCATTTTCCTCATAGACATTTCAGAAAGTATTTATTTAAAGACGTTTACGCAGCGGACAAAGCCAACTCGAGTCGTGACAAATCATGACAACAAACACAATTTTTGGGGCCGAAAAAATAATTAGAAAGAAGAAAAAAACGGCAGGTTACAACACTTTTTTTGTTGTTTTTCTTCTTTGTAATTATTTGTTTGGTCCAAAATATTGTTTGTGTTGTCATGAGTTGTCACGACTCGAGTTGGCTTTGTCCGTGGCGTAACCGTCTTTAAATAAATACTTTTCGAAATGTCTATGGGAAAAATGCATTGGGATTCATTTCCTGGTCCATGGTAGGGGGAGGGACTGCGACGCTCTAAAGGGTGCCATTTTTCTCGATTTCGGAGAATTTGAAAAAAAAAGGTGAAAATCACGGCAAAGCGACAGGCTATAGTCCATCGCCTCGGAGCGCATGCTATAGGGTGCCATTTTTCTCGATTTCGGAGGATTTGAAAAAAAGGTGAAAATAACGGAAAAGCGACAGACTATAGTCCATCGTCTCGGAGCGCATGCTATAGGGTGCCATTTTTCTCGATTTCGGAGAATTTGAAAAAAAGGTGAAAATCACGGAAAAGCGACAGGCTATATAGTCCATCGTCTCGGAGCGCATGCTATAGGATGCCATTTTTCCAAGATTTCGGAGAATTCGAAAAATAGGTGAAAATCATGGAAAAGCGACAGGCTATAGTCCATCGTCTCGGAGCGCATGCTATAGGGTGCCATTTTTCCACGATTTCAAACTAAGGCACTGGTGGGGTTCAAGTCCCTGCGGTGCCCTCAATTTGTTGTATTGGCGTGGGTTTTTAATTTCTGCTCATTGTGTTGCCTTTTCATAGATGATAACCCTCAGGTTCTTCACTGTGTTTGTACTCTTCGCGAAACAGGCTATAGTCCATCGTCTCGGAGCGCATGCTATAGGGTGCCATTTTTCTGAGGATTTGAAAAAAAGGTGAAAATCACGGAAAAGCGACAGGCTATATATAGTCCATCGTCTCGGAGCGCATGCTATAGGGTGTCATTTTTCCACGATTTCGGAGGATTCGGAAAAAAGGTGAAAATCACGGAAAAGCGACAGGCTATAGTCCATTGTCTCGGAGCGCATGCTATAGGGTGCCATTTTTCTCGATTTCGGAGGATTTGAAAAAAAGGTGAAAATCACGGAAAAGCGACAGGCTATAGTCCATCGTCTCGGAGCGCATGCTATAGGGTGCCATTTTTCTCGATTTCGGAGGATTTGAAAAAAAGGTGAAAATCACGGAAAAGCGACAGGCTATAGGCCATCGTCTCGGAACGCATGCTACAGGGTGCCATTTTTCTCGATTTCGGAGGATTCGAAAAAAAGGTGAAAATCACGGAAAAGCGACAGGCTATAGTCCATCGTCTCGGAGCGCATGCTATAGGGTGCAATTTTTCTCGATTTCGGAGGATTTGAAAAAAAGGTGAAAATAACGGAAAAGCGACAGACTATAGTCCATCGCCTCGGAGCGCATGCTTTAGGGTGTCATTTTTCCACGATTTCGGAGTATTCGAAAAATAGGTGAAAATCACGGAAAAGCGACAGGCTATAGTCCATCGTCTCGGAGCGCATGGTATAGGGTGCCATTTTTCTCGATTTCGGAGGATTTGAAAAAAAGGTGAAAATCACGGAAAAGCGACAGGCTATAGTCCATTGTCTCGGAGCGCATGCTATAGGGTGCCATTTTTCTCGATTTCGGAGGATTTGAAAAAAAGGTGAAAATCACGGAAAAGCGACAGGCTATAGTCCATTGTCTCGGAGCGCATGCTATAGGGTGCCATTTTTCTCGATTTCGGAGGATTTGAAAAAAAGGTGAAAATAACGGAAAAGCGACAGACTATAGTCCATCGCCTCGGAGCGCATGCTTTAGGGTGTCATTTTTCCACGATTTCGGAGTATTCGAAAAATAGGTGAAAATCACGGAAAAGCGACAGGCTATAGTCCATCGTCTCGGAGCGCATGCTATAGGGTGCCATTTTTCTCGATTTCGGAGGATTTGAAAAAAAGGTGAAAATCACGGAAAAGCGACAGGCTATAGTCCATTGTCTCGGAGCGCATGCTATAGGGTGCCATTTTTCTCGATTTCGGAGGATTTGAAAAAAAGGTGAAAATCACGGAAAAGCGACAGTCTATAGTCCATCGTCTCGGAGCGCATGCTATAGGGTGCCATCTTTCTTGATTTCGGAGGATTTGAAAAAAAGGTGAAAATCACGGAAAAGCGACAGGCTATAGTCCATCGTCTCGGAGCACATGCTATAGGGTGCCATTTTTCTCGATTTCGGAGGATTTGAAAAAAAGGTGAAAATCACGGAAAAGCGACAGACTATAGTCCATCGCCTCGGAGCGCATGCTATAGGGTGTCATTTTTCCACGATTTCGGAGGATTCGAAAAATAGGTGAAAATCACGGAAAAGCGACAGGCTATAGTCCATTGTCTCGGAGCGCATGCTATAGGGTGCCATTTTTCTCGATTTCGGAGGATTTGAAAAAAAGGTGAAAATCACGGAAAAGCGACAGGCTATAGTCCATCGTCTCGGAGCGCATGATATAGGGTGCCATTTTTCTCGATTTCGGAGGATTTGAAAAAAAGGTGAAAATCACGGAAAAGCGACAGGCTATATAGTCCATCGTCTCGGAGCGCATGCTATAGGATGCCATTTTTCCACGATTTCGGAGAATTCGAAAAATAGGTGAAAATCATGGAAAAGCGACAGGCTATAGTCCATCGTCTCGGAGCGCATGCTATAGGGTGCCATTTTTCCACGATTTCAAACTAAGGCACTGGTGGGGTTCAAGTCCCTGCGGTGCCCTCAATTTGTTGTATTGGCGTGGGTTTTTAATTTCTGCTCATTGTGTTGCCTTTTCATAGATGATAACCCTCAGGTTCTTCACTGTGTTTGTACTCTTCGCGAAACAGGCTATAGTCCATCGTCTCGGAGCGCATGCTATAGGGTGCCATTTTTCTGAGGATTTGAAAAAAAGGTGAAAATCACAGAAAAGCGACAGGCTATAGTCCATCGTCTCGGAGCGCATGCTATAGGGTGCCATTTTTCTCGATTTCGGAGGATTTGAAAAAAAGGTGAAAATCACGGAAAAGCGACAGGCTATAGTCCATCGTCTCGGAGCGCATGCTATAGGGTGCCATTTTCTTGATTTCGGAGGATTTGAAAAAAAGGTGAAAATCACGGAAAAGCGACAGGCTATAGTCCATCGTCTCGGAGCGCATGCTATAGGGTGGCATTTTTCCACGATTTCGGAGGATTCGAAAAATAGGTGAAAATCACGGAAAAGCGACAGGCTATAGTCCATCGTCTCGGAGCGCATGCTATAGGGTTCCATTTTTCTCGATTTCGGAGGATTTGAAAAAAAAGGTGAAAATCACGGAAAAGCGACAGGCTATAGTCCATCGTCTCGGAGCGCATGCTATAGGGTGCCATTTTTCCACGATTTCAAAACACAAACTAAGGCACTGGTGTGGTACTCCTGGTTTACCAGAACGGGGTTCAAGTCCTTGAGGTGCCCTCAATTTGTTGTATTGGCGTGGGTTTTTAATTTCTGCTCATTGTGTTGCCTTTTCATAGATGATAACCCTCAGGTTCTTCACTGTGTTTGTACTCTTCGCGCAACAGGCTATAGTCCATCGTCTCGGAGCGCATGCTATAGGGTGCCATTTTTCTAAGGATTTGAAAAAAAGGTGAAAATCACGGAAAAGCGACAGGCTATAGTCCATCGTCTCGGAGCGCATGCTATAGGGTGGCATTTTTCCACGATTTCGGAGGATTCGAAAAATAGGTGAAAATCACGGAAAAGCGACAGGCTATAGTCCATCGCCTCGGAGCGCATGCTATAGGGTGTCATTTTTCCACGATTTCGGAGGATTCGAAAAATAGGTGAACATCACGGAAAAGCGACAGGCTATAGTCCATTGTCTCGGAGCGCATGCTATAGGGTGCCATTTTTCTCGATTTCGGAGGATTTGAAAAAAAGGTGAAAATCACGGAAAAGCGACAGGCTATAGTCCATTGTCTCGGAGTGCATGCTATAGGGTGCCATTTTTCTCGATTTCGGAGGATTTGAAAAAAAGGTGAAAATCACGGAAAAGCGACAGGCTATAGTCCATTGTCTCGGAGCGCATGCTATAGGGTGCCATTTTTCCACGATTTCAAAACACAAACTAAGGCACTGGTGTGGTACTCCTGGTTTACCAGAACGGGGTTCAAGTCCCTGAGGTGCCCTCAATTTGTTGTATTGGCGTGGGTTTTTAATTTCTGCTCATTGTGTTGCCTTTTCATAGATGATAACCCTCAGGTTCTTCACTGTGTTTGTACTCTTCGTGCAACAGGCTATAGTCCATCGTCTCGGAGCACATGCTATAGGGTGCCATTTTTCTGAGGATTTGAAAAAAAGGTGAAAATCACGGAAAAGCGACAGGCTATAGTTCATCGTCTCGGAGCGCATGCTATAGGGTGCCATTTTTCTCGATTTCTGAGGATTTGAAAAAAAGGTGAAAATCACGGAAAAGCGACAGGCTATAGTCCATCGCTTCGGAGCGCATGCTATAGGGTGTCATTTTTCCACGATTTCGGAGGATTCGAAAAATAGGTGAAAATCACGGAAAAGCGACAGGCTATAGTCCATCGTCTCGGAGCGCATGCTATAGGGTGCCATTTTTCTCGATTTCGGAGGATTTGAAAAAAAGGTGAAAATCACGGAAAAGCGACAGGCTATAGTCCATCGTCTCGGAGCGCATGCTATAGGGTGCAATTTTTCCACGATTTCAAAACACAAACTAAGGCACTGGTGTGGTACTCCTGGTTTACCAGAACGGGGTTCAAGTCCCTGAGGTGCCCTCAATTTGTTGTATTGGCTTGGGTTTTTAATTTCTGCTCATTGTGTTGCCTTTTCATAGATGATAACCCTCAGGTTCTTCACTGTGTTTGTACTCTTCGCGCAACAGGCTATAGTCCATCGTCTCGGAGCGCATGCTATAGGGTGCCATTTTTCTGAGGATTTGAAAAAAAGGTGAAAATCAAAGAAAAGCGACAGGCTATAGTCCATCGTCTCGGAGCGCATGCTATAGGGTGACATTTTTCCACGATTTCGGAGGATTCGAAAAATAGGTGAAAATCACGGAAAAGCGACAGGCTATAGTCCATCGCCTCGGAGCGCATGCTATAGGGTGTCATTTTTCCACGATTTCGGAGGATTCGAAAAATAGGTGAACATCACGGAAAAGCGACAGGCTATAGTCCATCGTCTCGGAGCGCATGCTATAGGGTGCCATTTTTCTCGAACTCGGAGGATTTGAAAAAAAGGTGAAAATCACGGAAAAGCGACAGGCTATAGTCCATCGTCTCGGAGCGCATGCTATAGGGTGGCATTTTTCCACGATTTCGGAGGATTCGAAAAATAGGTGAAAATCACGGAAAAGCGACAGGCTATAGTCCATTGTCTCGGAGCGCATGCTATAGGGTGCCATTTTTCTCGATTAAGGAGGATTTGAAAAAAAGGTGAAAAGCGACAGGCTATAGTCCATCATCTCGGAGCGCATGCTATAGGGTGCCATTTTTCTCGATTTCGGAGGATTTGAAAAAAAGGTGAAAATCACGGAAAAGCGACAGGCTATAGTCCATCGTCTCGGAGCGCATGCTATAGGGTGCCATTTTTCTCGATTTCGTAGGATTCGAAAAATAGGTGAAAATCACGGAAAAGTGACAGGCTATAGTCCATCGTCTCGGAGCGCATGCTATAGGGTGCCATTTTTCCACGATTTCAAAACACAAACTAAGGCACTGGTGTGGTACTCCTGGTTTACCAGAACGGGGTTTAAGTCCCTGAGGTGCCCTCAATTTGTTGTATTGGCGTGGGTTTTTAATTTCTGCTCATTGTGTTGCCTTTTCATAGATGATAACCCTCAGGTTCTTCACTGTGTTTGTACTCTTCGCGCAACAGGCTATAGTCCATCGTCTCGGAGCGGTGCCATTTTTCTGAGGATTTGAAAAAAAGGTGAAAATCAAAGAAAAGCGACAGGCTATAGTCCATCGTCTCGGAGCGCATGCTATAGGGTGGCATTTTTCCACGATTTCGGAGGATTCGAAAAATAGGTGAAAATCACGGAAAAGCGACAGGCTATAGTCCATCGTCTCGGAGCGCATGCTATAGGGTGCCATTTTTCTCGATTTCGGAGGATTAGAAAAATAGGTGAAAATCACGGAAAAGCGACAGGCTATAGTCCATCGTCTCGGAGCGCATGCTATAGGGTGCCATTTTTCTGAGGATTTGAAAAAAAGGTGAAAATCAAAGAAAAGCGACAGGCTATAGTCCATCGTCTCGGAGCGCATGCTATAGGGTGACATTTTTCCACGATTTCGGAGGATTCGAAAAATAGGTGAAAATCACGGAAAAGCGACAGGCTATAGTCCATCGCCTCGGAGCGCATGCTATAGGGTGTCATTTTTCCACGATTTCGGAGGATTCGAAAAATAGGTGAACATCACGGAAAAGCGACAGGCTATAGTCCATCGTCTCGGAGCGCATGCTATAGGGTGCCATTTTTCTCGAACTCGGAGGATTTGAAAAAAAGGTGAAAATCACGGAAAAGCGACAGGCTATAGTCCATCGTCTCGGAGCGCATGCTATAGGGTGGCATTTTTCCACGATTTCGGAGGATTCGAAAAATAGGTGAAAATCACGGAAAAGCGACAGGCTATAGTCCATTGTCTCGGAGCGCATGCTATAGGGTGCCATTTTTCTCGATTAAGGAGGATTTGAAAAAAAGGTGAAAAGCGACAGGCTATAGTCCATCATCTCGGAGCGCATGCTATAGGGTGCCATTTTTCTCGATTTCGGAGGATTTGAAAAAAAGGTGAAAATCACGGAAAAGCGACAGGCTATAGTCCATCGTCTCGGAGCGCATGCTATAGGGTGCCATTTTTCTCGATTTCGTAGGATTCGAAAAATAGGTGAAAATCACGGAAAAGTGACAGGCTATAGTCCATCGTCTCGGAGCGCATGCTATAGGGTGCCATTTTTCCACGATTTCAAAACACAAACTAAGGCACTGGTGTGGTACTCCTGGTTTACCAGAACGGGGTTTAAGTCCCTGAGGTGCCCTCAATTTGTTGTATTGGCGTGGGTTTTTAATTTCTGCTCATTGTGTTGCCTTTTCATAGATGATAACCCTCAGGTTCTTCACTGTGTTTGTACTCTTCGCGCAACAGGCTATAGTCCATCGTCTCGGAGCGGTGCCATTTTTCTGAGGATTTGAAAAAAAGGTGAAAATCAAAGAAAAGCGACAGGCTATAGTCCATCGTCTCGGAGCGCATGCTATAGGGTGGCATTTTTCCACGATTTCGGAGGATTCGAAAAATAGGTGAAAATCACGGAAAAGCGACAGGCTATAGTCCATCGTCTCGGAGTTTATGCTATAGGGTGCCATTTTTCTCGATTTCGTAGGATTCGAAAAATAGGTGAAAATCACGGAAAAGTGACAGGCTATAGTCCATCGTCTCGGAGCACATGCTATAAGGGTGCCATTTTTCTCGATTTCAGAGGATTTGAAAAAAAGGTGAAAATCACGGAAAAGCGACAGGCTATAGTCCATCGTCTCGGAGCGCATGCTATAGGGTGCCATTTTTCCACGATTTCAAAACACAAACTAAGGCACTGGTGTGGTACTCCTGGTTTACCAGAACGGGGTTTAAGTGCCTGAGGTGCCCTCAATTTGTTGTATTGGCGTGGGTTTTTAATTTCTGCTCATTGTGTTGCCTTTTCATAGATGATAACCCTCAGGTTCTTCACTGTGTTTTTACTCTTCGCGCAACAGGCTATAGTCCATCGTCTCGGAGCGCATGCTATAGGGTGCCATTTTTCTGAGGATTTGAAAAAAAGGTGAAAATCAAAGAAAAGCGACAGGCTATAGTCCATCGTCTTGGAGCGCATGCTATAGGGTGGCATTTTTCCACGATTTCGGAGGATTCGAAAAATAGGTGAAAATCACGGAAAAGCGACAGGCTATAGTCCATTGTCTCGGAGCGCATGCTATAGGGTGCCATTTTTCTCGATTTCGGAGGATTTGAAAAAAAGGTGAAAAGCGACAGGCTATAGTCCATCGTCTCGGAGCGCATGCTATAGGGTGCCATTTTTCTCGATTTCGGAGGATTTGAAAAAAAGGTGAAAATCACGGAAAAGCGACAGGCTATAGTCCATCGTCTCGGAGTTTATGCTATAGGGTGCCATTTTTCTCGATTTCGTAGGATTCGAAAAATAGGTGAAAATCACGGAAAAGTGACAGGCTATAGTCCATCGTCTCGGAGCACATGCTATAAGGGTGCCATTTTTCTCGATTTCGGAGGATTTGAAAAAAAGGTGAAAATCACGGAAAAGTGACAGGCTATATAGTCCATCGTCTCGGAGCGCATGCTATAGGATGCCATTTTTCCACGATTTCAAAACACAAACTAAGGCACTGGTGTGGTACTCCTGGTTTACCAGAACGGAGTTCAAGTCCCTGAGGTGCCCTCAATTTGTTGTATTGGCGTGGGTTTTAGATTTCTGCTCATTGTGTTGCCTTTTCATAGATGATAACCCTCAGGTTCTTCACTGTGTTTTTACTCTTCGCGCAACAGGCTATAGTCCATCGTCTCGGAGCGCATGCTATAGGGTGCCATTTTTCTGAGGATTTGAAAAAAAGGTGAAAATCAAAGAAAAGCGACAGGCTATAGTCCATCGTCTTGGAGCGCATGCTATAGGGTGGCATTTTTCCACGATTTCGGAGGATTCGAAAAATAGGTGAAAATCACGGAAAAGCGACAGGCTATAGTCCATCGTCTCGGAGCGCATGCTATAGGGTGCCATTTTTCCACGATTTCAAAACACAAACTAAGGCACTGGTGTGGTACTCCTGGTTTACCAGAACGGGGTTCAAGTCCTTGAGGTGCCCTCAATTTGTTGTATTGGCGTGGGTTTTTAATTTCTGCTCATTGTGTTGCCTTTTCATAGATGATAACCCTCAGGTTCTTCACTGTGTTTGTACTCTTCGCGCAACAGGCTATAGTCCATCGTCTCGGAGCGCATGCTATAGGGTGCCATTTTTCTGAGGATTTGAAAAAAAGGTGAAAATCAAAGAAAAGCGACAGGCTATAGTCCATCGTCTCGGAGCGCATGCTATAGGGTGGCATTTTTCCACGATTTCGGAGGATTCGAAAAATAGGTGAAAATCACGGAAAAGCGACAGGCTGTAGTCCATCGTCTCGGAGCGCATGCTATAGGGTGCCATTTTTCTCGATTTCGGAGGATTTGAAAAAAAGGTGAAAATCACGGAAAAGCGACAGGCTATAGTCCATCGTCTCGGAGCGCATGCTATAGGGTGGCATTTTTCCACGATTTCTGAGGATTCGGAAAAAAGGTGAAAATCACGGAAAAGCGACAGGCTATAGTCCATTGTCTCGGAGCGCATGCTATAGGGTGCCATTTTTCTCGATTTCGGAGGATTTGAAAAAAAGGTGAAAATCACGGAAAAGCGACAGGCTATAGTCCATCGTCTCGGAGCGCATGATATAGGGTGCCATTTTTCTCCATTTCGGAGGATTTGAAAAAAAGGTGAAAATCACGGAAAAGCGACAGGCTATATAGTCCATCGTCTCGGAGCGCATGCTATAGGATGCCATTTTTCCACGATTTCAAAACACAAACTAAGGCACTGGTGTGGTACTCCTGGTTTACCAGAACGGGGTTCAAGTCCCTGAGGTGCCCTCAATTTGTTGTATTGGCGTGGGTTTTTAATTTCTGCTCATTGTGTTGCCTTTTCATAGATGATAACCCTCAGGTTCTTCACTGTGTTTGTACTCTTCGCGCAACAGGCTATAGTCCATCGTCTCGGAGCGCATGCTATAGGGTGCCATTTTTCTGAGGATTTGAAAAAAAGGTGAAAATCAAAGAAAAGCGACAGGCTATAGTCCATCGTCTCGGAGCGCATGCTATAGGGTGACATTTTTCCACGATTTCGGAGGATTCGAAAAATAGGTGAAAATCACGGAAAAGCGACAGGCTATAGTCCATCGCCTCGGAGCGCATGCTATAGGGTGTCATTTTTCCACGATTTTGGAGGATTCGAAAAATAGGTGAACATCACGGAAAAGCGACAGGCTATAGTCCATCGTCTCGGAGCGCATGCTATAGGGTGCCATTTTTCTCGAACTCGGAGGATTTGAAAAAAAGGTGAAAATCACGGAAAAGCGACAGGCTATAGTCCATCGTCTCGGAGCGCATGCTATAGGGTGGCATTTTTCCACGATTTCGGAGGATTCGAAAAATAGGTGAAAATCACGGAAAAGCGACAGGCTATAGTCCATTGTCTCGGAGCGCATGCTATAGGGTGCCATTTTTCTCGATTAAGGAGGATTTGAAAAAAAGGTGAAAAGCGACAGGCTATAGTCCATCATCTCGGAGTGCATGCTATAGGGTGCCATTTTTCTCGATTTCGGAGGATTTGAAAAAAAGGTGAAAATCACGGAAAAGCGACAGGCTATAGTCCATCGTCTCGGAGCGCATGCTATAGGGTGCCATTTTTCTCGATTTCGTAGGATTCGAAAAATAGGTGAAAATCACGGAAAAGCGACAGGCTATAGTCCATCGTCTCGGAGCGCATGCTATAGGGTGCCATTTTTCTCGATTTCGGAGGATTTGAAAAAAAGGTGAAAATCACGGAAAAGCGACAGGCTATAGTCCATCGTCTCGGAGCGCATGCTATAGGGTGCAATTTTTCCACGATTTCAAAACACAAACTAAGGCACTGGTGTGGTACTCCTGGTTTACCAGAACGGGGTTCAAGTCCCTGAGGTGCCCTCAATTTGTTGTATTGGCTTGGGTTTTTAATTTCTGCTCATTGTGTTGCCTTTTCATAGATGATAACCCTCAGGTTCTTCACTGTGTTTGTACTCTTCGCGCAACAGGCTATAGTCCATCGTCTCGGAGCGCATGCTATAGGGTGCCATTTTTCTGAGGATTTGAAAAAAAGGTGAAAATCAAAGAAAAGCGACAGGCTATAGTCCATCGTCTCGGAGCGCATGCTATAGGGTGACATTTTTCCACGATTTCGGAGGATTCGAAAAATAGGTGAAAATCACGGAAAAGCGACAGGCTATAGTCCATCGCCTCGGAGCGCATGCTATAGGGTGTCATTTTTCCACGATTTCGGAGGATTCGAAAAATAGGTGAACATCACGGAAAAGCGACAGGCTATAGTCCATCGTCTCGGAGCGCATGCTATAGGGTGCCATTTTTCTCGAACTCGGAGGATTTGAAAAAAAGGTGAAAATCACGGAAAAGCGACAGGCTATAGTCCATCGTCTCGGAGCGCATGCTATAGGGTGGCATTTTTCCACGATTTCGGAGGATTCGAAAAATAGGTGAAAATCACGGAAAAGCGACAGGCTATAGTCCATTGTCTCGGAGCGCATGCTATAGGGTGCCATTTTTCTCGATTAAGGAGGATTTGAAAAAAAGGTGAAAAGCGACAGGCTATAGTCCATCATCTCGGAGCGCATGCTATAGGGTGCCATTTTTCTCGATTTCGGAGGATTTGAAAAAAAGGTGAAAATCACGGAAAAGCGACAGGCTATAGTCCATCGTCTCGGAGCGCATGCTATAGGGTGCCATTTTTCTCGATTTCGTAGGATTCGAAAAATAGGTGAAAATCACGGAAAAGTGACAGGCTATAGTCCATCGTCTCGGAGCGCATGCTATAGGGTGCCATTTTTCCACGATTTCAAAACACAAACTAAGGCACTGGTGTGGTACTCCTGGTTTACCAGAACGGGGTTTAAGTCCCTGAGGTGCCCTCAATTTGTTGTATTGGCGTGGGTTTTTAATTTCTGCTCATTGTGTTGCCTTTTCATAGATGATAACCCTCAGGTTCTTCACTGTGTTTGTACTCTTCGCGCAACAGGCTATAGTCCATCGTCTCGGAGCGGTGCCATTTTTCTGAGGATTTGAAAAAAAGGTGAAAATCAAAGAAAAGCGACAGGCTATAGTCCATCGTCTCGGAGCGCATGCTATAGGGTGGCATTTTTCCACGATTTCGGAGGATTCGAAAAATAGGTGAAAATCACGGAAAAGCGACAGGCTATAGTCCATCGTCTCGGAGCGCATGCTATAGGGTGCCATTTTTCTCGATTTCGGAGGATTAGAAAAATAGGTGAAAATCACGGAAAAGCGACAGGCTATAGTCCATCGTCTCGGAGCGCATGCTATAGGGTGCCATTTTTCTGAGGATTTGAAAAAAAGGTGAAAATCAAAGAAAAGCGACAGGCTATAGTCCATCGTCTCGGAGCGCATGCTATAGGGTGACATTTTTCCACGATTTCGGAGGATTCGAAAAATAGGTGAAAATCACGGAAAAGCGACAGGCTATAGTCCATCGCCTCGGAGCGCATGCTATAGGGTGTCATTTTTCCACGATTTCGGAGGATTCGAAAAATAGGTGAACATCACGGAAAAGCGACAGGCTATAGTCCATCGTCTCGGAGCGCATGCTATAGGGTGCCATTTTTCTCGAACTCGGAGGATTTGAAAAAAAGGTGAAAATCACGGAAAAGCGACAGGCTATAGTCCATCGTCTCGGAGCGCATGCTATAGGGTGGCATTTTTCCACGATTTCGGAGGATTCGAAAAATAGGTGAAAATCACGGAAAAGCGACAGGCTATAGTCCATTGTCTCGGAGCGCATGCTATAGGGTGCCATTTTTCTCGATTAAGGAGGATTTGAAAAAAAGGTGAAAAGCGACAGGCTATAGTCCATCATCTCGGAGCGCATGCTATAGGGTGCCATTTTTCTCGATTTCGGAGGATTTGAAAAAAAGGTGAAAATCACGGAAAAGCGACAGGCTATAGTCCATCGTCTCGGAGCGCATGCTATAGGGTGCCATTTTTCTCGATTTCGTAGGATTCGAAAAATAGGTGAAAATCACGGAAAAGTGACAGGCTATAGTCCATCGTCTCGGAGCGCATGCTATAGGGTGCCATTTTTCCACGATTTCAAAACACAAACTAAGGCACTGGTGTGGTACTCCTGGTTTACCAGAACGGGGTTTAAGTCCCTGAGGTGCCCTCAATTTGTTGTATTGGCGTGGGTTTTTAATTTCTGCTCATTGTGTTGCCTTTTCATAGATGATAACCCTCAGGTTCTTCACTGTGTTTGTACTCTTCGCGCAACAGGCTATAGTCCATCGTCTCGGAGCGGTGCCATTTTTCTGAGGATTTGAAAAAAAGGTGAAAATCAAAGAAAAGCGACAGGCTATAGTCCATCGTCTCGGAGCGCATGCTATAGGGTGGCATTTTTCCACGATTTCGGAGGATTCGAAAAATAGGTGAAAATCACGGAAAAGCGACAGGCTATAGTCCATCGTCTCGGAGTTTATGCTATAGGGTGCCATTTTTCTCGATTTCGTAGGATTCGAAAAATAGGTGAAAATCACGGAAAAGTGACAGGCTATAGTCCATCGTCTCGGAGCACATGCTATAAGGGTGCCATTTTTCTCGATTTCAGAGGATTTGAAAAAAAGGTGAAAATCACGGAAAAGCGACAGGCTATAGTCCATCGTCTCGGAGCGCATGCTATAGGGTGCCATTTTTCCACGATTTCAAAACACAAACTAAGGCACTGGTGTGGTACTCCTGGTTTACCAGAACGGGGTTTAAGTGCCTGAGGTGCCCTCAATTTGTTGTATTGGCGTGGGTTTTTAATTTCTGCTCATTGTGTTGCCTTTTCATAGATGATAACCCTCAGGTTCTTCACTGTGTTTTTACTCTTCGCGCAACAGGCTATAGTCCATCGTCTCGGAGCGCATGCTATAGGGTGCCATTTTTCTGAGGATTTGAAAAAAAGGTGAAAATCAAAGAAAAGCGACAGGCTATAGTCCATCGTCTTGGAGCGCATGCTATAGGGTGGCATTTTTCCACGATTTCGGAGGATTCGAAAAATAGGTGAAAATCACGGAAAAGCGACAGGCTATAGTCCATTGTCTCGGAGCGCATGCTATAGGGTGCCATTTTTCTCGATTTCGGAGGATTTGAAAAAAAGGTGAAAAGCGACAGGCTATAGTCCATCGTCTCGGAGCGCATGCTATAGGGTGCCATTTTTCTCGATTTCGGAGGATTTGAAAAAAAGGTGAAAATCACGGAAAAGCGACAGGCTATAGTCCATCGTCTCGGAGTTTATGCTATAGGGTGCCATTTTTCTCGATTTCGTAGGATTCGAAAAATAGGTGAAAATCACGGAAAAGTGACAGGCTATAGTCCATCGTCTCGGAGCACATGCTATAAGGGTGCCATTTTTCTCGATTTCGGAGGATTTGAAAAAAAGGTGAAAATCACGGAAAAGTGACAGGCTATATAGTCCATCGTCTCGGAGCGCATGCTATAGGATGCCATTTTTCCACGATTTCAAAACACAAACTAAGGCACTGGTGTGGTACTCCTGGTTTACCAGAACGGAGTTCAAGTCCCTGAGGTGCCCTCAATTTGTTGTATTGGCGTGGGTTTTAGATTTCTGCTCATTGTGTTGCCTTTTCATAGATGATAACCCTCAGGTTCTTCACTGTGTTTTTACTCTTCGCGCAACAGGCTATAGTCCATCGTCTCGGAGCGCATGCTATAGGGTGCCATTTTTCTGAGGATTTGAAAAAAAGGTGAAAATCAAAGAAAAGCGACAGGCTATAGTCCATCGTCTTGGAGCGCATGCTATAGGGTGGCATTTTTCCACGATTTCGGAGGATTCGAAAAATAGGTGAAAATCACGGAAAAGCGACAGGCTATAGTCCATCGTCTCGGAGCGCATGCTATAGGGTGCCATTTTTCCACGATTTCAAAACACAAACTAAGGCACTGGTGTGGTACTCCTGGTTTACCAGAACGGGGTTCAAGTCCTTGAGGTGCCCTCAATTTGTTGTATTGGCGTGGGTTTTTAATTTCTGCTCATTGTGTTGCCTTTTCATAGATGATAACCCTCAGGTTCTTCACTGTGTTTGTACTCTTCGCGCAACAGGCTATAGTCCATCGTCTCGGAGCGCATGCTATAGGGTGCCATTTTTCTGAGGATTTGAAAAAAAGGTGAAAATCAAAGAAAAGCGACAGGCTATAGTCCATCGTCTCGGAGCGCATGCTATAGGGTGGCATTTTTCCACGATTTCGGAGGATTCGAAAAATAGGTGAAAATCACGGAAAAGCGACAGGCTGTAGTCCATCGTCTCGGAGCGCATGCTATAGGGTGCCATTTTTCTCGATTTCGGAGGATTTGAAAAAAAGGTGAAAATCACGGAAAAGCGACAGGCTATAGTCCATCGTCTCGGAGCGCATGCTATAGGGTGGCATTTTTCCACGATTTCTGAGGATTCGGAAAAAAGGTGAAAATCACGGAAAAGCGACAGGCTATAGTCCATTGTCTCGGAGCGCATGCTATAGGGTGCCATTTTTCTCGATTTCGGAGGATTTGAAAAAAAGGTGAAAATCACGGAAAAGCGACAGGCTATAGTCCATCGTCTCGGAGCGCATGATATAGGGTGCCATTTTTCTCCATTTCGGAGGATTTGAAAAAAAGGTGAAAATCACGGAAAAGCGACAGGCTATATAGTCCATCGTCTCGGAGCGCATGCTATAGGATGCCATTTTTCCACGATTTCAAAACACAAACTAAGGCACTGGTGTGGTACTCCTGGTTTACCAGAACGGGGTTCAAGTCCCTGAGGTGCCCTCAATTTGTTGTATTGGCGTGGGTTTTTAATTTCTGCTCATTGTGTTGCCTTTTCATAGATGATAACCCTCAGGTTCTTCACTGTGTTTGTACTCTTCGCGCAACAGGCTATAGTCCATCGTCTCGGAGCGCATGCTATAGGGTGCCATTTTTCTGAGGATTTGAAAAAAAGGTGAAAATCAAAGAAAAGCGACAGGCTATAGTCCATCGTCTCGGAGCGCATGCTATAGGGTGACATTTTTCCACGATTTCGGAGGATTCGAAAAATAGGTGAAAATCACGGAAAAGCGACAGGCTATAGTCCATCGCCTCGGAGCGCATGCTATAGGGTGTCATTTTTCCACGATTTCGGAGGATTCGAAAAATAGGTGAACATCACGGAAAAGCGACAGGCTATAGTCCATCGTCTCGGAGCGCATGCTATAGGGTGCCATTTTTCTCGAACTCGGAGGATTTGAAAAAAAGGTGAAAATCACGGAAAAGCGACAGGCTATAGTCCATCGTCTCGGAGCGCATGCTATAGGGTGGCATTTTTCCACGATTTCGGAGGATTCGAAAAATAGGTGAAAATCACGGAAAAGCGACAGGCTATAGTCCATTGTCTCGGAGCGCATGCTATAGGGTGCCATTTTTCTCGATTAAGGAGGATTTGAAAAAAAGGTGAAAAGCGACAGGCTATAGTCCATCATCTCGGAGTGCATGCTATAGGGTGCCATTTTTCTCGATTTCGGAGGATTTGAAAAAAAGGTGAAAATCACGGAAAAGCGACAGGCTATAGTCCATCGTCTCGGAGCGCATGCTATAGGGTGCCATTTTTCTCGATTTCGTAGGATTCGAAAAATAGGTGAAAATCACGGAAAAGTGACAGGCTATAGTCCATCGTCTCGGAGCGCATGCTATAGGGTGCCATTTTTCCACGATTTCAAAACACAAACTAAGGCACTGGTGTGGTACTCCTGGTTTACCAGAACGGGGTTTAAGTCCCTGAGGTGCCCTCAATTTGTTGTATTGGCGTGGGTTTTTAATTTCTGCTCATTGTGTTGCCTTTTCATAGATGATAACCCTCAGGTTCTTCACTGTGTTTGTACTCTTCGCGCAACAGGCTATAGTCCATCGTCTCGGAGCGGTGCCATTTTTCTGAGGATTTGAAAAAAAGGTGAAAATCAAAGAAAAGCGACAGGCTATAGTCCATCGTCTCGGAGCGCATGCTATAGGGTGGCATTTTTCCACGATTTCGGAGGATTCGAAAAATAGGTGAAAATCACGGAAAAGCGACAGGCTATAGTCCATCGTCTCGGAGCGCATGCTATAGGGTGCCATTTTTCTCGATTTCGGAGGATTAGAAAAATAGGTGAAAATCACGGAAAAGCGACAGGCTATAGTCCATCGTCTCGGAGCGCATGCTATAGGGTGCCATTTTTCTCGATTTCGGAGGATTCGAAAAATAGGTGAAAATCACGGAAAAGCGACAGGCTATAGTCCATTGTCTCGGATTGCATGCTATAGGGTGCCATTTTTCTCGATTTCTGAGGATTTGAAAAAAAGGTGAAAATCACGGAAAAGCGACAGGCTATAGTCCATCGCTTCGGAGCGCATGCTATAGGGTGCCATTTTTCTCGATTTCGGAGGATTTGAAAAAAAGGTGAAAAGCGACAGGCTATAGTCCATCGTCTCGGAGCGCATGCTATAGGGTGCCATTTTTCTCGATTTCGGAGGATTTGAAAAAAAGGTGAAAATCACGGAAAAGCGACAGGCTATAGTCCATCGTCTCGGAGTTTATGCTATAGGGTGCCATTTTTCTCGATTTCGTAGGATTCGAAAAATAGGTGAAAATCACGGAAAAGTGACAGGCTATAGTCCATCGTCTCGGAGCACATGCTATAAGGGTGCCATTTTTCTCGATTTCGGAGGATTTGAAAAAAAGGTGAAAATCACGGAAAAGCGACAGGCTATAGTCCATCGTCTCGGAGCGCATGCTATAGGGTGCCATTTTTCCACGATTTCAAAACACAAACTAAGGCACTGGTGTGGTACTCCTGGTTTACCAGAACGGGGTTTAAGTGCCTGAGGTGCCCTCAATTTGTTGTATTGGCGTGGGTTTTTAATTTCTGCTCATTGTGTTGCCTTTTCATAGATGATAACCCTCAGGTTCTTCACTGTGTTTTTACTCTTCGCGCAACAGGCTATAGTCCATCGTCTCGGAGCGCATGCTATAGGGTGCCATTTTTCTGAGGATTTGAAAAAAAGGTGAAAATCAAAGAAAAGCGACAGGCTATAGTCCATCGTCTTGGAGCGCATGCTATAGGGTGGCATTTTTCCACGATTTCGGAGGATTCGAAAAATAGGTGAAAATCACGGAAAAGCGACAGGCTATAGTCCATTGTCTCGGAGCGCATGCTATAGGGTGCCATTTTTCTCGATTTCGGAGGATTTGAAAAAAAGGTGAAAAGCGACAGGCTATAGTCCATCGTCTCGGAGCGCATGCTATAGGGTGCCATTTTTCTCGATTTCGGAGGATTTGAAAAAAAGGTGAAAATCACGGAAAAGCGACAGGCTATAGTCCATCGTCTCGGAGTTTATGCTATAGGGTGC
Organism: Electrona antarctica; assembly: GCF_951216825.1. NCBI lineage: Eukaryota > Metazoa > Chordata > Actinopteri > Myctophiformes > Myctophidae > Electrona > Electrona antarctica. The sequence goes on from NC_136812.1 coordinate 8,963,160, forward strand.
CATTTTTCTCGATTTCGTAGGATTCGAAAAATAGGTGAAAATCACGGAAAAGTGACAGGCTATAGTCCATCGTCTCGGAGCACATGCTATAAGGGTGCCATTTTTCTCGATTTCGGAGGATTTGAAAAAAAGGTGAAAATCACGGAAAAGTGACAGGCTATATAGTCCATCGTCTCGGAGCGCATGCTATAGGATGCCATTTTTCCACGATTTCAAAACACAAACTAAGGCACTGGTGTGGTACTCCTGGTTTACCAGAACGGAGTTCAAGTCCCTGAGGTGCCCTCAATTTGTTGTATTGGCGTGGGTTTTAGATTTCTGCTCATTGTGTTGCCTTTTCATAGATGATAACCCTCAGGTTCTTCACTGTGTTTTTACTCTTCGCGCAACAGGCTATAGTCCATCGTCTCGGAGCGCATGCTATAGGGTGCCATTTTTCTGAGGATTTGAAAAAAAGGTGAAAATCAAAGAAAAGCGACAGGCTATAGTCCATCGTCTTGGAGCGCATGCTATAGGGTGGCATTTTTCCACGATTTCGGAGGATTCGAAAAATAGGTGAAAATCACGGAAAAGCGACAGGCTATAGTCCATCGTCTCGGAGCGCATGCTATAGGGTGCCATTTTTCCACGATTTCAAAACACAAACTAAGGCACTGGTGTGGTACTCCTGGTTTACCAGAACGGGGTTCAAGTCCTTGAGGTGCCCTCAATTTGTTGTATTGGCGTGGGTTTTTAATTTCTGCTCATTGTGTTGCCTTTTCATAGATGATAACCCTCAGGTTCTTCACTGTGTTTGTACTCTTCGCGCAACAGGCTATAGTCCATCGTCTTGGAGCGCATGCTATAGGGTGCCATTTTTCTGAGGATTTGAAAAAAAGGTGAAAATCAAAGAAAAGCGACAGGCTATAGTCCATCGTCTCGGAGCGCATGCTATAGGGTGGCATTTTTCCACGATTTCGGAGGATTCGAAAAATAGGTGAAAATCACGGAAAAGCGACAGGCTATAGTCCATCGTCTCGGAGCGCATGCTATAGGGTGCCATTTTTCTCGATTTCGGAGGATTTGAAAAAAAGGTGAAAATCACGGAAAAGCGACAGGCTATAGTCCATCGTCTCGGAGCGCATGCTATAGGGTGGCATTTTTCCACGATTTCTGAGGATTCGGAAAAAAGGTGAAAATCACGGAAAAGCGACAGGCTATAGTCCATTGTCTCGGAGCGCATGCTATAGGGTGCCATTTTTCTCGATTTCGGAGGATTTGAAAAAAAGGTGAAAATCACGGAAAAGCGACAGGCTATAGTCCATCGTCTCGGAGCGCATGATATAGGGTGCCATTTTTCTCCATTTCGGAGGATTTGAAAAAAAGGTGAAAATCACGGAAAAGCGACAGGCTATATAGTCCATCGTCTCGGAGCGCATGCTATAGGATGCCATTTTTCCACGATTTCAAAACACAAACTAAGGCACTGGTGTGGTACTCCTGGTTTACCAGAACGGGGTTTAAGTCCCTGAGGTGCCCTCAATTTGTTGTATTGGCGTGGGTTTTTAATTTCTGCTCATTGTGTTGCCTTTTCATAGATGATAACCCTCAGGTTCTTCACTGTGTTTGTACTCTTCGCGCAACAGGCTATAGTCCATCGTCTCGGAGCGGTGCCATTTTTCTGAGGATTTGAAAAAAAGGTGAAAATCAAAGAAAAGCGACAGGCTATAGTCCATCGTCTCGGAGCGCATGCTATAGGGTGGCATTTTTCCACGATTTCGGAGGATTCGAAAAATAGGTGAAAATCACGGAAAAGTGACAGGCTATAGTCCATCGTCTCGGAGCGCATGCTATAGGGTGCCATTTTTCTCGATTTCGGAGGATTAGAAAAATAGGTGAAAATCACGGAAAAGCGACAGGCTATAGTCCATCGTCTCGGAGCGCATGCTATAGGGTGCCATTTTTCTCGATTTCGGAGGATTCGAAAAATAGGTGAAAATCACGGAAAAGCGACAGGCTATAGTCCATTGTCTCGGATTGCATGCTATAGGGTGCCATTTTTCTCGATTTCTGAGGATTTGAAAAAAAGGTGAAAATCACGGAAAAGCGACAGGCTATAGTCCATCGCTTCGGAGCGCATGCTATAGGGTGCCATTTTTCTCGATTTCGGAGGATTTGAAAAAAAGGTGAAAAGCGACAGGCTATAGTCCATCGTCTCGGAGCGCATGCTATAGGGTGCCATTTTTCTCGATTTCGGAGGATTTGAAAAAAAGGTGAAAATCACGGAAAAGCGACAGGCTATAGTCCATCGTCTCGGAGTTTATGCTATAGGGTGCCATTTTTCTCGATTTCGTAGGATTCGAAAAATAGGTGAAAATCACGGAAAAGTGACAGGCTATAGTCCATCGTCTCGGAGCACATGCTATAAGGGTGCCATTTTTCTCGATTTCGGAGGATTTGAAAAAAAGGTGAAAATCACGGAAAAGCGACAGGCTATAGTCCATCGTCTCGGAGCGCATGCTATAGGGTGCCATTTTTCCACGATTTCAAAACACAAACTAAGGCACTGGTGTGGTACTCCTGGTTTACCAGAACGGGGTTTAAGTGCCTGAGGTGCCCTCAATTTGTTGTATTGGCGTGGGTTTTTAATTTCTGCTCATTGTGTTGCCTTTTCATAGATGATAACCCTCAGGTTCTTCACTGTGTTTTTACTCTTCGCGCAACAGGCTATAGTCCATCGTCTCGGAGCGCATGCTATAGGGTGCCATTTTTCTGAGGATTTGAAAAAAAGGTGAAAATCAAAGAAAAGCGACAGGCTATAGTCCATCGTCTTGGAGCGCATGCTATAGGGTGGCATTTTTCCACGATTTCGGAGGATTCGAAAAATAGGTGAAAATCACGGAAAAGCGACAGGCTATAGTCCATTGTCTCGGAGCGCATGCTATAGGGTGCCATTTTTCTCGATTTCGGAGGATTTGAAAAAAAGGTGAAAAGCGACAGGCTATAGTCCATCGTCTCGGAGCGCATGCTATAGGGTGCCATTTTTCTCGATTTCGGAGGATTTGAAAAAAAGGTGAAAATCACGGAAAAGCGACAGGCTATAGTCCATCGTCTCGGAGTTTATGCTATAGGGTGCCATTTTTCTCGATTTCGTAGGATTCGAAAAATAGGTGAAAATCACGGAAAAGTGACAGGCTATAGTCCATCGTCTCGGAGCACATGCTATAAGGGTGCCATTTTTCTCGATTTCGGAGGATTTGAAAAAAAGGTGAAAATCACGGAAAAGTGACAGGCTATATAGTCCATCGTCTCGGAGCGCATGCTATAGGATGCCATTTTTCCACGATTTCAAAACACAAACTAAGGCACTGGTGTGGTACTCCTGGTTTACCAGAACGGAGTTCAAGTCCCTGAGGTGCCCTCAATTTGTTGTATTGGCGTGGGTTTTAGATTTCTGCTCATTGTGTTGCCTTTTCATAGATGATAACCCTCAGGTTCTTCACTGTGTTTTTACTCTTCGCGCAACAGGCTATAGTCCATCGTCTCGGAGCGCATGCTATAGGGTGCCATTTTTCTGAGGATTTGAAAAAAAGGTGAAAATCAAAGAAAAGCGACAGGCTATAGTCCATCGTCTTGGAGCGCATGCTATAGGGTGGCATTTTTCCACGATTTCGGAGGATTCGAAAAATAGGTGAAAATCACGGAAAAGCGACAGGCTATAGTCCATCGTCTCGGAGCGCATGCTATAGGGTGCCATTTTTCCACGATTTCAAAACACAAACTAAGGCACTGGTGTGGTACTCCTGGTTTACCAGAACGGGGTTCAAGTCCTTGAGGTGCCCTCAATTTGTTGTATTGGCGTGGGTTTTTAATTTCTGCTCATTGTGTTGCCTTTTCATAGATGATAACCCTCAGGTTCTTCACTGTGTTTGTACTCTTCGCGCAACAGGCTATAGTCCATCGTCTCGGAGCGCATGCTATAGGGTGCCATTTTTCTGAGGATTTGAAAAAAAGGTGAAAATCAAAGAAAAGCGACAGGCTATAGTCCATCGTCTCGGAGCGCATGCTATAGGGTGGCATTTTTCCACGATTTCGGAGGATTCGAAAAATAGGTGAAAATCACGGAAAAGCGACAGGCTGTAGTCCATCGTCTCGGAGCGCATGCTATAGGGTGCCATTTTTCTCGATTTCGGAGGATTTGAAAAAAAGGTGAAAATCACGGAAAAGCGACAGGCTATAGTCCATCGTCTCGGAGCGCATGCTATAGGGTGGCATTTTTCCACGATTTCTGAGGATTCGGAAAAAAGGTGAAAATCACGGAAAAGCGACAGGCTATAGTCCATTGTCTCGGAGCGCATGCTATAGGGTGCCATTTTTCTCGATTTCGGAGGATTTGAAAAAAAGGTGAAAATCACGGAAAAGCGACAGGCTATAGTCCATCGTCTCGGAGCGCATGCTATAGGGTGGCATTTTTCCACGATTTCTGAGGATTCGGAAAAAAGGTGAAAATCACGGAAAAGCGACAGGCTATAGTCCATTGTCTCGGAGCGCATGCTATAGGGTGCCATTTTTCTCGATTTCGGAGGATTTGAAAAAAAGGTGAAAATCACGGAAAAGCGACAGGCTATAGTCCATCGTCTCGGAGCGCATGATATAGGGTGCCATTTTTCTCCATTTCGGAGGATTTGAAAAAAAGGTGAAAATCACGGAAAAGCGACAGGCTATATAGTCCATCGTCTCGGAGCGCATGCTATAGGATGCCATTTTTCCACGATTTCAAAACACAAACTAAGGCACTGGTGTGGTACTCCTGGTTTACCAGAACGGGGTTTAAGTCCCTGAGGTGCCCTCAATTTGTTGTATTGGCGTGGGTTTTTAATTTCTGCTCATTGTGTTGCCTTTTCATAGATGATAACCCTCAGGTTCTTCACTGTGTTTGTACTCTTCGCGCAACAGGCTATAGTCCATCGTCTCGGAGCGGTGCCATTTTTCTGAGGATTTGAAAAAAAGGTGAAAATCAAAGAAAAGCGACAGGCTATAGTCCATCGTCTCGGAGCGCATGCTATAGGGTGGCATTTTTCCACGATTTCGGAGGATTCGAAAAATAGGTGAAAATCACGGAAAAGTGACAGGCTATAGTCCATCGTCTCGGAGCGCATGCTATAGGGTGCCATTTTTCTCGATTTCGGAGGATTAGAAAAATAGGTGAAAATCACGGAAAAGCGACAGGCTATAGTCCATCGTCTCGGAGCGCATGCTATAGGGTGCCATTTTTCTCGATTTCGGAGGATTCGAAAAATAGGTGAAAATCACGGAAAAGCGACAGGCTATAGTCCATTGTCTCGGATTGCATGCTATAGGGTGCCATTTTTCTCGATTTCTGAGGATTTGAAAAAAAGGTGAAAATCACGGAAAAGCGACAGGCTATAGTCCATCGCTTCGGAGCGCATGCTATAGGGTGCCATTTTTCTCGATTTCGGAGGATTTGAAAAAAAGGTGAAAAGCGACAGGCTATAGTCCATCGTCTCGGAGCGCATGCTATAGGGTGCCATTTTTCTCGATTTCGGAGGATTTGAAAAAAAGGTGAAAATCACGGAAAAGCGACAGGCTATAGTCCATCGTCTCGGAGTTTATGCTATAGGGTGCCATTTTTCTCGATTTCGTAGGATTCGAAAAATAGGTGAAAATCACGGAAAAGTGACAGGCTATAGTCCATCGTCTCGGAGCACATGCTATAAGGGTGCCATTTTTCTCGATTTCGGAGGATTTGAAAAAAAGGTGAAAATCACGGAAAAGCGACAGGCTATAGTCCATCGTCTCGGAGCGCATGCTATAGGGTGCCATTTTTCCACGATTTCAAAACACAAACTAAGGCACTGGTGTGGTACTCCTGGTTTACCAGAACGGGGTTTAAGTGCCTGAGGTGCCCTCAATTTGTTGTATTGGCGTGGGTTTTTAATTTCTGCTCATTGTGTTGCCTTTTCATAGATGATAACCCTCAGGTTCTTCACTGTGTTTTTACTCTTCGCGCAACAGGCTATAGTCCATCGTCTCGGAGCGCATGCTATAGGGTGCCATTTTTCTGAGGATTTGAAAAAAAGGTGAAAATCAAAGAAAAGCGACAGGCTATAGTCCATCGTCTTGGAGCGCATGCTATAGGGTGGCATTTTTCCACGATTTCGGAGGATTCGAAAAATAGGTGAAAATCACGGAAAAGCGACAGGCTATAGTCCATTGTCTCGGAGCGCATGCTATAGGGTGCCATTTTTCTCGATTTCGGAGGATTTGAAAAAAAGGTGAAAAGCGACAGGCTATAGTCCATCGTCTCGGAGCGCATGCTATAGGGTGCCATTTTTCTCGATTTCGGAGGATTTGAAAAAAAGGTGAAAATCACGGAAAAGCGACAGGCTATAGTCCATCGTCTCGGAGTTTATGCTATAGGGTGCCATTTTTCTCGATTTCGTAGGATTCGAAAAATAGGTGAAAATCACGGAAAAGTGACAGGCTATAGTCCATCGTCTCGGAGCACATGCTATAAGGGTGCCATTTTTCTCGATTTCGGAGGATTTGAAAAAAAGGTGAAAATCACGGAAAAGTGACAGGCTATATAGTCCATCGTCTCGGAGCGCATGCTATAGGATGCCATTTTTCCACGATTTCAAAACACAAACTAAGGCACTGGTGTGGTACTCCTGGTTTACCAGAACGGAGTTCAAGTCCCTGAGGTGCCCTCAATTTGTTGTATTGGCGTGGGTTTTAGATTTCTGCTCATTGTGTTGCCTTTTCATAGATGATAACCCTCAGGTTCTTCACTGTGTTTTTACTCTTCGCGCAACAGGCTATAGTCCATCGTCTCGGAGCGCATGCTATAGGGTGCCATTTTTCTGAGGATTTGAAAAAAAGGTGAAAATCAAAGAAAAGCGACAGGCTATAGTCCATCGTCTTGGAGCGCATGCTATAGGGTGGCATTTTTCCACGATTTCGGAGGATTCGAAAAATAGGTGAAAATCACGGAAAAGCGACAGGCTATAGTCCATCGTCTCGGAGCGCATGCTATAGGGTGCCATTTTTCCACGATTTCAAAACACAAACTAAGGCACTGGTGTGGTACTCCTGGTTTACCAGAACGGGGTTCAAGTCCTTGAGGTGCCCTCAATTTGTTGTATTGGCGTGGGTTTTTAATTTCTGCTCATTGTGTTGCCTTTTCATAGATGATAACCCTCAGGTTCTTCACTGTGTTTGTACTCTTCGCGCAACAGGCTATAGTCCATCGTCTCGGAGCGCATGCTATAGGGTGCCATTTTTCTGAGGATTTGAAAAAAAGGTGAAAATCAAAGAAAAGCGACAGGCTATAGTCCATCGTCTCGGAGCGCATGCTATAGGGTGGCATTTTTCCACGATTTCGGAGGATTCGAAAAATAGGTGAAAATCACGGAAAAGCGACAGGCTATAGTCCATCGTCTCGGAGCGCATGCTATAGGGTGCCATTTTTCTCGATTTCGGAGGATTTGAAAAAAAGGTGAAAATCACGGAAAAGCGACAGGCTATAGTCCATCGTCTCGGAGCGCATGCTATAGGGTGGCATTTTTCCACGATTTCTGAGGATTCGGAAAAAAGGTGAAAATCACGGAAAAGCGACAGGCTATAGTCCATTGTCTCGGAGCGCATGCTATAGGGTGCCATTTTTCTCGATTTCGGAGGATTTGAAAAAAAGGTGAAAATCACGGAAAAGCGACAGGCTATAGTCCATCGTCTCGGAGCGCATGATATAGGGTGCCATTTTTCTCCATTTCGGAGGATTTGAAAAAAAGGTGAAAATCACGGAAAAGCGACAGGCTATATAGTCCATCGTCTCGGAGCGCATGCTATAGGATGCCATTTTTCCACGATTTCAAAACACAAACTAAGGCACTGGTGTGGTACTCCTGGTTTACCAGAACGGGGTTCAAGTCCCTGAGGTGCCCTCAATTTGTTGTATTGGCGTGGGTTTTTAATTTCTGCTCATTGTGTTGCCTTTTCATAGATGATAACCCTCAGGTTCTTCACTGTGTTTGTACTCTTCGCGCAACAGGCTATAGTCCATCGTCTCGGAGCGCATGCTATAGGGTGCCATTTTTCAGAGGATTTGAAAAAAAGGTGAAAATCAAAGAAAAGCGACAGGCTATAGTCCATCGTCTCGGAGCGCATGCTATAGGGTGGCATTTTTCCACGATTTCGGAGGATTCGGAAAATAGGTGAAAATCACGGAAAAGCGACAGGCTATAGTCCATTGTCTCGGAGCGCATGCTATAGGATGCCATTTTTCCACGATTTCAAAACACAAACTAAGGCACTGGTGTGGTACTCCTGGTTTACCAGAACGGGGTTCAAGTCCCTGAGGTGCCCTCAATTTGTTGTATTGGCGTGGGTTTTTAATTTCTGCTCATTTTGTTGCCTTTTCATAGATGATAACCCTCAGGTTCTTCACTGTGTTTGTACTCTTCGCGCAACAGGCTATAGTCCATCGTCTCGGAGCGCATGCTATAGGGTGCCATTTTTCTGAGGATTTGAAAAAAAGGTGAAAATCACGGAAAAGCGACAGGCTATAGTCCATCGTCTCGGAGCGCATGCTATAGGGTGGCATTTTTCCACGATTTCGGAGGATTCGAAAAATAGGTGAAAATCACGGAAAAGCGACAGGCTATAGTCCATCGCCTCGGAGCGCATGCTATAGGGTGTCATTTTTCCACGATTTCGGAGGATTCGAAAAATAGGTGAACATCACAGAAAAGCGACAGGCTATAGTCCATTGTCTCGGAGCGCATGCTATAGGGTGCCATTTTTCTCGATTTCGGAGGATTTGAAAAAAAGGTGAAAATCACGGAAAAGCGACAGGCTATAGTCCATCGTCTCGGAGCGCATGCTATAGGATGCCATTTTTCCACGATTTCAAAACACAAACTAAGGCACTGGTGTGGTACTCCTGGTTTACCAGAACGGGGTTCAAGTCCCTGAGGTGCCCTCAATTTGTTGTATTGGCGTGGGTTTTTAATTTCTGCTCATTGTGTTGCCTTTTCATAGATGATAACCCTCAGGTTCTTCACTGTGTTTGTACTCTTCGCGCAACAGGCTATAGTCCATCGTCTCGGAGCTTATGCTATAGGGTGCCATTTTTCTGAGGATTTGAAAAAAAGGTGAAAATCAAAGAAAAGCGACAGGCTATAGTCCATCGTCTCGGAGCGCATGCTATAGGGTGCCATTTTTCTCGATTTCGGAGGATTTGAAAAAAAGGTGAAAATCACGGAAAAGCGACAGGCTATAGTCCATCGTCTCGGAGCGCATGCTATAGGTTGGCATTTTTCCACGATTTCTGAGGATTCGGAAAAAAGGTGAAAATCACGGAAAAGCGACAGGCTATAGTCCATTGTCTCGGAGCGCATGCTATAGGGTGCCATTTTTCTCGATTTCGGAGGATTTGAAAAAAAGGTGAAAATCACAGAAAAGCGACAGGCTATAGTCCATCGTCTCGGAGCGCATGATATAGGGTGCCATTTTTCTCCATTTCGGAGGATTTGAAAAAAAGGTGAAAATCACGGAAAAGCGACAGGCTATATAGTCCATCGTCTCGGAGCACATGCTATAGGATGCCATTTTTCCACGATTTCAAAACACAAACTAAGGCACTGGTGTGGTACTCCTGGTTTACCAGAACAGGGTTCAAGTCCCTGAGGTGCCCTCAATTTGTTGTATTGGCGTGGGTTTTTAATTTCTGCTCATTGTGTTGCCTTTTCATAGATGATAACCCTCAGGTTCTTCACTGTGTTTGTACTCTTCGCGCAACAGGCTATAGTCCATCGTCTCGGAGCGCATGCTATAGGGTGGCATTTTTCCACGATTTCGGAGGATTCGAAAAATAGGTGAAAATCACGGAAAAGCGACAGGCTATAGTCCATCGTCTCGGAGCACATGCTATAGGGTGCCATTTTTCTCGATTTCGGAGGATTTGAAAAAAAGGTGAAAATCACGGAAAAGCGACAGGCTATAGTCCATCGTCTCGGAGCGCATGCTATAGGGTGGCATTTTTCCACGATTTCGGAGGATTCGAAAAATAGGTGAAAATCACGGAAAAGCGACAGGCTATAGTCCATCGCCTCGGAGCGCATGCTATAGGGTGTCATTTTTCCACGATTTCGGAGGATTCGAAAAATAGGTGAACATCACAGAAAAGCGACAGGCTATAGTCCATTGTCTCGGAGCGCATGCTATAGGGTGCCATTTTTCTCGATTTCGGAGGATTTGAAAAAAAGGTGAAAATCACGGAAAAGCGACAGGCTATAGTCCATCGTCTCGGAGCGCATGCTATAGGATGCCATTTTTCCACGATTTCAAAACACAAACTAAGGCACTGGTGTGGTACTCCTGGTTTACCAGAATGGGGTTCAAGTCCCTGAGGTGCCCTCAATTTGTTGTATTGGCGTGGGTTTTTAATTTCTGCTCATTGTGTTGCCTTTTCATAGATGATAACCCTCAGGTTCTTCACTGTGTTTGTACTCTTCGCGCAACAGGCTATAGTCCATCGTCTCGGAGCGCATGCTATAGGGTGCCATTTTTCTCGATTTCGGAGGATTTGAAAAAAAGGTGAAAAGCGACAGGCTATAGTCCATCGTCTCGGAGCGCATGCTATAGGGTGCCATTTTTCTCGATTTCGTAGGATTCGAAAAATAGGTGAAAATCACGGAAAAGCGACAGGCTATAGTCCATTGTCTCGGAGCGCATGCTATAGGGTGCCATTTTTCTCGATTTCGGAGGATTTGAAAAAAAGGTGAAAATCACGGAAAAGCGACAGGCTATATAGTCCATCGTCTCGGAGCGCATGCTATAGGATGCCATTTTTCCACGATTTCAAAACACAAACTAAGGCACTGGTGTGGTACTCCTGGTTTACCAGAACGGGGTTCAAGTCCCTGAGGTGCCCTCAATTTGTTGTATTGGCGTGGGTTTTTAATTTCTGCTCATTGTGTTGCCTTTTCATAGATGATAACCCTCAGGTTCTTCACTGTGTTTGTACTCTTCGCGCAACAGGCTATATTCCATCGTCTCGGAGCGCATGCTATAGGGTGCCATTTTTCTGAGGATTTGAAAAAAAGGTGAAAATCACGGAAAAGCGACAGGCTATAGTCCATCGTCTCGGAGCGCATGCTATAGGGTGGCATTTTTCCACGATTTCGGAGGATTCGAAAAATAGGTGAAAATCACGGAAAAGCGACAGGCTATAGTCATCGCCTCGGAGCGCATGCTATAGGGTGTAATTTTTCCACGATTTCGGAGGATTCGAAAAATAGGTGAACATCACAGAAAAGCGACAGGCTATAGTCCATTGTCTCGGAGCGCATGCTATAGGGTGCCATTTTTCTCGATTTCGGAGGATTTGAAAAAAAGGTGAAAATCACGGAAAAGCGACAGGCTATAGTCCATCGTCTCGGAGCGCATGCTATAGGATGCCATTTTTCCACGATTTCAAAACACAAACTAAGGCACTGGTGTGGTACTCCTGGTTTACCAGAACGGGGTTCAAGTCCCTGAGGTGCCCTCAATTTGTTGTATTGGCGTGGGTTTTTAATTTCTGCTCATTGTGTTGCCTTTTCATAGATGATAACCCTCAGGTTCTTCACTGTGTTTGTACTCTTCGCGCAACAGGCTATAGTCCATCGTCTCGGAGCTTATGCTATAGGTTGCCATTTTTCTGAGGATTTGAAAAAAAGGTGAAAATCAAAGAAAAGCGACAGGCTATAGTCCATCGTCTCGGAGCGCATGCTATAGGTTGGCATTTTTCCACGATTTCTGAGGATTCGGAAAAAAGGTGAAAATCACGGAAAAGCGACAGGCTATAGTCCATCGTCTCGGAGCGCATGCTATAGGATGCCATTTTTCCACGATTTCAAAACACAAACTAAGGCACTGGTGTGGTACTCCTGGTTTACCAGAACGGGGTTCAAGTCCCTGAGGTGCCCTCAATTTGTTGTATTGGCGTGGGTTTTTAATTTCTGCTCATTGTGTTGCCTTTTCATAGATGATGCCATTTTTCTGAGGATTTGAAAAAAAGGTGAAAATCACGGAAAAGCGACAGGCTATAGTCCATCGTCTCGGAGCGCATGCTATAGGGTGGCATTTTTCCACGATTTCGGAGGATTCGAAAAATAGGTGAAAATCACGGAAAAGCGACAGGCTATAGTCCATCGCCTCGGAGCGCATGCTATAGGGTGTCATTTTTCCACGATTTCGGAGGATTCGAAAAATAGGTGAACATCACAGAAAAGCGACAGGCTATAGTCCATTGTCTCGGAGCGCATGCTATAGGGTGCCATTTTTCCTGATTTCGGAGGATTTGAAAAAAAGGTGAAAATCACGGAAAAGCGACAGGCTATAGTCCATCGTCTCGGAGCGCATGCTATAGGATGCCATTTTTCCACGATTTCAAAACACAAACTAAGGCACTGGTGTGGTACTCCTGGTTTACCAGAACGGGGTTCAAGTCCCTGAGGTGCCCTCAATTTGTTGTATTGGCGTGGGTTTTTAATTTCTGCTCATTGTGTTGCCTTTTCATAGATGATAACCCTCAGGTTCTTCACTGTGTTTGTACTCTTCGCGCAACAGGCTATAGTCCATCGTCTCGGAGCTTATGCTATAGGGTGCCATTTTTCTGAGGATTTGAAAAAAAGGTGAAAATCAAAGAAAAGCGACAGGCTATAGTCCATCGTCTCGGAGCGCATGCTATAGGGTGCCATTTTTCTCGATTTCGGAGGATTTGAAAAAAAGGTGAAAATCACGGAAAAGCGACAGGCTATAGTCCATCGTCTCGGAGCGCATGCTATAGGTTGGCATTTTTCCACGATTTCTGAGGATTCGGAAAAAAGGTGAAAATCACGGAAAAGCGACAGGCTATAGTCCATCGTCTCGGAGCGCATGATATAGGGTGCCATTTTTCTCCATTTCGGAGGATTTGAAAAAAAGGTGAAAATCACGGAAAAGCGACAAGCTATATAGTCCATCGTCTCGGAGCGCATGCTATAGGATGCCATTTTTCCACGATTTCAAAACACAAACTAAGGCACTGGTGTGGTACTCCTGGTTTACCAGAACGGGGTTCAAGTCCCTGAGGTGCCCTCAATTTGTTGTATTGGCGTGGGTTTTTAATTTCTGCTCATTGTGTTGCCTTTTCATAGATGATAACCCTCAGGTTCTTCACTGTGTTTGTACTCTTCGCGCAACAGGCTATAGTCCATCGTCTCGGAGCGCATGCTATAGGGTGCCATTTTTCTGAGGATTTGAAAAAAAGGTGAAAATCAAAGAAAAGCGACAGGCTATAGTCCATCGTCTCGGAGCGCATGCTATAGGGTGGCATTTTTCCACGATTTCGGAGGATTCGAAAAATAGGTGAAAATCACGGAAAAGCGACAGGCTATAGTCCATCGTCTCGGAGCGCATGCTATAGAATGCCATTTTTCCACGATTTCAAAACACAAACTAAGGCACTGGTGTGGTACTCCTGGTTTACCAGAACGGGGTTCAAGTCCCTGAGGTGCCCTCAATTTGTTGTATTGGCGTGGGTTTTTAATTTCTGCTCATTGTGTTGCCTTTTCATAGATGATAACCCTCAGGTTCTTCACTGTGTTTGTACTCTTCGCGCAACAGGCTATAGTCCATCGTCTCGGAGCGCATGCTATAGGGTGCCATTTTTCTGAGGATTTGAAAAAAAGGTGAAAATCACGGAAAAGCGACAGGCTATAGTCCATCGTCTCGGAGCGCATGCTATAGGGTGGCATTTTTCCACGATTTCGGAGGATTCGAAAAATAGGTGAAAATCACGGAAAAGCGACAGGCTATAGTCCATCGCCTCGGAGCGCATGCTATAGGGTGTCATTTTTCCACGATTTCGGAGGATTCGAAAAATAGGTGAACATCACAGAAAAGCGACAGGCTATAGTCCATTGTCTCGGAGCGCATGCTATAGGGTGCCATTTTTCTCGATTTCGGAGGATTTGAAAAAAAGGTGAAAATCACGGAAAAGCGACAGGCTATAGTCCATCGTCTCAGAGCGCATGCTATAGGATGCCATTTTTCCACGATTTCAAAACACAAACTAAGGCACTGGTGTGGTACTCCTGGTTTACCAGAACGGGGTTCAAGTCCCTGAGGTGCCCTCAATTTGTTGTATTGGCGTGGGTTTTTAATTTCTGCTCATTGTGTTGCCTTTTCATAGATGATAACCCTCAGGTTCTTCACTGTGTTTGTACTCTTCGCGCAACAGGCTATAGTCCATCGTCTCGGAGCGCATGCTATAGGGTGCCATTTTTCTGAGGATTTGAAAAAAAGGTGAAAATCAAAGAAAAGCGACAGGCTATAGTCCATCGTCTCGGAGCGCATGCTATAGGGTGGCATTTTTCAACGATTTCGGAGGATTCGAAAAATAGGTGAAAATCACGGAAAAGCGACAGGCTATAGTCCATCGTCTCGGAGCACATGCTATAGGGTGCCATTTTTCTCGATTTCGGAGGATTTGAAAAAAAGGTGAAAATCACGGAAAAGCTACAGGCTATAGTCCATCGTCTCGGAGCGCATGCTATAAGGTGACATTTTTCTGAGGATTTGAAAAAAAGGTGAAAATCACGGAAAAGCGACAGGCTATAGTCCATTGTCTCGGAGCGCATGCTATAGGGTGCCATTTTTCTCGATTTCGGAGGATTTGAAAAAAAGGTGAAAAGCGACAGGCTATAGTCCATCGTCTCGGAGCGCATGCTATAGGGTGCCATTTTTCTCGATTTCGTAGGATTCGAAAAATAGGTGAAAATCACGGAAAAGCGACAGGCTATAGTCCATCGTCTCGGAGCGCATGCTATAGGGTGCCATTTTTCTGAGGATTTGAAAAAAAGGTGAAAATCAAAGAAAAGCAACAGGCTATAGTCCATCGTCTTGGAGCGCATGCTATAGGGTGGCATTTTTCCACGATTTTGGAGGATTCGAAAAATAGGTTGAAAATCACGGAAAAGCGACAGGCTATAGTCCATCGTCTCGGAGCGCATGCTATAGGGTGCCATTTTTCCACGATTTCAAAACACAAACTAAGGCACTGGTGTGGTACTCCTGGTTTACCAGAACGGGGTTCAAGTCCCTGAGGTGCCCTCAATTTGTTGTATTGGCGTGGGTTTTTAATTTCTGCTCATTGTGTTGCCTTTTCATAGATGATAACCCTCAGGTTCTTCACTGTGTTTGTACTCTTCGCGCAACAGGCTATAGTCCATCGTCTCGGAGCGCATGCTATAGGGTGCCATTTTTCTCGATTTCGGAGGATTTGAAAAAAAGGTGAAAAGCGACAGGCTATAGTCCATCGTCTCGGAGCGCATGCTATAGGGTGCCATTTTTCTCGATTTCGTAGGATTCGAAAAACAGGTGAAAATCACGGAAAAGCGACAGGCTATAGTCCATCGTCTCGGAGCACATGCTATAAGGGTGCCATTTTTCTCTATTTCGGAGGATTTGAAAAAAAGATGAAAATCACGGAAAAGCGACAGGCTATAGTTCATCGTCTCGGAGCACATGCTATAGGGTGCCATTTTTCTCGATTTCGGAGGATTTGAAAAAAAGGTGAAAATCACGGAAAAGCGACAGGCTATAGTCCATCGTCTCGGAGCGCATGCTATAGGGTGCCATTTTTCTGAGGATTTGAAAAAAAGGTGAAAATCAAAGAAAAGCGACAGGCTATAGTCCATCGTCTTGGAGCGCATGCTATAGGGTGGCATTTTTCCACGATTTCAAAACACAAACTAAGGCACTGGTGTGGTACTCCTGGTTTACCAGAACGGGGTTCAAGTCCCTGAGGTGCCCTCAATTTGTTGTATTGGCGTGGGTTTTTAATTTCTGCTCATTGTGTTGCCTTTTCATAGATGATAACCCTCAGGTTCTTCACTGTGTTTGTACTCTTCGCGCAACAGGCTATAGTCCATCGTCTCGGAGCGCATGCTATAGGGTGCCATTTTTCTGAGGATTTGAAAAAAAGGTGAAAATCAAAGAAAAGCGACAGGCTATAGTCCATCGTCTCGGAGCGCATGCTATAGGGTGGCATTTTTCCACGATTTCGGAGGATTTGAAAAATAGGTGAAAATCACGGAAAAGCGACAGGCTATAGTCCATCGTCTCGGAGCGCATGCTATAGGGTGGCATTTTTCCACGATTTCGGAGGATTCGAAAAATAGGTGAAAATCACGGAAAAGCGACAGGCTATAGTCCATCGCCTCGGAGCGCATGCTATAGGGTGTCATTTTTCCACGATTTCGGAGGATTCGAAAAATAGGTGAACATCACGGAAAAGCGACAGGCTATAGTCCATTGTCTCGGAGCGCATGCTATAGGGTGCCATTGTTCTCGATTTCGGAGGATTTGAAAAAAAGGTGAAAATCACGGAAAAGCGACAGGCTATAGTCCATTGTCTCAGAGCGCATGCTATAGGGTGCCATTTTTCCACGATTTCAAAACACAAACTAAGGCACTGGTGTGGTACTCCTGGTTTACCAGAACGGGGTTCAAGTCCCTGAGGTGCCCTCAATTTGTTGTATTGGCGTGGGTTTTTAATTTCTGCTCATTGTGTTGCCTTTTCATAGATGATAACCCTCAGGTTCTTCACTGTGTTTGTACTCTTCGCGCAACAGGCTATATATAGTCCATCGTCTCGGAGCGCATGCTATAAGGTGCAATTTTTCTGAGGATTTGAAAAAAAGGTGAAAATCACAGAAAAGCGACAGGCTATAGTCCATCGTCTCGGAGCGCATGCTATAGAGTGCCATTTTTCTCGATTTCGGAGGATTTGAAAAAAAGGTGAAAGTAACGGAAAAGCGACAGGCTATAGTCCATCGTCTCGGAGAGCATGCTATAGGGTGCCATTTTTCTCGATTTCGGAGGATTTGAAAAAAAGGTGAAAATCACGGAAAAGCGACAGGCTATAGTCCATCGTCTCGGAGCGCATGCTATAGGGTGCCATTTTTCTCGATTTCGGAGGATTCGAAAAATAGGTGAAAATCACAGAAAAGCGACAGGCTATAGTCCATCGTCTCGGAGCACATGCTATAGGGTGCAATTTTTCTCGATTTCGGAGGATTTGAAAAAAAGGTGAAAATCACGGAAAAGCGACAGGCTATAGTTCATTGTCTCGGAGCACATGCTATAGGGTGCCATTTTTCTCGATTTCGGAGGATTTGAAAAAAAGGTGAAAATCACGGAAAAGCGACAGGCTATAGTCCATCGTCTCGGAGCGCATGCTATAGGGTGCCATTTTTCTCGATTTCGGAGGATTCGAAAAATAGGTGAAAATCACGGAAAAGCGACAGGCTATAGTCCATCGACTCGGAGCACATGCTATAGGGTGCCATTTTTCTCGATTTCGGAGGATTTGAAAAAAAGGTGAAAATCACGGAAAAGCGACAGGCTATAGTCCATCGTCTCGGAGCGCATGCTATAGGGTGCCATTTTTCTCGTTTTCGGAGGATTTGAAAAAAAGGTGAAAATCACGGAAAAACGACAGGCTATATATAGTCCATCGTCTCGGAGCGCATGCTATAGGGTGCCATTTTTCTCGATTTCGGAGGATTTAAAAAAATGGTGAAAATCACGGAAAAGCGACAGGCTATAGTCCATCGTCTCGGAGCGCATGCTATAGGGTGCCATTTTTCTCGATTTCGGAGGATTTGAAAAAAAGGTGAAAATCACGGAAAAGCGACAGGCTATAGTCCATCGTCTCGGAGCGCATGCTATAGGGTGCCATTTTTCCACGATTTCAAAACACAAACTAAGGCACTGGTGTGGTACTCCTGGTTTACCAGAACGGGGTTCAAGTCCCTGAGGTGCCCTCAATTTGTTGTATTGGCGTGGGTTTTTAATTTCTGCTCATTGTGTTGCCTTTTCATAGATGATAACCCTCAGGTTCTTCACTGTGTTTGTACTCTTCGCGCAACAGGCTATATATAGTCCATCGTCTCGGAGCGCATGCTATAGGGTGCCATTTTTCTGAGGATTTGAAAAAAAGGTGAAAATCACAGAAAAGCGACAGGCTATAGTCCATCGTCTCGGAGCGCATGCTATAGGGTGCCATTTTTCTCGATTTCGGAGGATTTGAAAAAAAGGTGAAAATCACGGAAAAGCGACAGGCTATAGTCCATCGTCTCGGAGCGCATGCTATAGGGTGCCATTTTTCTCGATTTCGGAGGATTTGAAAAAAAGGTGAAAATCACGGAAAAGCGACAGGCTATAGTCCATCGTCTCGGAGCGCATGCTATAGGGTGCCATTTTTCTCGATTTCGGAGGATTTGAAAAAAAGGTGAAAATCACGGAAAAGCGACAGGCTATAGTCCATTGTCTCGGAGCGCATGCTATAGGGTGCCATTTTTCTCGATTTCAGAGGATTTGAAAAAAAGGTGAAAATCACGGAAAAGCGACAGGCTATAGTCCATTGTCTCGGAGCGCATGCTATAGGGTGCCATTTTTCTCGATTTCGGAGGATTTGAAAAAAAGGTGAAAATCACGGAAAAGCGACAGGCTATAGTCCATCGTCTCGGAGCGCATGCTATAGGGTGCCATTTTTCCACGATTTCAAAACACAAACTAAGGCACTGGTGTGGTACTCCTGGTTTACCAGAACGGGGTTCAAGTCCCTGAGGTGCCCTCAATTTGTTGTATTGGCGTGGGTTTTAAATTTCTGCTCATTGTGTTGCCTTTTCATAGATGATAACCCTCAGGTTCTTCACTGTGTTTGTACTCTTCGCGCAACAGGCTATATATAGTCCATCGTCTCGGAGCGCATGCTATAGGGTGCCATTTTTCTGAGGATTTGAAAAAATGGTGAAAATCACGGAAAAGCGACAGGCTATAGTCCATTGTCTCGGTGCGCATGCTATAGGGTGCCATTTTTCTCGATTTCGGAGGATTTGAAAAAAAGGTGAAAATCACGGAAAAGCGACAGGCTATAGTCCATCGCCTCGGAGCGCATGCTATAGGGTGTCATTTTTCCACGATTTCGGAGGATTCGAAAATAGGTGAAAATCACGGAAAAGCGACAGGCTATAGTCCATTGTCTCGGAGCGCATGCTATAGGGTGCCATTTTTCTCGATTTCGGAGGATTTGAAAAAAAGGTGAAAATCACGGAAAAGCGACAGGCTATTATAGTCCATTGTCTCGGAGCGCATGCTATAGGGTGCCATTTTTCTCGATTTCGGAGGATTTGAAAAAAAGGTGAAAATCACGGAAAAGCGACAGGCTATAGTCCATCGTCTCGGAGCGCATGCTATAGGGTGCCATTTTTCCACGATTTCAAAACACAAACTAAGGCACTGGTGTGGTACTCCTGGTTTACCAGAACGGGGTTCAAGTCCCTGAGGTGCCCTCAATTTGTTGTATTGGCGTGGGTTTTTAATTTCTGCTCATTGTGTTGCCTTTTCATAGATGATAACCCTCAGGTTCTTCACTGTGTTTGTACTCTTCGCGCAGCAGGCTATATATAGTCCATCGTCTCGGAGCGCATGCTATAGGGTGCCATTTTTCTGAGGATTTGAAAAAAAGGTGAAAATCACAGAAAAGCGACAGGCTATAGTCCATCGTCTCGGAGCGCATGCTATAGAGTGCCATTTTTCTCGATTTCGGAGGATTTGAAAAAAAGGTGAAAGTAACGGAAAAGCGACAGGCTATATAGTCCATCGTCTCGGAGCGCATGCTATAGGGTGCCATTTTTCTCGATTTCGGAGGATTTTAAAAAAAGGTGAAAATCACGGAAAAGCGACAGGCTATAGTCCATTGTCTCGGAGCGCATGCTATAGGGTGCCATTTTTCTCGATTTCGGAGGATTTGAAAAAAAGGTGAAAATCACGGAAAAGCGACAGGCTATAGTCAATCGCCTCGGAGCGCATGCTATAGGGTGCCATTTTTCTGAGGATTTGAAAAAAAGGTGAAAATCACGGAAAAGCGACAGGCTATAGTCCATCGTCTCGGAGCGCATGCTATAGGGTGCCATTTTCCTCGATTTCGGAGGATTTGAAAAATAGGTGAAAATCACGGAAAAGCGACAGGCTATAGTCCATCGCCTCGGAGCGCATGCTATAGGGTGCCATTTTTCTCGATTTCGGAGGATTTAAAAAAAAGGTGAAAATCACGGAAAAGCGACAGGCTATAGTCCATCGTCTCGGAGCGCATGCTATAGGGTGCCATTTTTCTCGATTTCGGAGGATTTGAAAAAAAGGTGAAAATCACGGAAAAGCGACAGGCTATAGTCCATCGTCTCGGAGCGCATGCTATAGGGTGCCATTTTTCCACGATTTCAAAACACAAACTAAGGCACTGGTGTGGTACTCCTGGTTTACCAGAACGGGGTTCAAGTCCCTGAGGTGCCCTCAATTTGTTGTATTGGCGTGGGTTTTTAATTTCTGCTCATTGTGTTGCCTTTTCATAGATGATAACCCTCAGGTTCTTCACTGTGTTTGTACTCTTCGCGCAACAGGCTATATATAGTCCATCGTCTCGGAGCGCATGCTATAGGGTGCCATTTTTCTGAGGATTTGAAAAAAAGGTGAAAATCACAGAAAAGCGACAGGCTATAGTCCATCGTCTCGGAGCGCATGCTATAGAGTGCCATTTTTCTCGATTTCGGAGGATTTGAAAAAAAGGTGAAAATCACATAAAAGCGACAGGCTATAGTCCATCGTCTCGGAGCGCATGCTATAGAGTGCCATTTTTCTCGATTTCGGAGGATTTGAAAAAAAGGTGGAAGTAACGGAAAAGCGACAGGCTATAGTCCATCGTCTCGGAGCGCATGCTATAGGGTGCCATTTTTCTCGATTTCGGAGGATTCGAAAAATAGGTGAAAATCACGGAAAAGCGACAGGCTATAGTCCATCGTCTCGGAGCACATGCTATAGGGTGCCATTTTTCTCGATTTCGGAGGATTTGAAAAAAAGGTGAAAATCACGGAAAAGCGACAGGCTATAGTCCATCGTCTCGGAGCGCATGCTATAGGGTGCCATTTTCCTCGATTTCGGAGGATTTGAAAAATAGGTGAAAATCACGGAAAAGCGACAGGCTATAGTCCATCGCCTCGGAGCGCATGCTATAGGGTGCCATTTTTCTCGATTTCGGAGGATTTAAAAAAAAGGTGAAAATCACGGAAAAGCGACAGGCTATAGTCCATCGTCTCGGAGCGCATGCTATAGGGTGCCATTTTTCTCGATTTCGGAGGATTTGAAAAAAAGGTGAAAATCACGGAAAAGCGACAGGCTATAGTCCATCGTCTCGGAGCGCATGCTATAGGGTGCCATTTTTCCACGATTTCAAAACACAAACTAAGGCACTGGTGTGGTACTCCTGGTTTACCAGAACGGGGTTCAAGTCCCTGAGGTGCCCTCAATTTGTTGTATTGGCGTGGGTTTTTAATTTCTGCTCATTGTGTTGCCTTTTCATAGATGATAACCCTCAGGTTCTTCACTGTGTTTGTACTCTTCGCGCAACAGGCTATATATAGTCCATCGTCTCGGAGCGCATGCTATAGGGTGCCATTTTTCTGAGGATTTGAAAAAAAGGTGAAAATCACAGAAAAGCGACAGGCTATAGTCCATCGTCTCGGAGCGCATGCTATAGAGTGCCATTTTTCTCGATTTCGGAGGATTTGAAAAAAAGGTGAAAATCACATAAAAGCGACAGGCTATAGTCCATCGTCTCGGAGCGCATGCTATAGAGTGCCATTTTTCTCGATTTCGGAGGATTTGAAAAAAAGGTGGAAGTAACGGAAAAGCGACAGGCTATAGTCCATCGTCTCGGAGCGCATGCTATAGGGTGCCATTTTTCTCGATTTCGGAGGATTCGAAAAATAGGTGAAAATCACGGAAAAGCGACAGGCTATAGTCCATCGTCTCGGAGCACATGCTATAGGGTGCCATTTTTCTCGATTTCGGAGGATTTGAAAAAAAGGTGAAAATCACGGAAAAGCGACAGGCTATAGTCCATCGTCTCGGAGCGCATGCTATAGGGTGCCATTTTTCTTGATTTCGGAGGATTTGAAAAAAAGGTGAAAATCACGGAAAAGCGACAGGCTATAGTCCATCGTCTCGGAGCGCATGCTATAGGGTGCCATTTTTCCACGATTTCAAAACACAAACTAAGGCAGTGGTGTGGTACTCCTGGTTTACCAGAACGGGGTTCAAGTCCCTGAGGTGCCCTCAATTTGTTGTATTGGCGTGGGTTTTTAATTTCTGCTCATTGTGTTGCCTTTTCATA
Organism: Electrona antarctica; assembly: GCF_951216825.1. Lineage (NCBI taxonomy): Eukaryota > Metazoa > Chordata > Actinopteri > Myctophiformes > Myctophidae > Electrona > Electrona antarctica. Next base: position 8,985,421 of record NC_136812.1, read on the forward strand.
GATGATAACCCTCAGGTTCTTCACTGTGTTTGTACTCTTCGCGCAGCAGGCTATATATAGTCCATCGTCTCGGAGCGCATGCTATAGGGTGCCATTTTTCTGAGGATTTGAAAAAAAGGTGAAAATCACAGAAAAGCGACAGGCTATAGTCCATCGTCTCGGAGCGCATGCTATAGAGTGCCATTTTTCTCGATTTCGGAGGATTTGAAAAAAAGGTGAAAGTAACGGAAAAGCGACAGGCTATATAGTCCATCGTCTCGGAGCGCATGCTATAGGGTGCCATTTTTCTCGATTTCGGAGGATTTTAAAAAAAGGTGAAAATCACGGAAAAGCGACAGGCTATAGTCCATTGTCTCGGAGCGCATGCTATAGGGTGCCATTTTTCTCGATTTCGAAGGATTTGAAAAAAAGGTGAAAATCACGGAAAAGCGACAGGCTATAGTCCATCGCCTCGGAGCGCATGCTATAGGGTGCCATTTTTCTGAGGATTTGAAAAAAAGGTGAAAATCACGGAAAAGCGACAGGCTATAGTCCATTGTCTCGGAGCGCATGCTATAGGGTGCCATTTTCCTCGATTTCGGAGGATTTGAAAAAAAGGTGAAAATCACGGAAAAGCGACAGGCTATAGTCCATCGTCTCGGAGCTCATGCTATAGGGTGCCATTTTTCTCGATTTCGGAGGATTTGAAAAAAAGGTGAAAATCCCGGAAAAGCGACAGGCTATAGTCCATCGTCTCGGAGCGCATGCTATAGGGTGCCATTTTTCTCGATTTCGGAGGATTTGAAAAAAAGGTGAAAATCACGGAAAAGCGACAGGCTATAGTCCATCGTCTCGGAGCGCATGCTATAGGGTGCCATTTTTCTCGATTTCGGAGGATTTGAAAAAAAGGTGAAAATCACGGAAAAGCGACAGGCTATAGTCCATCGTCTCGGAGCGCATGCTATAGGGTGCCATTTTTCCACGATTTCAAAACACAAACTAAGGCACTGGTGTGGTACTCCTGGTTTACCAGAACGGGGTTCAAGTCCCTGAGGTGCCCTCAATTTGTTGTATTGGCGTGGGTTTTTAATTTCTGCTCATTGTGTTGCCTTTTCATAGATGATAACCCTCAGGTTCTTCACTGTGTTTGTACTCTTCGCGCAGCAGGCTATATATAGTCCATCGTCTCGGAGCGCATGCTATAGGGTGCCATTTTTCTGAGGATTTGAAAAAAAGGTGAAAATCACAGAAAAGCGACAGGCTATAGTCCATCGTCTCGGAGCGCATGCTATAGAGTGCCATTTTTCTCGATTTCGGAGGATTTGAAAAAAAGGTGAAAGTAACGGAAAAGCGACAGGCTATATAGTCCATCGTCTCGGAGCGCATGCTATAGGATGCCATTTTACTCGATTTCGGAGGATTTTAAAAAAAGGTGAAAATCACGGAAAAGCGACAGGCTATAGTCCATTGTCTCGGAGCGCATGCTATAGGGTGCCATTTTTCTCGATTTCGGAGGATTTGAAAAAAAGGTGAAAATCACGGAAAAGCGACAGGCTATAGTCCATCGCCTCGGAGCGCATGCTATAGGGTGCCATTTTTCTGAGGATTTGAAAAAAAGGTGAAAATCACGGAAAAGCGACAGGCTATAGTCCATTGTCTCGGAGCGCATGCTATAGGGTGCCATTTTCCTCGATTTCGGAGGATTTGAAAAAAAGGTGAAAATCACGGAAAAGCGACAGGCTATAGTCCATCGCCTCGGAGCGCATGCTATAGGGTGCCATTTTTCTGAGGATTTAAAAAAAAGGTGAAAATCACGGAAAAGCGACAGGCTATAGTCCATTGTCTCGGAGCGCATGCTATAGGGTGCCATTTTTCTCGATTTCGGAGGATTTGAAAAAAAGGTGAAAATCACGGAAAAGCGACATATAGTCCATCGTCTCGGAGCTCATGCTATAGGGTGCCATTTTTCTCGATTTCGGAGGATTTGAAAAAAAGGTGAAAATCACGGAAAAGCGACAGGCTATAGTCCATCGTCTCGGAGCGCATGCTATAGGGTGCCATTTTTCTCGATTTCGGAGGATTTGAAAAAAAGGTGAAAATCACGGAAAAGCGACAGGCTATAGTCCATCGCCTCGGAGCGCACGCTATAGGGTGTCATTTTTCCACGATTTCGGAGGATTCGAAAAATAGGTGAAAATCACGGAAAAGCGACAGGCTATAGTCCATTGTCTCGGAGCGCATGCTATAGGGTGCCATTTTTCTCGATTTCGGAGGATTTGAAAAAAAGGTGAAAATCACGGAAAAGCGACAGGCTATAGTCCATTGTCTCGGAGCGCATGCTATAGGGTGCCATTTTTCTCGATTTCGGAGGATTTGAAAAAAAGGTGAAAATCACGGAAAAGCGACAGGCTATAGTCCATTGTCTCGGAGCGCATGCTATAGGGTGCCATTTTTCTCGATTTCGGAGGATTTGAAAAAAAGGTGAAAATCACGGAAAAGCGACAGGCTATAGTCCATTGTCTTGGAGCGCATGCTATAGGGTGCCATTTTCCTCGATTTCGGAGGATTTGAAAAAAAGGTGAAAATCACGGAAAAGCGACAGGCTATAGTCCATCGCCTCGGAGCGCATGCTATAGGGTGCCATTTTTCTGAGGATTTTAAAAAAAGGTGAAAATCACGGAAAAGCGACAGGCTATAGTCCATTGTCTCGGAGCGCATGCTATAGGGTGCCATTTTTCTCGATTTCGGAGGATTTGAAAAAAAGGTGAAAATCACGGAAAAGCGACATATAGTCCATCGTCTCGGAGCTCATGCTATAGGGTGCCATTTTTCTCGATTTCGGAGGATTTGAAAAAAAGGTGAAAATCACGGAAAAGCGACAGGCTATAGTCCATCGTCTCGGAGCGCATGCTATAGGGTGCCATTTTTCTCGATTTCGGAGGATTTGAAAAAAAGGTGAAAATCACGGAAAAGCGACAGGCTATAGTCCATCGCCTCGGAGCGCACGCTATAGGGTGTCATTTTTCCACGATTTCGGAGGATTCGAAAAATAGGTGAAAATCACGGAAAAGCGACAGGCTATAGTCCATTGTCTCGGAGCGCATGCTATAGGGTGCCATTTTTCTCGATTTCGGAGGATTTGAAAAAAAGGTGAAAATCACGGAAAAGCGACAGGCTATAGTCCATTGTCTCGGAGCGCATGCTATAGGGTGCCATTTTTCTCGATTTCGGAGGATTTGAAAAAAAGGTGAAAATCACGGAAAAGCGACAGGCTATAGTCCGTCGTCTCGGAGCGCATGCTATAGGGTGCCATTTTTCCACGATTTCAAAACACAAACTAAGGCACTGGTGTGGTACTCCTGGTTTACCAGAACGGGGTTCAAGTCCCTGAGGTGCCCTCAATTTGTTGTATTGGCGTGGGTTTTTAATTTCTGCTCATTGTGTTGCCTTTTCATAGATGATAACCCTCAGGTTCTTCACTGTGTTTGTACTCTTCGCGCAACAGGCTATATATAGTCCATCGTCTCGGAGCGCATGCTATAGGGTGCCATTTTTCTGAGGATTTGAAAAAAAGGTGAAAATCACAGAAAAGCGACAGGCTATAGTCCATCGTCTCGGAGCGCATGCTATAGAGTGCCATTTTTCTCGATTTCGGAGGATTTGAAAAAAAGGTGGAAGTAACGGAAAAGCGACAGGCTATATAGTCCATCGTCTCGGAGCGCATGCTATAGGGTGCCATTTTTCCACGATTTCAAAACACAAACTAAGGCACTGGTGTGGTACTCCTGGTTTACCAGAACGGGGTTCAAGTCCCTGAGGTGCCCTCAATTTGTTGTATTGGCGTGGGTTTTTAATTTCTGCTCATTGTGTTGCCTTTTCATAGATGATAACCCTCAGGTTCTTCACTGTGTTTGTACTCTTCGCGCAACAGGCTATATATAGTCCATCGTCTCGGAGCGCATGCTATAGGGTGCCATTTTTCTGAGGATTTGAAAAAAAGGTGAAAATCACAGAAAAGCGACAGGCTATAGTCCATCGTCTCGGAGCGCATGCTATAGAGTGCCATTTTTCTCGATTTCGGAGGATTTGAAAAAAAGGTGGAAGTAACGGAAAAGCGACAGGCTATATAGTCCATCGTCTCGGAGCGCATGCTATAGGGTGCCATTTTTCCACGATTTCAAAACACAAACTAAGGCACTGGTGTGGTACTCCTGGTTTACCAGAACGGGGTTCAAGTCCCTGAGGTGCCCTCAATTTGTTGTATTGGCGTGGGTTTTTAATTTCTGCTCATTGTGTTGCCTTTTCATAGATGATAACCCTCAGGTTCTTCACTGTGTTTGTACTCTTCGCGCAGCAGGCTATATATAGTCCATCGTCTCGGAGCGCATGCTATAGGGTGCCATTTTTCTGAGGATTTGAAAAAAAGGTGAAAATCACAGAAAAGCGCCAGGCTATAGTCCATCGTCTCGGAGCGCATGCTATAGAGTGCCATTTTTCTCGATTTCGGAGGATTTGAAAAAAAGGTGAAAGTAACGGAAAAGCGACAGGCTATATAGTCCATCGTCTCGGAGCGCATGCTATAGGGTGCCATTTTTCTCGATTTCGGAGGATTTTAAAAAAAGGTGAAAATCACGGAAAAGCGACAGGCTATAGTCCATTGTCTCGGAGCGCATGCTATAGGGTGCCATTTTTCTCGATTTCGGAGGATTTGAAAAAAAGGTGAAAATCACGGAAAAGCGACAGGCTATAGTCCATCGCCTCGGAGCGCATGCTATAGGGTGCCATTTTTCTGAGGATTTGAAAAAAAGGTGAAAATCACGGAAAAGCGACAGGCTATAGTCCATCGTCTCGGAGCGCATGCTATAGGGTGCCATTTTCCTCGATTTCGGAGGATTTGAAAAATAGGTGAAAATCACGGAAAAGCGACAGGCTATAGTCCATCGCCTCGGAGCGCATGCTATAGGGTGCCATTTTTCTCGATTTCGGAGGATTTAAAAAAAAGGTGAAAATCACGGAAAAGCGACAGGCTATAGTCCATCGTCTCGGAGCGCATGCTATAGGGTGCCATTTTTCTCGATTTCGGAGGATTTGAAAAAAAGGTGAAAATCACGGAAAAGCGACAGGCTATAGTCCATCGTCTCGGAGCGCATGCTATAGGGTGCCATTTTTCCACGATTTCAAAACACAAACTAAGGCACTGGTGTGGTACTCCTGGTTTACCAGAACGGGGTTCAAGTCCCTGAGGTGCCCTCAATTTGTTGTATTGGCGTGGGTTTTTAATTTCTGCTCATTGTGTTGCCTTTTCATAGATGATAACCCTCAGGTTCTTCACTGTGTTTGTACTCTTCGCGCAACAGGCTATATATAGTCCATCGTCTCGGAGCGCATGCTATAGGGTGCCATTTTTCTGAGGATTTGAAAAAAAGGTGAAAATCACAGAAAAGCGACAGGCTATAGTCCATCGTCTCGGAGCGCATGCTATAGAGTGCCATTTTTCTCGATTTCGGAGGATTTGAAAAAAAGGTGAAAATCACATAAAAGCGACAGGCTATAGTCCATCGTCTCGGAGCGCATGCTATAGAGTGCCATTTTTCTCGATTTCGGAGGATTTGAAAAAAAGGTGGAAGTAACGGAAAAGCGACAGGCTATAGTCCATCGTCTCGGAGCGCATGCTATAGGGTGCCATTTTTCTCGATTTCGGAGGATTCGAAAAATAGGTGAAAATCACGGAAAAGCGACAGGCTATAGTCCATCGTCTCGGAGCACATGCTATAGGGTGCCATTTTTCTCGATTTCGGAGGATTTGAAAAAAAGGTGAAAATCACGGAAAAGCGACAGGCTATAGTCCATCGTCTCGGAGCGCATGCTATAGGGTGCCATTTTTCTTGATTTCGGAGGATTTGAAAAAAAGGTGAAAATCACGGAAAAGCGACAGGCTATAGTCCATCGTCTCGGAGCGCATGCTATAGGGTGCCATTTTTCCACGATTTCAAAACACAAACTAAGGCACTGGTGTGGTACTCCTGGTTTACCAGAACGGGGTTCAAGTCCCTGAGGTGCCCTCAATTTGTTGTATTGGCGTGGGTTTTTAATTTCTGCTCATTGTGTTGCCTTTTCATAGATGATAACCCTCAGGTTCTTCACTGTGTTTGTACTCTTCGCGCAGCAGGCTATATATAGTCCATCGTCTCGGAGCGCATGCTATAGGGTGCCATTTTTCTGAGGATTTGAAAAAAAGGTGAAAGTAACGGAAAAGCGACAGGCTATATAGTCCATCGTCTCGGAGCGCATGCTATAGGGTGCCATTTTTCTCGATTTCGGAGGATTTTAAAAAAAGGTGAAAATCACGGAAAAGCGACAGGCTATAGTCCATTGTCTCGGAGCGCATGCTATAGGGTGCCATTTTTCTCGATTTCGAAGGATTTGAAAAAAAGGTGAAAATCACGGAAAAGCGACAGGCTATAGTCCATCGCCTCGGAGCGCATGCTATAGGGTGCCATTTTTCTGAGGATTTGAAAAAAAGGTGAAAATCACGGAAAAGCGACAGGCTATAGTCCATTGTCTCGGAGCGCATGCTATAGGGTGCCATTTTCCTCGATTTCGGAGGATTTGAAAAAAAGGTGAAAATCACGGAAAAGCGACAGGCTATAGTCCATCGTCTCGGAGCTCATGCTATAGGGTGCCATTTTTCTCGATTTCGGAGGATTTGAAAAAAAGGTGAAAATCACGGAAAAGCGACAGGCTATAGTCCATCGTCTCGGAGCGCATGCTATAGGGTGCCATTTTTCTCGATTTCGGAGGATTTGAAAAAAAGGTGAAAATCACGGAAAAGCGACAGGCTATAGTCCATCGTCTCGGAGCGCATGCTATAGGGTGCCATTTTTCTCGATTTCGGAGGATTTGAAAAAAAGGTGAAAATCACGGAAAAGCGACAGGCTATAGTCCATCGTCTCGGAGCGCATGCTATAGGGTGCCATTTTTCCACGATTTCAAAACACAAACTAAGGCACTGGTGTGGTACTCCTGGTTTACCAGAACGGGGTTCAAGTCCCTGAGGTGCCCTCAATTTGTTGTATTGGCGTGGGTTTTTAATTTCTGCTCATTGTGTTGCCTTTTCATAGATGATAACCCTCAGGTTCTTCACTGTGTTTGTACTCTTCGCGCAGCAGGCTATATATAGTCCATCGTCTCGGAGCGCATGCTATAGGGTGCCATTTTTCTGAGGATTTGAAAAAAAGGTGAAAATCACAGAAAAGCGACAGGCTATAGTCCATCGTCTCGGAGCGCATGCTATAGAGTGCCATTTTTCTCGATTTCGGAGGATTTGAAAAAAAGGTGAAAGTAACGGAAAAGCGACAGGCTATATAGTCCATCGTCTCGGAGCGCATGCTATAGGGTGCCATTTTACTCGATTTCGGAGGATTTTAAAAAAAGGTGAAAATCACGGAAAAGCGACAGGCTATAGTCCATTGTCTCGGAGCGCATGCTATAGGGTGCCATTTTTCTCGATTTCGGAGGATTTGAAAAAAAGGTGAAAATCACGGAAAAGCGACAGGCTATAGTCCATCGCCTCGGAGCGCATGCTATAGGGTGCCATTTTTCTGAGGATTTGAAAAAAAGGTGAAAATCACGGAAAAGCGACAGGCTATAGTCCATTGTCTCGGAGCGCATGCTATAGGGTGCCATTTTCCTCGATTTCGGAGGATTTGAAAAAAAGGTGAAAATCACGGAAAAGCGACAGGCTATAGTCCATCGCCTCGGAGCGCATGCTATAGGGTGCCATTTTTCTGAGGATTTTAAAAAAAGGTGAAAATCACGGAAAAGCGACAGGCTATAGTCCATTGTCTCGGAGCGCATGCTATAGGGTGCCATTTTTCTCGATTTCGGAGGATTTGAAAAAAAGGTGAAAATCACGGAAAAGCGACATATAGTCCATCGTCTCGGAGCTCATGCTATAGGGTGCCATTTTTCTCGATTTCGGAGGATTTGAAAAAAAGGTGAAAATCACGGAAAAGCGACAGGCTATAGTCCATCGTCTCGGAGCGCATGCTATAGGGTGCCATTTTTCTCGATTTCGGAGGATTTGAAAAAAAGGTGAAAATCACGGAAAAGCGACAGGCTATAGTCCATCGCCTCGGAGCGCACGCTATAGGGTGTCATTTTTCCACGATTTCGGAGGATTCGAAAAATAGGTGAAAATCACGGAAAAGCGACAGGCTATAGTCCATTGTCTCGGAGCGCATGCTATAGGGTGCCATTTTTCTCGATTTCGGAGGATTTGAAAAAAAGGTGAAAATCACGGAAAAGCGACAGGCTATAGTCCATTGTCTCGGAGCGCATGCTATAGGGTGCCATTTTTCTCGATTTCGGAGGATTTGAAAAAAAGGTGAAAATCACGGAAAAGCGACAGGCTATAGTCCGTCGTCTCGGAGCGCATGCTATAGGGTGCCATTTTTCCACGATTTCAAAACACAAACTAAGGCACTGGTGTGGTACTCCTGGTTTACCAGAACGGGGTTCAAGTCCCTGAGGTGCCCTCAATTTGTTGTATTGGCGTGGGTTTTTAATTTCTGCTCATTGTGTTGCCTTTTCATAGATGATAACCCTCAGGTTCTTCACTGTGTTTGTACTCTTCGCGCAACAGGCTATATATAGTCCATCGTCTCGGAGCGCATGCTATAGGGTGCAATTTTTCTGAGGATTTGAAAAAAAGGTGAAAATCACAGAAAAGCGACAGGCTATAGTCCATCGTCTCGGAGCGCATGCTATAGAGTGCCATTTTTCTCGATTTCGGAGGATTTGAAAAAAAGGTGGAAGTAACGGAAAAGCGACAGGCTATATAGTCCATCGTCTCGGAGCGCATGCTATAGGGTGCCATTTTTCCACGATTTCAAAACACAAACTAAGGCACTGGTGTGGTACTCCTGGTTTACCAGAACGGGGTTCAAGTCCCTGAGGTGCCCTCAATTTGTTGTATTGGCGTGGGTTTTTAATTTCTGCTCATTGTGTTGCCTTTTCATAGATGATAACCCTCAGGTTCTTCACTGTGTTTGTACTCTTCGCGCAACAGGCTATATATAGTCCATCGTCTCGGAGCGCATGCTATAGGGTGCCATTTTTCTGAGGATTTGAAAAAAAGGTGAAAATCACAGAAAAGCGACAGGCTATAGTCCATCGTCTCGGAGCGCATGCTATAGAGTGCCATTTTTCTCGATTTCGGAGGATTTGAAAAAAAGGTGAATGTAACGGAAAAGCGACAGGCTATATAGTCCATCGTCTCGGAGCGCATGCTATAGGGTGCCATTGTTCTCGATTTCGGAGGATTTTAAAAAAAGGTGAAAATCACGGAAAAGCGACAGGCTATAGTCCATTGTCTCGGAGCGCATGCTATAGGGTGCCATTTTTCTCGATTTCGGAGGATTCGAAAAATAGGTGAAAATCACGGAAAAGCGACAGGCTATAGTCCATCGTCTCGGAGCGCATGCTATAGGGTGCTATTTTTCTCGATTTCGGAGGATTTAAAAAAAATGTGAAAATCACGGAAAAGCGACAGGCTATAGTCCATCGTCTCGGAGCGCATGCTATAGGGTGCCATTTTTCTCGATTTCGGAGGATTTGAAAAAAAGGTGAAAATCACGGAAAAGCGACAGGCTATAGTCCATCGTCTCGGAGCGCATGCTATAGGGTGCCATTTTTCTGAGGATTCGAAAAATAGGTGAAAATCACGGAAAAGCGACAGGCTATAGTCCATCGTCTCGGAGTGCATGCTATAGGGTGCCATTTTTCTCGATTTTGGAGGATTCGAAAAATAGGTGAAAATCACGGAAAAGCGACAGGCAGACTATAGTCTATCGCCTCGGAGCGCATGCTATAGGGTGTCATTTTTCCACGATTTCGGAGGATTCGAAAAATAGGTGAAAATCACGGAAAAGCGACAGGCTATAGTCCATCGTCTCGGAGCGCATGCTATAGGGTGGCATTTTTCCACGATTTCGGAGGATTCGAAAAATAGGTGAAAATCACGGAAAAGCGACAGGCTATAGTCCATCGTCTCGGAGCGCATGCTATAGGGTGCCATTGTTCTCGATTTCGGAGGATTTTAAAAAAAGGTGAAAATCACGGAAAAGCGACAGGCTATAGTCCATTGTCTCGGAGCGCATGCTATAGGGTGCCATTTTTCTCGATTTCGGAGGATTCGAAAAATAGGTGAAAATCACGGAAAAGCGACAGGCTATAGTCCATCGTCTCGGAGCGCATGCTATAGGGTGCCATTTTTCTCGATCTCGGAGGATTTAAAAAAAATGTGAAAATCACGGAAAAGCGACAGGCTATAGTCCATCGTCTCGGAGCGCATGCTATAGGGTGCCATTTTTCTCGATTTCGGAGGATTTGAAAAAAAGGTGAAAATCACGGAAAAGCGACAGGCTATAGTCCATCGTCTCGGAGCGCATGCTATAGGGTGCCATTTTTCTCGATTTCGGAGGATTTGAAAAAAAGGTGAAAATCACGGAAAAGCGACAGGCTATAGTCCATCGTCTCGGAGCGCATGCTATAGGGTGCCATTTTTCTCGATTTCGGAGGATTTGAAAAAAAGGTGAAAATCACGGAAAAGCGACAGGCAGACTATAGTCCATCGCCTCGGAGCGCATGCTATAGGGTGTCATTTTTCCACGATTTCGGAGGATTCGAAAAATAGGTGAAAGTCACGGAAAAGCGACAGGCTATAGTCCATCGTCTCGGAGCGCATGCTATAGGGTGCCATTTTTCTCGATTTCGGAGGATTTGAAAAAAAGGTGAAAATCACGGAAAAGCGACAGGCTATAGTCCATCGTCTCGGAGCGCATGCTATAGGGTGCCATTTTTCTCGATTTCGGAGGATTTGAAAAAAAGGTGAAAATCACGGAAAAGCGACAGGCTATATATAGTCCATCGTCTCGGAGCGCATGCTATAGGGTGCCATTTTTCTCGATTTCGGAGGATTCGAAAAATAGGTGAAAATCACGGAAAAGCGACAGGCTATAGTCCATCGTCTCGGAGTGCATGCTATAGGGTGCCATTTTTCTCGATTTCGGAGGATTCGAAAAATAGGTGAAAATCACGGAAAAGCGACAGGCAGACTATAGTCTATCGCCTCGGAGCGCATGCTATAGGGTGTCATTTTTCCACGATTTCGGAGGATTCGAAAAATAGGTGAAAATCACGGAAAAGCGACAGGCTATAGTCCATCGTCTCGGAGCGCATGCTATAGGGTGCCATTTTTCTCGATATCGGAGGATTTGAAAAAAAGGTGAAAATCACGGAAAAGCGACAGGCTATAGTCCATCGTCTCGGAGCGCATGCTATAGGGTGCCATTTTTCTCGATTTCGGAGGATTTGAAAAAAGGTGAAAATCACGGAAAAGCGACAGGCAGACTATAGTCCATCGCCTCGGAGCGCATGCTATAGGGTGCCATTTTTCCACGATTTCAAAACACAAACTAAGGCACTGGTGTGGTACTCCTGGTTTACCAGAACAGGGTTCAAGTCCCTGACGTGCCCTCAATTTGTTGTATTGGCGTGGGTTTTTAATTTCTGCTCATTGTGTTGCCTTTTCATAGATGATAACCCTCAGGTTCTTCACTGTGTTTGTACTCTTCGCGCAACAGGCTATAGTCCATCGTCTCGGAGCGCATGCTATAGGGTGCCATTTTTCTCGATTTCGGAGGATTTGAAAAAAAGGTGAAAATCACGGAAAAGCGACAGGCTATAGTCCATCGTCTCGGAGCGCATGCTATAGGGTGCCATTTTTCTCGATTTCGGAGGATTTGAAAAAAAGGTGAAAATCACGGAAAAGCGACAGGCTATATATAGTCCATCGTCTCGGAGCGCATGCTATAGGGTGCCATTTTTCTCGATTTCGGAAGATTCGAAAAATAGGTGAAAATCACGGAAAAGCGACAGGCTATAGTCCATCGTCTCGGAGTGCATGCTATAGGGTGCCATTTTTCTCGATTTCGGAGGATTCGAAAAATAGGTGAAAATCACGGAAAAGCGACAGGCAGACTATAGTCTATCGCCTCGGAGCGCATGCTATAGGGTGTCATTTTTCCACGATTTCGGAGGATTCGAAAAATAGGTGAAAATCACGGAAAAGCGACAGGCTATAGTCCATCGTCTCGGAGCGCATGCTATAGGGTGCCATTTTTCTCGATATCGGAGGATTTGAAAAAAAGGTGAAAATCACGGAAAAGCGACAGGCTATAGTCCATCGTCTCGGAGCGCATGCTATAGGGTGCCATTTTTCTCGATTTCGGAGGATTTGAAAAAAGGTGAAAATCACGGAAAAGCGACAGGCAGACTATAGTCCATCGCCTCGGAGCGCATGCTATAGGGTGCCATTTTTCCACGATTTCAAAACACAAACTAAGGCACTGGTGTGGTACTCCTGGTTTACCAGAACAGGGTTCAAGTCCCTGACGTGCCCTCAATTTGTTGTATTGGCGTGGGTTTTTAATTTCTGCTCATTGTGTTGCCTTTTCATAGATGATAACCCTCAGGTTCTTCACTGTGTTTGTACTCTTCGCGCAACAGGCTATAGTCCATCGTCTCGGAGCGCATGCTATAGGGTGCCATTTTTCTGAGGATTTGAAAAAAAGGTGAAAATCACAGAAAAGCGACAGGCTATAGTCCATCGTCTCGGAGCGCATGCTATAGGGTGGCATTTTTCCACGATTTCGGAGGATTCGAAAAATAGGTGAAAATCACGGAAAAGCGACAGGCTATAGTCCATCGTCTCGGAGCGCATGCTATAGGGTGCCATTTTTCTCGATTTCGGAGGATTTGAAAAAAAGGTGAAAATCACGGAAAAGCGACAGGCTATAGTCCATCGTCTCGGAGCGCATGCTATAGGGTGCCATTTTTCTCGATTTCGGAGGATTTGAAAAAAAGGTGAAAATCACGGAAAAGCGACAGGCTATAGTCCATCGTCTCAGAGTGCATGCTATAGGGTGCCATTTTTCCACGATTTCGGAGGATTCGAAAAATAGGTGAAAATCACGGAAAAGCGAAAGGCTATAGTCCATCGTCTCGGAGCGCATGCTATAGGGTGCCATTTTTCCACGATTTCGGAGGATTCGAAAAATAGGTGAAAATCACGGAAAAGCGACAGGCTATATATAGTCCATCGTCTCGGAGCGCATGCTATAGGGTGCCATTTTTCTCGATTTCGGAGGATTTGAAAAAAAAAGTGTGACGGAAAAGCGTGACGAAAAACGTGACGGAAAAGCGTGACACACTGGGGAGGCAATGGGAGACACTGGAGTGGCACTGGGGAGACACTGGGGGGGCACTGGGGGACACTGGGGGGACACTGGGGGGCACTGGTGGCAACTGTGGAGGCACTGGGGGGGCACTAGGGAAGCACTGGGCAATGGCAGCTCTATGGCACGTCAGAAAGTCACTTTCACCTAGAAACTCTATTCACACATTTTATAATTCAGCTTACTGTGGGCACACATGCTGGAACCTTTTACTTTGAAATGATTTGTAGTTTCTGAGTTATTTAACTTAAACGCCCAATGCATTCTCAATGGCAATAGCACAAACTTTGGCATGCTACTAGTCCTACATACTTACACCTAGACACCACATTCAAACCTACTTAGGTTCATCTTACGGTGGACATGTTTGCCTGAAAAGGAATATTTGAAATGTTTCATAGTTTTAGAAATATAGTGCTTCCAAATTTGAGGAATTTACAATGGGGCTCAATGGCAGCTCTATGGCACGTCAAAAAGTCACTTTCACCTAGAAACTCCACTCACACATTTTATAATTCAGCTTACTGTGGGCACACATGCTGGAACATTTTACTTTGAAATGATTTGAAGTTTTTGAGTTATTTAACTTAAACGCCCAATGCATTCTCAATGGCAATAGCACAAACTTTGGCATGCTACTACTTACACCTAGAAACCCATTCAAACCTATTTAGGTTCATCTTAATGGCACCCTATAGCATGCGCTCCGAGACGATGGACTATAGCCTGTTGCTTTTCCGTTATTTTCACCTTTTTTTCAAATCCTCCGAAATCGAGAAAAATGGCACCCTATAGCATGCACTCCGAGACGATGGACTATAGCCCGTCGCTTTTCCGTGATTTTCACCTTTTTTTCAAATCCTCCGAAATCGTGAAAAATTGCACCCTATAGCATGCGCTCCGAGGCGATGGACTATAGCCTGTCGATTTTCCGTGATTTTCACCTTTTTTTCAAATCCTCCGAAATTTTTCATTTTCATTCATTTTATTCATTTTATTCATTTTATTCATTTTATTCATTTTATTCATTTTATTCATTCATTTAATTTAATTTTTCATTTTTCATAATATCATAGTTTAGTCAGTTTAATAGTCAGTACCAAAGTAGGATAGATGCAGACACGTTTACCTAGAAGACTTCTACACTTTTAACCTGTAACATTCAATCAACAGGACACCGCAGGGAATTGAACCCCATCCTAGTAAACCAGGAGTGCCATACCAGCGTCTTTTGCTTCTTGACTTTTATTATTATTATTATTATTATTATTATTATTATTATTATTATTATTATTATTATTATTATTATTAATATTATTTACAGGTTGAAGATACACTTAGGTTGGTAAAGTCCAGATGACAACAATATGACTATGAGTTTCATATAGTATGTTGTTTTGCGTGGTTTTTGATTTTGACAATACAATAAATGATGAAAGTCATGAAAAACAACATACTATAACTAAAGCATGTTCTTTTTGAGTGGTGCAACCACTCCAAGGAACAGCAATGTCCCTATGGGACTATGGGACTATGGGACTATGTTTAGAGTACCAGTAGGGGCAAAAGTGGCGCTGTTGTGCCAGAAACAGAGAGAGAGATAGTGTTGCACTGTTGCCTGCTAATTACAGAGAGAGAGAGAGAGAGAGAGAGAGAGAGAGAGGTGAAAATCACGGAAAAGCAACAGGATATAGTCCATCGTCTCGGAGCGCATGCTATAGGGACATTAAGATTAACCTAAATAGGTTTGAATGGGGTTTCTAGGTATAGCTGGGGGCACACTCGTAAGAAATCACCACAATTTGGCTCTTGTTGACTAGTTTTTGAATTTTGGTGTGGTGTTAGGTATGGGTATAAGGTTTTCATAAAGCTGTGCACAGGCTCAAATATTAGATACGTATAGCTATGGTTGTAAACCAAAATAATTGATAAAAGAGTTACTATTGGGTGTGCTAAATAACATACTAAAATCTTAGGAAAAACGAACAACCAGAAAGGCATCGTTTTAAAGATGGCGTCCACGGTGGTTAAAATGAACTAAAATGCCTATAAACTGGGATTTAATATGTAAAAACTCATAACAATTATGCACTTTGTAACTACTTTTTGAATTTTGGCATGGTGTTAGGTATGGGCATAAGGTTTTCAAAAACCATTGCAAACTAATTTGGCTCGCCCCCTAGTGGTCGGTTTGCAATGAAACCATAGGCATTTTAAGCTCCTGGCAGCTCCATCGTGGACGCCATCGTGCAAACGATGCCTTTCTAGATGTTTGTTTTTCGTAAGAATTTAGTATGTTATTTAGCACACCCACTAGTAACATAATCCATTGAAAAATCGCTTCTATTCATTATTTGGGGTTTCAACCATATACTGACATATCTAATAGTGGTTTAATTGCAAACCGACCACTAGGGGGCGAGCCAAATTAGTTTGCGATCGTTTTTGAAAACCTTATGCCCATACCTTACACCGTGCCAAAATTCAAAAAGTAGTTACCAATTGCATAATTGTTGTGATTTTTTACATGTTAATTCCCAGTTTATAGGCATTTTAGCACATTTTAGCCACCGTGGACGCCATCTTGAAAACGATGCCTTTCTGGTTGTTCGTTTTTCTTAAGATTTTAGTATGTTATTTAGCTCACCCAATAGTAACATAATCCATTGAAAAATAAATAAATAAAAATCTCTTCTATCAATTATTTTGGTTTTCAACCATATCTATAAGTGTCTAACATTTGAGTCTGTGTAAACAGACCACTAGGGGGCGCTCCCAATATGTTTGCACAGCTTTTTGAAATCATTAACACCACACCAAAATTCAAAAACTAGTCACCAAAAGCCAAATCTGCGCCCCCAGCTAGTATGTAAGACTAGTAGCATGCCAAAGTCTGTGCTATTGCCATTGAGAATGCATTGAGCGTTTAAGTTAAATAACTCAGAAACTACAAAACATTTCAAAGTAAAAAGTTCCAGCATGTGTGCCTACAGTAAGCTGAATTATAAAAAGTGTGAATGGAGTTTCTAGGTGAAAGTGATTTTTTGACGTGCCAATATCTGCCATTGAGCCCCATTATACATTTCTCAGATTTCTAAAACGATGAAACTATGCCTTCCCAATGTCCACCCATTGCCTCCCCAGTGCCTCCCCAATGTCCCCCCAGTGCCTCCCCAGTGCCTCCCCAATGTCCCCCCAGTGCCTCCCCAGTGTCCCCCAGTGCCTCCCCAGAACAATACAACAATACAACAATACAACTATACAATCAAAACAAAATGTATGTACATTTGAAACGCACGCACGCACGCACGCACGCACGCACGCACGCACGCACGCACGCACGCACGCACGCACGCACGCACACACGCACACACACACACACACACACACACACACACACACACACACTTTATTCAGAGCACGAGCTCGACTGCAAATTGGTTAAGGTAATCTTGGAGAAGCTTTTCATCAAAACAATGTGATTTGCCAGGAAAACAATACACTACTGGTATTACATTTGTTTTGCAGGTAAAATAAGGTTTGATTTGGACTGATTTCATTTGCGTGGATTCAGCGGCAGAGTGGCAACCTTTAATCCTTCCATAGAGTTTCAGTGTTGGCCATAATTTATGTTTTCTTTAAGGTTCTTGAAAAGAGATAAAACCAAGAAACAGAGCTGTCGTCAATCCCTGGCATTGTTGTGTTATCCCTGTTATACAGACAAGGGATTTGGAGTGCCTTTAAGAAACAGCTGTGATTGACAGCCATGTTAAATTACACAGAGCTTCCAAGAGAGACTTGTTCCCCTTCGGGTTTTGGCAGGCTGTAATTCTCTCTGAATCTGGTGCCAGCGTTCCCATGTTCCCTAAGACCTAATTTTATGCTTCCGAAACACCGCTGTGCACTTGACACTGAACGGAAAAGCAAACACTGCTAATGCCAAGTTAATTAATAGAATCCCAGATGCTTGAACCTCAGATAGAAATAATATATGATGCCAAGGAGGGAATATTCTGTCTATTGTGACGCTAATGCTTCAGTGTCAATGGGACATGCCCTGATAGGGCCTCTCATCTGCTTCCTTAATTTGGTTTATGGATCCGCTGCCCCCCACCTCCCTCCTAAAGAAACCCCTGTTATTAAATTCAGCACCATGGCCCCAAAGCCTCTATTTGCTGTTGGCTCTGCATGTAAGTGATTGTCTGTTCAGGTGAGTTTTTCCAAAGCACATTTTGTCATTCTGAATCCTTTTATTTTATTTTATTTTTATTTTTTTGTATGTCTTTTTTTTATTTTTTTATTTATTTGCAGGGAGGGGAGGGCGTACATACTGTAGATTGTATACATTTGAAATGTCTTATTTGATTCTCTGCTTCAAACTAATAATCTGAATAAACTGAATTCATTCGTCTATTCATGCTTAGTATTGTCATTGTTATTATTATTAGTTGTTGTTGCTACTTATTGACTTATTAATATTATTGTTATTGTTATTGTTAGTTATTGTTATTATTATTGGAGAAAATAACATTTCCAGCTCATGTGTACATGTGTGAAAACTGGGATGGACAATGCAAAGTTGGTGAATTAGCCGATAAATTATCTGATGATGACGGAAATAATGCACTTCACCACATATACAGTATACTGTATCGTACATACTGTACATATATATACATATACAACATATGGCATGCTATATGTTATCTTTTGGTACAATGATTAGGCCTATATACGGCATAATAAAAGGTAAAGTGCTACAATAACACTTGCAAACCTTTTGCGTTGTTGTTTCAGAAGTCAGACTCACCTCCCCCTCATCAAAGGAGCGGAATAAGTGAAAGGACAGATAACAGCATGTTTCCACTGGGCACGCCACTTTATCTAATCCCGTTCTGAGGAAAGGTAATTAAAGGTCAAACGACTGACCAATGTAGTGGTTCCATCAGTGCGCTCGCCGCCTCCGATAACCGACCTGTGTCACCCAATCATTTAATTGACTTTGCTTTACATGTGGTATCTTTGGAAAGAAGGAGAAAGATACACACGGCTGTGGGAGGGAAGGTCATAAATCATTTAGCCTGCCTGTAAACACTATCACTTTGGAAGGATTCAAAGGATGTGAAGATCTCGCAGACCGTGTTAACAAATCTCCTCCGACCTCGGAGCCAGATTGGCACGTCTCCCTCCCTCACTGCCCCAGTGCTCAAAACGGAGGTCAGAGACACAACCTATTGCCCATTTGCAGACCGCGGCCATGTTTCCATCAGAGTTTGGAAGCACTCGTTTTCAGTAAAGCAATGTCCTGCTCTGCCTCTTGCATTATGTGCTAATTATAAACAGGTGGTACACAGGGCAGTTGGGTGTTGTCGAACGAGCACTTCCAAACTCCAGTACTTGGGAAAAAAATCACCCGCGAGGACACAAATAGCTCATAACATGTACTGTATGCAGTGGATTTTTATGTAACAAACACTTTGAGGATAGAAAGAGAATAATTCAAGCGTTCCGTACAGCTGCAACGTTGGTGAGTTTGACGTTGTTTAATACAATCAGATAGGACTTTTCTGTTTGGATGAATGGGCTGCCAATGGTTGATGTTGCAACTCTAGATTCAACATAATATTTAAAAATATTCTTTGGAGGCGCTAGCCTCCTATGTCCAGCTTTGAGGGTGTGTGCCGTGTAAACACAGACATTGCGTAAACACAAACATTGAAGACGAAGGTGAGGACGCAATTTATGATTGGCCAGAATGAGATGATGTATGATGATGTACGATGATAAGCAGGCCCCTCACTTCACATGGGTGTGATTCAAAAAAGAAAAACATTATCCTGATATGAAAAGGCAGGTCCGGGTTGAGAAATGTCACCTTGTGTGGCAACGTTGGTCAGTTAATGGCTCTGAAATATGTAGGCATTCCCCCAACCTGACTCTTACGCGATATTGATTTGATTCCAGTTTACGGCACTATCAATCACTGTGGTAAGTTCAGTGCCACGTGTGTTACAGATATCCATCAGTCAAACCATTATATAGGTGGCATACAGCAGGAGGCAAGGACAGGAAGGGACAGAAATACATGGTCTCTGCTCTGTCCAGCTGGTCTGCGCCTACAGGCATGTTATGTAGCGCTATATTGGATCACTCCAATATGTGATAGTTCCTCCGCCAGGCGGAACGTCGAGCGGACTTACCGATGATCCCGTGCTAAAAGCCACGGGAAAATGACGTGCGAGTGAGGCACCGCCTCCGAGGTTACTTTGCCCGCACACGTCATTTCCCCTACCTCTTTCCTTTCCTCGGCGTCGTCGGTTGGTAAGGACTAAGCTAAGTATTACCGTAGGAAGGTATAACTCCCTCTGAGTAGCCGGCTTGCTGGCCCCTCTCTGAGTTGCCTTCTTTGTCAGTGTGTTTTGAAGCTAAAGCTAAAACACCCCCGTTCACCGTGCTACGGTGGTACGAGCGGTCGCTCGTGCTACGGCGTCAGGAAGTTGCCCTTGTTGGACTAGCTGTCTTTCGTTTGACTGTACTGTCTGTCTGTTTCGCCGGTCCCTCACGGCTTATTTCGGGAACGGACGCCTTCCCTAGACGGCTGCGGAGCGGGTCTCGCTAGCCCGCTGGGCAGCTAGTGACTCGTCTCCCAGGGAGAAGGAGACGCCACGCGTTCTCCGCTTCCCCGTCTTTACTGTAAACTCGCTCTCCATGGGAGCTGTGGTGATTTAAAAAATCCAACAGAATAGGCGAGTATTAAATCGACCGTTCAGTACACCAAGCACACAGCTGATTTCATCAGTTGGCTGGAGTACTAATTACATTAAGTCAGCACTATACCTGTCTTGTCCCTCCGTATAAAGCCAAAGGCTAATAAACGGTGTGTGATAAGGTTTCCATATACTATATTACACAAGTGTTGGTATATATATTATATTGTTCTTTCGCCCGTGTAAGCCGAGGGCTAACACACGGTGCGCATTTAAAAAGTAACAAGTAAGTTGAGTACTATTGATTTGAGTACTATTGATTTGATTTGAGTACTATTGATTTTCTGTCCTATCACCCGTAAAGCGGTGCGTGATAGAGATGTGTATAGTATAAATACGTGGCAGACTGTATATTATACTCATTGCATATTATAGTAACTGTACATTAACTCTTCTGTGCTGTCACCCATATGAGCCAAGGGCCAATATACGGTGTGTGATATAGCGTATATTGTATATTATATACGTTGCACGGGTAACTGTGTATATAATAATTTCTGTAGTGTCACCCGTACGAGCCAAGGGCCAGTGTACGGTGTATGATACAGCCGGGTATATCTATACGTTGCACAGTTGACTGTTGTCTGTATTCTATCACCCGTATGAGCCAAGGGCCAGTATACGGCGTGTGATATTGTATATTATATAAGTTACACGGCATAGTAACTGTACATTAACTCTTCTGTGCTGTCACCCATATGAGCCAAGGGCCAATATACGGCGTGTGATACAGCCTTGGATATTTTACGTTATATGTATTGCTTGCGTTGCATGCTATATGTTTAACTCTTTCTGTGCTGTCACCCATATGAGCTAAAGCTAGGCCAATATATGGTGTGTGATATAGCATATATTGTATATTATATACGTTGCACGGGTAACTGTATATAATAATTTCTGTAGTGTCACCCATACGAGCCAAGGGCCAGTGTACGGTGTATGATACAGCCTGGTATATCTATACTTTGCACAGTTGACTGTTGTCTGTATTCTATCACCCGTATGAGCCAAGGGCCAGTATACGGCATGTGATAGTGTGATATTGTATATCATATAAGTTACACGGCATAGTAACTGTACATTAACTCTTCTGTGCTGTCACCCATATGAGCCAAGGGCCAATATACGGCGTGTGATACAGCCTTGGATATTTTACGTTATATGTATTGCTTGCGTTGCATGCTATATGTTCAACTCTTTCTGTGCTGTCACCCATATGAGCTAAAGCTAGGCCAATATATGGCGTGTGATATAGCGTATATTGTATATTATATACGTTGCACGGGTAACTGAGTATATAATAATTCGGTCCTGTCACCCGTACGAGCCAAGGGCCAATGTACGGTGTGTGACAAAGCTTTATACATTGGTAAGTTCACAAGTAACTGTTATCTGTATACTTAACTCTTCCTGTGCCGTCACCCATACGAGCCAAGGGCCAATGTACGGTGTGTGATAAAGCTTAGATATATATATTGCATACGTTACGCAGTAACGGTATATTCAATATTTTCTGTCTGGTCACTCGTGTAAGCCTAGGGCTAATATACAGTGCGTGATTTGAGGGTTACATTGTGGCAGCATGACCTTCCACTGTACCTCATGTAAGAGGCCGATGCCCGTCGGGGATGGGCACCGTGCCTGCTTCCGGTGTCTGGGTCTAGAGCATGCACGCGCAGCAGTCGCAGACCCTATGCGCTGTCAAGCCTGCGACCTACTGGGAGATAGACTCCGTGCGGCCCGGCTAGAGGCCATGGAGAATATGTCCGAACCGCAAGGCCCCCCCCCCGATATCGGTGATCTCCCCCCGTCTGGGACGGTGCGGGAGAGCCGCTCTGCACCTGTGGCCCAAGTGGCACAGGATGTGGGTGTGGGGGTTGGCGGGCGTGACCCCGCCAAGGTTAGGGATCTCCCTGCTATGGGCCCTCCGGCTACCAAACACCGTACGGTGGAGCAGCTGGATACACTCGAGCGTAGAGCTCAGTGCCTGCGCCGAGAGTTGGACGCTCTGGAGGGCAATGACAATGACGACGTCATGACTGTCTTCGCCCCAGACGATCCGGATCTCCTTGAGAGTGCTTCGGTTTGCAATGAACCTTCAGTTGCTGGCTCAGAGGAGCCGTTGACAGCTACGGAGTCTATGCGCTTTCTCTTGGAAAGAGTGGCGAGTACTTTGGGCCTTGAGTGGGCAGACCCAGATGACATCAAAGCACAGATCCCCATGTGTCCACAGTTCGCTGCAGCGTTCCGTGAAAGCTGGTCCAGAATGGGGAAGTCCGGGCCACAGGCTCGTTTTCGCTCCTCTAGAGAGACCGCTCCATGGACCCGCATGGCCAGCCAGGATGCCATTGGGATTGATGCATACCCTGCTATAGACAATGTAGTGGCGGCTACCTTCCTCACTGACGCAGAGATCATTGGAGGCAAGGGCCCTCAGCTGAAGCCTGGCCTAGAGAAGACCAGTGACCAGCTCCTGAACAGGACCTTTAATGTCCTTGCTGTCATGGCCCGCCTTAATAATGCAGCCATGCTGCTGGGCTCCTATTTGGCGCTCTTGCTCCCCAAGCTCCAAGGGTCCGAACAGGGTTGGACGGACGAGGCAGTGGAAGTATCCAGGCTTCTGGGTCTTCTGCAGTCCGAATTGGTGCGAGCCAACGGCCAGGCAGTGGCCTCGGTGGTGGAATCGCGCCGTCAGCTCTGGTTGTCCCTGTCGGGCCTAGAGCCTCACGTGCAGAAGGCTTTCTGTGGCCTCCCCCTAACGCCAGGCATTACCTTTGGCACAGGGGTGGACGACATACTTCGCAAAGCGGAGAACTTACGCAGGGACAGGGATACCCTGGTTAAGTTTCGAGAGACCCCTCAGCCACGTGCAACTGCACGCAAGAGGTCATGGTCGCAGGCACGCCGAGGACTCTCAGCCGGCTTGCAGCAACGCCTTGGTCCTGCTCCTCACCAAGCCCAAGCCCACCGGTACCAAGCCAAGCCCCAAGGGCAGTGGCAGGGAAACCGGGAACGAGGGAGACGGCGTCGCCAGAACAGAGGGCGTGGAGGCCCCTCTGCCGGGCGAGGCCGATCCTCAGGGAAGAACCCAGGCCCCCAGCAGTCTTCCTGACTGCCGCGTGGTCGGCATCGGCCGCTTCTCCCAGGCCCAAAGGGCAATCTGGGAGGAGCGCGTGGAGTCCCCTTGGGTGTTGGACACAGTCCTAAGAGGGTACAAACTCCAATTCCGTTGTCGGCCACCGCCCTACAGGGGCATGCGAGAGACTACTGTGTCCGATCCTGCGAAGCGGGTGGTTCTCCGGCTGGAGATCACCGCGCTCATCGCCAAGAGAGCAATCAGGAAATTAGAGCCTTCAGAACGGCTCGATGGGTTCTACTCCAGGTACTTCATCATTCCAAAGAAGGACGGGGGCTTCCGTCCCATTCTGGATCTGCGCAGCCTCAACTGCTGCCTGAAGGACCTGACGTTCAAGATGCTGTCCCCAGCCCGGGTGTTGCAGGCCATGTCCGAGGGACTGTGGTTCACCACCCTGGATTTAAAGGACGCGTATTTCCAAGTGCCCATCCATCCAAGCCACTGGAAATACCTCCGGTTCGCCTTCGAAGGAGAGGCCTACGAATATCAGGTACTTCCCTTCGGGCTTTCTCTGGCACCGCGCACCTTCACGAAATGCATGGACGCGGTTCTGGAGCCCCTCTCCTCCGTGGGCATTCAGGTGTTAAACTATCTCGACGACTGGCTTCTCTGCGCTCCGTCCAGGGAGCACGCAGCCAGGGACACCAGCCTCCTGTTGAGACACATCCAGGAGCTAGGGTTGGTCCTGAACGAGAAGAAGAGCCGTTTGTCCCCTTCACAAGACGTGGTCTTCGTGGGGATGGCTATAGACTCGTCTCTCATGAGGGCGAGTCTGCCCGCCAAGAGAGTCGAGACGATTCTGTCCTTTCTCCACCGGTTCCACCTGGGACGGATGGTGTCCGTCAGGGACTGCCAACGCCTACTGGGCCTGCTAGCAGCGGCCTCAACGCTGGTCCCCTTAGGCCTCCTTCATCTCAGACCGCTGCAGCGTTGGTTCAATGCCCACAAGCTGCATCAGCGGCGACACAGACACCGTCGTCTGTTGGTGACGAAGTCCTGTGTGCTCGCACTCACCCGGTGGCGTGCCTGCTCCTACTTGGAGTCAGGGAGGGTGCTCAGCAGGATGACACGCAGGGAACTGGTGTGCACCGATGCCTCTCTGGAAGGTTGGGGTGCGGTGTACAGGGGCATGGCGGCCAGCGGCCGATGGAGTCCGCCATGGTCTGCCCAACATATCAATGTTCTGGAGCTCAGAGCTGTGTGCCTGGCTCTTCAGCACTTTCTTCAGCATCTGGAAGGCCGGCATGTGTTGGTGCGATCAGACAACACCTCGGTTGTAGCCTACATCAACCATCAAGGTGGGTTGAGGTCCCGCCGTCTCCACGAGATGACGCGGGAGCTCTTAGTTTGGGCTCAGGCTCACTTCCCATCTCTTCGGGCCACGTATGTCCCGGGGGTACAGAACTCCGCAGCGGACATGCTGTCCAGAGACGGACCGAGAGAGGGGGACTGGCGTCTCCATCCTCAGGTCGTGCAACAACTGTGGAACAGGTTTGGGAAGACACAGGTGGACCTGTTTGCCTCCCAGGAAACCACTCACTGCCCCAGTTGGTTTTCACTGGCAAATCCTCCAGGGCCTCTGGGCCTGGATGCCTTGGCTCACGATTGGCCGCTGACACGGCTCTATGCCTTTCCTCCATTTCCCCTGATCCAGGCTACGCTGGACAGAGTCGAGTTGGAGGGACATCGGTTGCTTCTGATAGCCCCACGTTGGCCGAGACGCCCTTGGTTCAGGGTGCTACTGTCTCTGGTCGCGGGGACACCATGGCAGTTGCCTCAGAGACCCGACCTGCTTTCGCAGGCTCGGGGAGCCCTGTGGCACCCCCGCCCCGATCGCCTCCAGCTATGGGCTTGGCCCCTGAAAGGCGCAGGTGGTCGGGTCTAGGTCTCCCAGAGGGAGTCCTACATACGTTGCAGAGTTCCAGAGCCCCGTCTACTATTACAACATACCAGGCCTGTTGGCGCCGGTTCCGCGCTTGGTGCGCAACCGTCGGCGCGGACCCGGAACACTGTGACGTTCAGACTGTGCTACACTTTCTGCAGTCACTGCTGGACGAGGGCAGGGCGGCTAACACCCTAAAGGTGTATGTCGCCGCTATCTCTGCATGCCATTCTGATGGCCTTGACGGACAGCTGGGTAAGCACCCATTGCTGTCACGCTTTATGAAAGGAGTAAGGCGCCTCCGCCCAGTGAAGGCTCTTCAGGTCCCCACTTGGGACCTTGGCTTGGTGCTCTCAGCACTCGGGAAGCCTCCCTTCGAGCCCCTGGATACTGCCTCTCTTCAGCACCTTTCATGGAAGGCTGTGTTTCTCTTGGCAGTCACCTCCGCAAAGAGGGTTGGTGAGCTCCATGCGCTCTCGATGAGCGCGGAGTGTCTCCAGATGGGTCCTGGTAACTCGAGTGTTACGTTGCGACCCAATTCCTCCTTTCTGCCGAAGGTTCTGTCTGTGGGACATGTGAATCGGCCTCTTCACCTGTCTGCCTATGTCCCCCCCTTGAGTGGGGAGGGCTCGGGTGATGCTCCTCACGTCCTCTGCCCGGTGAGGGCTTTGGACGCTTACGTTGTGCGAACGAAGGCGATCAGACTGACTGATCAGCTCTTCGTATGCTATGGTGATAGAGTCTTGGGCCAAAGGCTTTCGAAGCAAAGACTCTCGCATTGGCTTGTTGATACCATTGCTTGTGCTTACCGCTTGGCCGGGCAGGCTCTGCCGCCCGCGGTGGTGGCACACTCGGTTCGGGGCATGGCTACTTCTTGGGCGCAGCTTAAGGGGGTCCCCCTTTCGGACATCTGTGCCTCAGCCAGCTGGACGTCGCCTAGTACCTTCACCAGGTTCTACCGCGTCAATGTGGTCCCTGAGAATCGGTTGGAACAAGCCGTGCTGGGGGTTGCCTCTGCTCCTGCGGAGACAGTGGGCCCCTCTCTGTGATTGAGCTGGTGCGGGCCGCTTCCACCGGGAGGGCCGGGCTCTTGTTCTCATTGATAGGTCTCCGACTGATCTGGTAGTGTACTATCACATATTGGAGTGATCCAATATAGCGCTACATAACGTAGGTTACGTAGGTAACCAAGGTTATGTGAGCGATTGGATCACTCCAATCTAGTCGCGGAGATCTATCGCGCCTCGGAAAGGGTACGAGGTAGGGGAAATGACGTGTGCGGGCAAAGTAACCTCGGAGGCGGTGCCTCACTCGCACGTCATTTTCCCGTGGCTTTTAGCACGGGATCATCGGTAAGTCCGCTCGACGTTCCGCCTGGCGGAGGAACTATCACATATTGGAGTGATCCAATCGCTCACATAACCTTGGTTACCTACGTAACCTACGTTGTCTCTGCACAGAAGTCTAAATGTAGTTTAGAGCTCGCAATGCATCTAGTATTACATTTGAGAGAATTCCACATGCCACAAATCACGAACGGAATGTCCAATCCACCCCAAATTTGAATCAGATGTCGCGGGTGGTTTAATCAACCCAGAGCCAAAGCAATGCCATTTTCATCCATAGGGGGGTGCCAAAAAATTTAACCATTTGGTGCAAAAACATGATTTTTGGGGGATAAATCCCCTCCAAATTACTTATGCATGATCACAGGGTTGACGTGACATTGCAATTGGCTGGCAATATTAATGGGAGGGGCCTATGTAAGCGACTGCGGCAACCACACTTTGCAATTTTTCAAAGTTTAGAGGATTATGGCGATTCGTAGAGGATTATGGCGATCCGTAGAGGATTATGACGATTCGTAGAGGATTTTGGCGATTCGTAGAGGATTATGACGATTCGCGAGGATTACGGCGATTCGTAGAGGATTACAACGATTCGTAGAGGATTATGACGATTCGTAGAGGATTTTGGCGATTCGTAGAGGATTATGGCGATTCGCGAGGATTACGGCGATTCGCGAGGATTTTGGCGATTCGCGAGGATTATGGCGATTCGTAGAGGATTATGGCGATTCGTAGAGGATTATGGCGATTCGTAGAGGATTATGGCGATTCGCGAGGATTATGGCGATTCGTAGAGGATTATGGTGATTCGTAGAGGATTATGGCGATTCGTAGAGGATTATGGCGATTCGCGAGGATTATGGCGATTCGTAGAGGATTATGGCGATTCGCGAGGATTACGGCGATTCGCGAGGATTTTGGCGATTCGCGAGGATTATGGCGATTCGTAGAGGATTATGGCGATTCGTAGAGGATTATGGCGATTCGTAGAGGATTATGGCGATTCGCGAGGATTATGGCGATTCGTAGAGGATTATGGTGATTCGTAGAGGATTATGGCGATTCGTAGAGGATTATGGCGATTCGCGAGGATTATGGCGATTCGTAGAGGATTATGGCGATTCGTAGAGGATTATGGCGATTCGTAGAGGATTATGGCGATTTGCGAGGATTATGGCGATTCGTAGAGGATTATGGTGATTTGCGAGGATTATGGTGATCCGTAGAGGATTACGACGATTCGTAGAGGATTATGACGATACGTAGAGGATTATGGCGATTTGCGAGGATTATGGTGATTTGCGAGGATTATGGTGATCCGTAGAGGATTACGACGATTCGTAGAGGATTATGACGATACGTAGAGGATTATGGCGATTTGCGAGGATTATGGTGATTTGTGAGGATTATGGTGATCCGTAGAGGATTACGACGGTTCGTGGAGGATTATGACGATTCGTAGAGGATTATGACGATTCGTAGAGGATTACGGTGATTCGTAGAGGATTATGACGATTCGTAGAGGATTATGGCGATTCGTAGAGGATTATGACGATTCGTAGAGGATTATGACGATTCGTAGAGGATTATGGCGATTCGTAGAGGATTATGACGATTCGTAGAGGATTACGGCGATTCGTAGAGGATTATTGTGTTTCGTAGAGGATTATGGCGATCCATAGAGGATTACGGCGATTCGTAGAGGATTATGACGATTCGTAGGGGATTACGACGATAGAGAGAGAGAGGTAGTCTGTCCCGAGACTACCTCCATCACCTCCATGCGGTCCCGGGAATGGTTGGGTGATGCGTTCCGGGGACGGTACGCAGCATTCACACTACCACAACATCTGCCAAGTGGTCCAGAGTATGCACCCGTGACCATATGTGAATCATGCCCTTAGACTACTGGCCAATCACAGCGGGGCTTTCAAAGAACTGCGGTGATGTTCCGCTCCCTGTATTATCCCTACCTTGCTCTATCCTTTCTCTACTTCACCTCTCTCTCTTATTCATGGAGAAAAAAACATCACAGAATCAACACGGTCAGTGGCCAAAGACTGTGTGCCTTCGTTTAAAATGTACGCTTTGTGTAATATCGTGTGTCTCAGATATTCATGGAGAAACAACAACAACAACATGGGTGCGTGGCGTAGGCACGCAACCTTCTAGTTCTCTATAATTATGAATGCCATAATTATAGACAACTAGAAGGTTGCGGAAGAATGCCTCCAACTAATTGTTAAAGTGAACTATTGCACTTCCCTTTACTGCTCTCTCTCTCTCTCTCTCTCTCTCACACACACACACACACACACACACACACACACACACACACACACACACACACACACACACACACACACACACACACACACACACACACACACACACACACACACACACACACACAAAGCATTTATCATGTCTGTACTATATTAATTTCAAGCCTGCTAATAATCTACAGCAGGCTATTCTCCTCTGTGATGGTGAAGGGCCAAGGGGGGGCAGAGCGCATTATCAGAGCAATTATGAAAACATCTGACTGGCAACATAAATACGGTGCCAGGAGATAAATGCCCTTATTAAACAGAAAGGAAAACAAAAAAAAACGACAATTACAGTTGCATATTTTTAGGGCATGTCCGTAATGTTCTCTGGGTTACAGATGGAAATGGAACGCAGAGGATTGTACTGTATCTATAGCCTATGAGCTGCATGAACATAGTTTGTTACGATGTGTGTGCGTATGCGTGTGCGTGTGCGTGTGCGTGTGCGCGTGCGTGCGTGTGTGCGAGTGTGCGTGCGTGCTTGCGTGCGTGCGTGCGTGCATGTACTATGTGTCACAGAACTAGCAGTGATTTCCAACTATTTTCTTTTCAAGGACACCCAGTTTGATATGCAACAGGCTACGGACTCCCATTTAATGGCATTTCTATCTCTGAGACCCCAATTTATATTGTAAAATCAATGTTATGGACCACAACCGGGCCATTTGGTTCGATTTGTACACTCGCATAGTTACAGACCCACAAGGGTTAATTTGGTTCCAAACTATAATTTAGCTGGGGACCCCCTGGAACTCCCTCAAGGACCCCTAGGGGTCCCCGGACCCCACTTTGGGAAACAATATTAGACTATACCCTTGTTCTTTATATCTCAAAGAAGGTATGTCAATAATAATGCCATCTTTTTATGTTTTTATTTATTTTGTATTCATAAATGCCCTATTTCAGGCTATGTTGTGTCAGTACTGCATATAAGTATAGTGCAAAAGTAGTGAAAATAGATGCTCTACAAGCTCACAACGAATGGAGATCACTGCGTGAAAAAAGGAGTTAACGGGCAATTATGGGCACTAGATTTGCCCGTAAACCTCAAGTTTAGCGGGCATATACAGTAATATACAGTAACGTGTTGAATATACATTGACGTGTTGTTGTGAGCCTGTATAGCTTTTATAGTTTAACAATAATATACTTTGGATTCACTGAAACAATGTTCTGGCAAATTAGCGGTTTTGGACATACACGGTCTCCCTCCGCCCAACAGCAACAATAGTACAGTAATTAGGTCAAATGATTTTGTTTTTATTGTGGTTCTTTAACACTAGCATGACTGAAGTAAAATGCAGTAGCATGTGCTTAAATTCATATTTAGAAAATGTTTCAGATGTCAAACATTTCTGAGATAGAATTATGATGGATGATGATGGTCATGGAAGGGGGACCTTCTGAAAGCTTCATGGGCAAAGATAATAAACTTCAAAATCTAAAAAAAGAAAAAACGTCAAAATGACCTCTCAGACATGCTAGTCATAAGTCATACGTTTATCATAATCATAGGTTGTACTGTTGTATTGTTTGTGAAGTATTGTACTATATATATCTGTGTTGAGGACCCCCTCTAAAATGAGATGAGGCACCTCAAGGGGCTCATACTTTCAATAAAGGCATATAATAATAATAAATTGTTTGTAATGTAATATGATACTGTACATGAGATAGTACAGTATGTTGCAGGGTGCCTGTTATACTTTGAACTGCATGACTTATACGGTACATATTCCTGACACTTTTCATTAGATGATATCAAACAAACAAAAGGAAAATATTATTACAAATGAGTATTTGTACAAACTACTTCACCTGTCCTAGGTCATGATCAAAACTCGCATATAGGAAACAATCCCAAATGCTGCACTTTGGCGCACAGACAGAAAGATAAATATCTAAACAGATTTTGACGGTATTATATATACAAAAAGGGCGAGCTAGTCTCGTTCTTGCAACAAGCTGCGGGTAAACATGTCACGGTGTGCAGAATGACTGAACCCAAATGCAGAGGAACGTTCAAATAGTGATTTATTAAAGCAAACGAGGAACAAGCTTACTAAATGTTAGCCGTAGCTGCTTACAGCAAAAACTTGGAATGCAAAATGCAAAACATTACAAAAGTAGAATGCCATAAACAGACCAAAAAGGCAAACCTTACACAAGGCATAAAGTAGTGAAGTCCCAAAAACTGAAGAGCAACACAAGGAACCAGGATCTTCAAGGCAGAGCTCAGGGACAGCAAAGTAGACCACCGGACAAAGGTTTATGTTCTGACAGTTTGTTAGTGCAATGAGTCCAGTATTTAAAGGTGGTGGGTTGATTAGAGTGGAACCAGGTGTGTAGGACTGAGGGCTGCAATGGGAAGTGGGAGTGGCCGAGGTGGAAAGACAGACAACTGGGCAGAGGGAGAGATACAGAAAGAGGGGAATAGACAGGCAGAGGGCCAGATCATGACAGTACCCTCCCCTCAAGGGGCGGATACCAGACGACCAACAACTCTGACCAGGAACGAGCAGGGAGGGTGGAGGGGGCCCGGAGGAGGGAACCTGAGGCAAAGGACAAGGGCTAAGGGGACCTTCAGGCGGACGGCCTGGACGATGGCCAGAGGCAATGCTGGTGACTTCCGGGGAACGTCCAGGAGGCTGGGAGGTGGCAGAACAGGCGGCAACAGGAGGACGGCCTGGGGGCCGAGACGAGGCAGACAAGACGTCATCGGGTGGCCGACCTGGAGGCCGCGACGAAGGAGCGATGTCATCCGGCGGACGGCCTGGAGGCTGCGACGAAGGAGCGATGTCATCCGGCGGACGGCCTGGAGGCTGAGACGAAGGAGTGATGTCATCCGGCGGACGGCCTGGAGGCTGAGACGAAGGAGTGATGTCATCCGGCGGACGGCCTGGAGGCTGCGACGAAGGAGCGATGTCATCCGGCGGACGGCCTGGAGGCTGAGAAGAAAGAGTGATGTCATCCGGCGGACGGCCTGGCGGCTGCGACGAAGGAGCGATGTCATCCGGCGGACAGCCTGGAGGCTGAGACGAAGGAGCGATGTCATCCGGCGGACGGCCTGGAGGCTGAGATGAAGGAGTGATGTCATCCGGCGGACGGCCTGGAGGCTGCGACGAAGGAGCGATGTCATCCGGCGGACATCCTGGAGGCTGAGACGAAGGAGCGATGTCATCCGGCGGACATCCTGGAGGCTGAGACGAAGGAGCGGTGGTGTCATCTGGTGGCTCAGGAGACGGGGCTGCAGAAGACGAGGATGCTGCAGGAGACGAGGAGGCTGCAGGAGACGAGGAAGCTGCAGACGCTGGAGACTCTGGAGGTGCTGCAGGCGACGCCGGAGGTGCTGCAGGCTCGGGAGGCGACGCCGGAGGTGCTGCAGGCTCGGGAGGAGAGTAGGGTGTTGCAACTGCACACCCAGGAGACGAGTAGGGTGCTGCAACTGCACACCCAGGAGGCGAGGAGGGCGCTGCAACTGCACGCCCTGGAGACGAGTAGGGCGCTGCAACTGCACGCCCTGGAGACGAGGAGGGCGCTGCAACTGCACGCCCTGGAGACAAGGAGGGCGCTGCAACTGCACGCCCTGGAGACGAGGAGGGCGCTGCAACTGCACGCCCTGGAGACAAGGAGGGCGCTGCAACTGCACGCCCTGGAGACGAGGAGGGCGCTGCAACTGCACGCCCTGGAGACGAGTAGGGCGCTGCAACTGCACACCCAAGAGGCGAGGGGGGCGTAGAGCCGGGCAGCGGAGAGCCAGGCAGGCTGGGCGGCGGAGAGCCGGGCAGCGGAAGGCCAGGCAGGCTGGGCGGCGGAGAGCCGGGCAGCGGAGAGCCAGGCAGGCTGGGCGGCGGAGAGCCGGGCAGCGGAAGGCCAGGCAGGCTGGGCGGCGGAGAGCCGGGCAGCGGAAGGCCAGGCAGGCTGGGCGGCGGAGAGCCGGGCAGCGGAGAGCCAGGCAGGCTGGGCGGCAGAGAGCTGGGCCGTAGGGCGGTCTGGACACCAGGCAGCGGGGTGCTGGGTAGTGAAGACCGCTGGGGGTGTAAGGAGCCATGGCGACCATGCCTTCTCCTGGCAGGCCCACGGTTCCCCACACAGAGGGCCAAGCGAGACCCTTCATAAGGGTCCTGGGCTTGAACTGGCTCATAGTACACTGGAATTTCAGCAGATTTGCAAAAATAAGAAAATAAATCCAAAGGCCGTTTCTTCTGTTGGTCTGGGACAGGACAGGCAGATGAAAGGCTCACTACTCCAACTCTAATCAATTGGGTAGTAGACTGGGAAGCATGGGCGGTTTCAAAATCCTTAAGCCTTTCACGGACCACATTCAGGTGGGGGACAAAATGGCTTACCCACGGCCTCTCCTTAAACCATTGCTGCTGGATAGAGATCTCCTCTTGGAGTGCAGCATGCAATATAGGGGGTGAGGCCATAAAACGAGCAACCACATTTTCAAAGTCCTCCACCTTTTGTTGAAAAAGTTTTCGCTCTGCTGGGTTCATTTTAGGTCAGAACATACTGTCACGGTGTGCAGAATGACTGAACCCAAATGCAGAGGAACGTTCAAATAGTGATTTATTAAAGCAAACGAGGAACAAGCTTACTAAATGTTAGCCGTAGCTGCTTACAGCAAAAACTTGGAATGCAAAATGCAAAACATTACAAAAGTAGAATGCCATAAACAGACCAAAAAGGCAAACCTTACACAAGGCATAAAGTAGTGAAGTCCCAAAAACTGAAGAGCAACACAAGGAACCAGGATCTTCAAGGCAGAGCTCAGGGACAGCAAAGTAGACCACCGGACAAAGGTTTATGTTCTGACAGTTTGTTAGTGCAATGAGTCCAGTATTTAAAGGTGGTGGGTTGATTAGAGTGGAACCAGGTGTGTAGGACTGAGGGCTGCAATGGGAAGTGGGAGTGGCCGAGGTGGAAAGACAGACAACTGGGCAGAGGGAGAGATACAGAAAGAGGGGAATAGACAGGCAGAGGGCCAGATCATGACAAAACAAGCATCCATTATCTGATGAGTGCATTTCTGCTCGTATTAATGTCACGGTTACATCCCCTTGGGACTAGGCCGACTATGAAATATTCATAAGGCATGTTTTAGACTGCACGTGAAGTCAAATAATGATAATAGTGAGTGGGCGAGACCCTGCACTCTGCCAGGGATTCATTGGGCCATGATATAGCTTTAATATGTTATAACAGCGTTCATGTAACTAGAGGTGCAACCTTTAATCGATCTAATCCATATAATAAAATAATATTTCATTTTAATTAAAAAAATAAGCAACTGCACAGACTTTTATTGACAGAAAGTATCTCATAACATGTCTATGGTGGATCTTTATGAAACATATAACTTTGCAGATAGACAGAGGATAATTCAAGCGTTTCGTACAGCTGCAATGTTGGTGAGTTTAATGTTGTTTAATACAATACAATAGGACTTTTACGTTTGGAATGTATGGGCTGTCAATGGTTGATGTTGCAACTCTAGATTCATGCCTGAGGAAGGTCCGGAAGGACCGAAACGTTGCTTCATTAAATAAGACAATACACAGTGTGCGGGTGTACCTTATTGCAACTCTAGATTCAACATAATATTAAAAAAAATCTAGTGTTGCGATTTGTGGCTAGTCTACACACCATGAGGCATCTGGAATCACATCTACAATAGCACCACACATTCTTCCCAAAGTCACCCGCAAAGAAGGGACAAAAAGTTTCAAAGTGAGTGTGTTGTAAACAGAATTAATTCATTTTGTGAGTCCTATTTTATGAGCAATATCACCCAATTCAATCTCCAATGTCTCTCCGTTGGAGTTGCATTATTATGTCCTTCTGAAACGTGTCAGTGTCAATTAATCAATTTCAGCATCAGTTTGTTTTGTTTTTCTACTGTTTATTCTTCAGCTGGTTGAGAGCTCCAAAGCCCACCAGACAACTGCAAATGTAAACTCTGCTTCAAACCCAGAACATGGCTATAGAATCCAGGCCCCATCATGTGCTGATTGTGTAACTAATTACTGATGTCTCTCATTACAACAGTCGTTAACATGCACCTTACCAGTGCAAATTGCACTTACTGTAGTGCACACATCTGTCTGAGCTGCATCTTTGATGTAGGTAAATCTGACTTCCAATCATAGAGAGGAGACTGTGTCCTTGGTGGTTGATACAGCAAGTAGCATGCTCAGACTGAGTAACTGTATGTGATCCATAAAACATCTTCAGATTTAAAATGTAAGCCATGTTTCTTTTTTCCTCTCTCTCTCTCTCTCTCTGTGTACAATTACCTTCTAGAGAGGAACTACGACAACTAGAAATCTGATCTGTTTTATGTGATTAAAGACATTCTTGAATTAACCTCTGTCAGTGGTGGACTGGCCACAGGACATACCAGCCAGGCAGGGCATATGCCTGGCGGGCCAGGCGGGCCTCTGGTGGGCCAGTCTGGGCCAAATGTTAAATTAGTAGTCTGTTGGTTGTGTATCATTGATGTTGTGCTGTAAATGTGGTGGTGTTAAGGGCTTAAGTATTAGTATGGCCCTCGACCCAAAACGTCAGTAGAGTATCTGTGTGCTGGTTGTGGTGGGCCAGTCTGGGCCAAATTCCGCGAAAATGTCCGGGCTGACTTTTTGTCTCAGTCCAGCCCTGACCTCTGTGCTCACCTTAGAGTATATATGAATAGAGACGGCACCCGGAAGAAACCCTGAGGAGAAATGGACATAGTGGCCGAATTTGGCATTGCAGCGTGGGCCCAAACACATGAACGCGCTGGTCCGTTGACTATCATTGTGCACGTTCACGATGACACGTGAACGCTGTTTCATACGTGAACGCATGTGAACGCGTGCAATGATAGTCAACGGCAGCGCGTTCATGTGTTTTGGGGCAAATCCATCCCAGAATGCACTCTGTTCCTACCCGGAAGGAGGAGTGAAATCGCCTCATGCGCTTTAGAGCAACTTAATGCAAGTGGATGGGAGGAGAACTCGGGTGCCGTCTCTATTCATATATACTCTAAGGTGCTCGCAGAAACAAAATAAACCTTAAATAGCAGGAATAATAATTGACGCGACACCCTGAAGACTAAAGGGGGAAA
Organism: Electrona antarctica; assembly: GCF_951216825.1. Taxonomy (NCBI): domain Eukaryota; kingdom Metazoa; phylum Chordata; class Actinopteri; order Myctophiformes; family Myctophidae; genus Electrona; species Electrona antarctica. The sequence continues at coordinate 9,021,270 of NC_136812.1, forward strand.
GTATGGAAATCAGCACATTGGTTTTAGTTGAGAAATTCATTTTTTATCAGACGCTGCTATTGGAATTTGCATGAATATGTGATAGCAGGGACTGGCATTGCTATGCACTCCTGCTCTCCGCCCCAAGCCTTTTTTCTTCCTTAACACATTTTGGGCGGGAACCCCTTTTGGTGTTTTAAACATTATGTTATAATTTAGCTATTGAAAAATAGCATATCTACAAGCTCATAGTGCGCCACCGAGTGGCGCGCTACGAGCTTGTAGGTCTGCTATTTTTGAAAAATCAAAAAACCTCATGTTTCTGTATCAGTGGTTCTCAATATTTCCAGCTTGTAGGTCTGCTATTTTTGAAAAATCGTGAAAATGAAAAACAATTTACAATTTACAATTTACAATTTAGGCATTTAGCAGACGCTCTTAATCCAGAGCGACTTACATTAGGCAGGAACAAAAGTATGGGAATACATCACATATATATAAAATGCATTTATCAAGAAACATGCGTAAGCTAAGAACGTAACTAGAACATATCTATATAGTGACACTATACATATTAACTATACATATATACTATACTCATGTTTGGAAATATTGAGAACCACTGATACAGAAACATGAGGTTTTTCATTTTCACGATTAAAAAAAAATAGCAGACCTACAAGCTCGTAGCGCGGCACTCGGTGGCGCGCTATGAGCTTGTAGATCTGCTATTTTTCAATAGCTAACGTATAACATAATGCTTAAAACACCAACAGGGGTTCCCGCCCAGAATGGGTTAAACTGATATTGCACATGTCGGAAATTAGCAAAATATCAATCAGTTACTGCGCTTACTAACAACAGGAGGGAGCGGCAGAAGAGTTTAGGGGCTGGAGTGAACAGCAGTGGCAACGAATAATCCTTTTACAAAAAGATTGTGAATTTGCATGCATCATTCTCACTTTCATCCACCTCTGAGAGTGGAATCCTTGCCCCGAGGCTTGTCCCAGCAGGGAACCTCCTCCTACTTCCCCACCACCTCCTTTTGCTGGAAATGGCAGAGCTATCTATCGGAAGTCGTATTATTGCAATAGGATATCAATGACTTACTAATTTATAACGCCAGATAGAATCTAAGTCACTCACACGTCTAAAATCATCAAAGTCAGTGAATGGAGAAATGAAGTGAGACTAGTTTATTATGACAGCCGAGCCCTTATCAAGACAAGGTCGCAATAAAGTCCTATTTAAGCAGAAAACATTTTAAGGATGCATGTGCAGCAGAAAATAATAATAAACATGTTCAGTGAGACATTATTTACAATGATAGAAAAACTTTCATTTTCATTTTAAATCTCCGCAGTGATTTAAAATAATAATAATACATTGATCTAGCATGCCAAAACTCCTCAGGTAGGTCCTTCCAGAGTCAAGGAGACCTGAAAGTAAAGGCACGGTCACCTTTTGTCTTCAACCTGCCGGTTCCAGCCTGAGGACCCGAGGCTGCACACAGACTCAGGAGGGGTTAATTACTCAAAATGTAATTAGCAGTCAGGCCACGAAGTGCCTTAAAAGTAATCAGTATCATCTTGAAATGAATCATAAAACAGACAGGCAACCATTGTAGGGAAGTTAAAATTGGAGTACTACCTGTATGTTCTCTTCTCTTAGATTTTAGTTAAAAGCCTAACAGCAGTGCATACAATTTGGAGCCTATTGACCTTTTTTTGCATAAGACACCAACAGGAAATACAGTGCCTACTCAACTACATCAGACTCAACAACAAGTCCCCAACTTAAGCATTATGTTATACTTTAGCTATTGAAAAATATCAGATCTACAAGCTCATAGCGCGCCACCGAGAGGCGCGCTACGAGTTTGTAGGTCTGCTATTTTTGAAATATCGTGAAAATGAGGCACAAATCTTTGAATATATATTCTTTCAGAATACCTTTTTTTTATTTCGACATCAGGCCTAAATTACAAGGCCTCTGGTACAGAGATAATACCAACCTAGGGTGTTCAAGGCGTGAGAAGGACAGCTGGCGGTGCCATCCCAACACCTTTCCAAAACCTTTCCCTGAAGCTAAGGATGCCTCGACCTCCTGCCTTGTCCCAGTGCCAAAGAAAGTGTGCCCCAGTGCCCTCAACGACTAGAAGGATGCCTCGACCTCCTGCCTTGTCCCACTGCCAAAGAAAGTGTGCCCCAGTGCCCTCGGCCTCAAGAACTATACAGATGAGTCACTCTGACTGGTCTTATACAACACCTGAAGCCACTAGCCTAGTACATGTACCAGTACCCTCTTTGCACTCTTACGGGATTTCAGCCCCTGCCTCTCTGACTCTGTGCACGTGCCTGTACATGACTCTCTTGAAATGTGTTAATTTGTCTTTATCAGGCAAATGTGAGTGTGGATGATGCTATATCTGATGATGCTATAAACAGATTGTACACCCACCTGGAGCAACCACTAACACTTGACTTATCCAGTGCCTTCAACACCACCAATGCGTCGAATATGACCGGTCAAAGTGTCAATTTAACGAGGAAATTCCAATTCATGTCAAGTGTCACTTTATTTTCTGTTTTAATTTTTTTACATGATGATTTTTGTCTCCACCAGGCCGAAGGCATGGGGAGAGAGTATGTTTTGCACTCTTTCCGAGTCCATGTGTGTGTGTGTCCGTCCGTCCGTCCGTCTGTTACCAGCTAATCTCCGGCACCATTAACCCGGTCGATGCCAAATTTTGCACACACACCCCCTGGATGCCAACGATTAATCTCTGCCCCAAATTTTCCAGAACGGCCTGTTATAGCACCACCAGGAGGTCGACTTTTGTAAAACACATTTTTCTGCTCTAGATTCTGTCCAAAAATCCAGCAAATCGTTGCACAGATATGTCCGATATTTCATATTCTATCCTAATTGGCTGACATTGGCTTTCACAGCGTGCAATTTACGCAGAATCTTTCATGGACTTTTCTACTAGGCCAAGGAATATATCCCACCCTTTTCACATTGGCCTGTTATAGCGCTACTAGTAAGGGCATTTTATCAGGTATTTGACCAATCTGGGAACTAAATCGTTACCAAGAAATTTCTTCACCAATGTGTTTCTAAAGGTTTCTAATAACATGTACTAAAAGTTTGAAATTCAACTCCCGTGGGAAAGTTGAGTTATTAGCATAATATGTGACCATACCCTTAACATCCTATGCAAAAAAGTCAAAATTTCATCATTCTTTAAGTAGCATGTGACATATGCAACTAGGGTGATTTCATGATTCTGAATCCATTCCAAGCATTAGTTTTGCACAAAAAACACTCCTTGGGCTAAATTAGGCCATATCCACTTGACCAAATGTGCTGACCTCATCACGTTTGTGTGGCCGTTTTCCTCCCAAGGAGTGTTTTTTGTGCAAAACTAATGCTTGGAATGAATTCAGAATCATGCAAACACCCTAGTTTCATATGTCACATGTTACTTAAAGAATGATGAAATTTGGACTTTTTTGCCTTATATAGGATGTTAAGGGTATGGTCACATATTATGCTAATAACTCAACTTTCCCACGGGAGTTGAATTTCAAACTTTTAGTACATGTTATTAGACACCTTTAGAAACACATTGGTGAAGAAATTTCTTGGTAACGATTTAGTTCCCAGATTTTCATAGATTTCTCTTACTATACCAACAGGTGGATTTTTGCAAAACACATGTATTTTTGGAACAAAATGCCTCAAATCATCCAATTGCCATCCAAGACGTAAGAAGAAATGGCACAAATTTTCACATTGGCCTATTATAGCGCCACCAGGAGGCCACAACCTGACCTGCCCTGGTGGAGACCTGTGCCCCGAGGGGCACATTATCTAGTTTTCACTTGCTTTTGCCATTGTTTATTATATTGCATCTGCATCTTCCAACCTGTAGATTAGAACAGTGAGACACCCACTTTGTTACCCTGTTCAGGGCAAGGACTGTCTAAAGAGGACAAGACGCGAAGACCTTACGGGTGACGCCATGTTGCTCCATGGTGCTCCATGGAAGGAAAGAAACATGCGCAATGGGCTATATGCAGCCAACACTTCCGCGTTCAGCTTCCTTGGTCTCAACTGCGCATGTTTCTTTCCTTCCATGGAGCACCATAAGCAACATGGCGTCGCCCGTACGGTCTTCGCGTCTCGTCCTCTTTAGACAGTCCTTGGTTCAGGGCAAGTATTTTGGCTTTCCAGTTCTGAACCAACTTTTAGAGTTCTGAACCAATTAATTTTCAGTGGAAACATTCTGAACTGGTTCAAAATGAGGAGGGATAAAGTAACGGAACCGGTTCATCTCTGGTGGAAAAGGGGCCTCAGTGATGCGGGTGGACCGTATGGCCTTGGGCCTGGATCAAGAACTGTAGCGGACCCAGCTGCCAGTAAGGAGTTGAAGCTCCACTGATGATTTTTACCATTTTATTTAGTAGAATCTCAACTCCTTACTGACAGCTGGGTCCGCTCCAGTGAAAACTTTTCCCCCCTTCCAGCTAGGCGCTAAATCATTGAGTCGTTTGTCCATCTCAAGGTCCATCGTGTCTTCCTTTTAAAGGTTACATAGTGTCATATTGTCCATGTGTGAATCGCACCCCAAACATTACAGCTTTTGTCTGTGCGACCACCTTCCATGCTGTCCATTTCAAACATTTCCACCCATGCTGTCACTGAGTCAGACTTAAATAGCCCTCTTGTGGCAGCAGGAACAACCTGGCTTCTGTGCGGCGGGGCGGGCGGCGGCGGTGGCTCAGGGGTAGAGTGCCTGGATGGTAACCGTAAGGTTGCCAGTTCGAACCCGGGCTCCCCCAGAGTTACTGTCGAAATGTCCTTGAGCAAGACACTGAACCCCTAATTGCTCCCGATGTGCTAGTTGGTGCCTTGCATGGTTTCCGCTGCCATCGGTGTGTGAATGTGTGTGTGAATGGGTGAATGTAATGCACAATCTCTGTAAAGCGCCTTGGATAAAGGCACTATATAAATGCACCATTTACCATTTTCTGCTTCCGGCTATACCCTTCAAATTAAAGGTTTCATTGTCCCGGGGTCCGTTACAAGAACCACCTCAGTCGCGTCCTGAGTGTCCTCTTCTTCGCCATTGACAATCTGGAGGCGGTTGCAGAGGAGAGGACGAGGATAAAACTGGAAGCCATGCTGACGAACCCACTCTATGATGAGCTAGCCTCACAGAGGAGTGCTGTGGGCGACAGACTCACTGCCCGCCTGCGAAATGTGGACTGTCTCGGGCGGACCCTCCTGCCATTCGCCATTATTACACTTTTTAACAGGGCTCATGCATATTCTTCCGCGGCCGTATGAGCTTCAAATGGCTAACAATTAAATGTTGAGCCGAGTGGGAGGCCAAAAGAAATTGGGAATGCCATTTGGGTTCTAATGGTAATCTCAAGTAATGACCGTTAGCCCTTGATTAAGCTTCTGCCTGTGAGGCACCTTGATTTGATAGCGCAGGGATTTGAGAGTGTGGGATCATTTGCATTGATTGTGTCACGCTCTTGTTATAGAGACCCAATCCCAGGGAATTAACTTCAGTTCCGGAACTCTAATCATTTTGAACCATCCCTGCTCAAATGAAGGCTGGAGTGATCGATATATGTTCGACTGGTTCCCCTTGCAGGCCACTCCACTTCTTATCTCTCCTCCAAAGGCATTGCCAGTTGAATTTAACAAGGGGGGCAACTAAAAATAGAATGGTTGAGCTGGCTGCACAGCCTCGCTTGGTTTCAACAGTATTGATATATCATATCGTGTATTCAGTCAGAAGGAACCAATGCTCCTTTCCTTCACTTATTTTAATTAAAGGTTTTGGTCGAATCTCCTTCGATTGATCTGGTTTGAGTGACGAAAGGAAAGTGTTATGTATATGGCAGGTCTTTGTGCTTTTTAATTAAAATGACATGGTCTATGAAACTCTTATTGTTCATCCTCTCTGTTGCAATGGGCCTCATTTATCGTTGTGCACACGATTGTGTGATTATGTAAATATTCACATTTTGTCTTAATGGGTTCATATTGTGCTAGATTTGATCATCTTTGTATTTGTATCTTTGTCTTTGCCCAAATTACAACCTGCATAGAAACTTGCCAACATGTCTTATGCAACAGTGTTCCACTTGTAGATATTCTCTCTCTCTCATGGCGTTAGACGTGAGCGTGCCATAGGCACGCAAGCTTATAGTTCTCTATAATTATGGCATTCTCCAACTAATTGTTAAAGTGAACTATTGCACTTCCCTTTACTGCTCTCTCTCTCTCTCTCTCTCTCTCTCTCTCTCTCTCTCTCTCTCTCTCTCTCTCTCTCTCTCTCTCTCTCTCTCTCTCTCTCTCTCTCTCTCTCTCTCTCTCTCTCCACTCAAAGTTGCTGAAATAAGCATAAAGAAGAAAAGGAGTTACAGAAAACTGACTGGCGGAGCAGAGTTGTTGACACTTCAGAGAAAATGACAAACACGAATTTGACAGATTATATTTAGTACCAAACAATTTATGCATGAATATGTATGACTATGTTTCTCCATAACCACCTCTCTCCCCCCTCTTTCTCTCTCTCTCTCTCTCTCTCTCTCTCTCTGTGTGTTATAGCACCTGGGTAGGGACATCTTTCGTTGACATATATATATATATATGTATTTTAGGATTGATTAAGTGGGGAGCAGAGGTTAACAAGATCCCACGTTGGGAAATAATGAAGGACACTTATTAAATATCGCAGCGTGCGCTGCAGGCCTAGGGGAGACGCGTGTGCTTTGTTTCCCCGCATGCAGCGGGCTGCCATGCCCAGAGAGTCAACTCTGGGAAGGAGGCTTCATTCACCATGTCCTCCTCCTCCTCCTCCTGCTCCTCTCCTCCTCCTCCTCCTCTCCTCCTGCCATGCCCAGAGAGTCAACTCTGGGAAGGAGGCTTCATTCACCATGTCCTCCTCCTCCTCCTGCTCCTCTCCTCCTCCTCCTCCTCTCCTCCTGCCATGCCCAGAGAGTCAACTCTGGGAAGGAGGCTTCATTCACCATGTCCTCCTCCTCCTCCTCCTGCTCCTCTCCTCCTCCTCCTCCTCTCCTCCTGCCATGCCCAGAGAGTCAACTCTGGGAAGGAGGCTTCATTCACCATGTCCTCCTCCTCCTCCTGCTCCTCTCCTCCTCCTCCTCCTCTCCTCCTGCCATGCCCAGAGAGTCAACTCTGGGAAGGAGGCTTCATTCACCATGTCCTCCTCCTCCTCCTCCTGCTCCTCCTGCTGCTTCTGCTGGCATTTCACTTCCATTTTAACCCATTTAGACCTGAGGACGTTTCTGTGTCACCTTTTTATATAGCTTGTAACCACTTTAACCATTATTTAAAACTTTCGCTGTTGAAAAAAAGCAGATCTACAAGCTCGTAGCGCGGCACCGAGTGCCGCGCTACGAGCTTGTAGATCTGCTTCTTTTTTTTTTTCGTGAAAATGAGTGCAATTTTTTGAATATATATATTTGTTCACAGCAAACAGTTTTTTAACTCCGATATCTTTGCTTCTGGTATAGGTCCTCGAAACAACATTTTGAGATGGGGGTTCCGTGGCCAATTACATAACATGTTTGGTGGTCCTTGACATGAAATAGTTGGAGAACCACTGATAATCACAACAGAAAACTGTTGTGATTTATTAGACATTTTTGTAGACATGTTGGTCCTCATCAGGTCTTAACGTGTTAACCCTCTCCCTTCCCTGTCCTTATTTCCAGCACACTATCCCACGCCTGCTCGCTCCTTCTCCAACCTGAGAATAGCCATGCGTGTGACAGTCGCTGCTGCGCTGCTGATTGAATTGTATGGTTTGGGGGCAGAGGAGGTGACATTAACATAGTGAGTGGTTGTGGAGCTTTAGTGTAATGGATTTGGCCACGCTGCATGTATTGGTAGCAGAATAGCATCAGGTCAACTAAAATCATTATTCCCTGTGATCTTGTGAGAAATGTTCTCCTTTTTTTTTGCAGGAAATGAAGACTGTGAAGCTTAAGTGGTGAAAGTTTTTGAATGTCTTAACTTTATACTGTACCCTGGGAGAATACGCAAGTCATTGGTCTGATGTTTATTCATTTTTATGATCTTAACCGCCAGAAGGATTTTTTTTATCAGTTACTCTTTGTCCCATTCCTGATCCAATATTACAATATTTGTGACACAGCTTGACCGAGGGGGGCTGCCATTTCATTTTTGGTATTTTCAAGTCATATGAAATCATAACTTCAATTTGACATATTGGTTGTTCAGTTTGACCCACCAGTTTTGGCTTTATAGAGTAATGTCTTGCAGAGAAACAGCGAGTTGAGAAAACAGGCCTGAAAGGTTCACCTCTGTACGGTCTCTATATACCATTACACCTATAGCTACATGTTTAAGCATTTATTTCATATTTACATGTAGATTTCAGCTCTGACATTTATTTCAGACATGCTCTGGTCTAGTATATGTGAAGAGTCTGCCTGTGCTATTAACTCATTTTGGATAAAAATAAATAAAAATGCAGTTTTTCTCTCTATAACATTACACCTAGCTACATGTTTAAGCATTTATTTCATATTTACATGTCGATTTCAGCTCTGACATTTATTTCAGACATGCTCTGGTCTTGCTAGTATATGTGAAGAGTCTGCCTGTGCTATTAACTCATTTTGGATACAAAATAAATAAAAAAGCAGTTTTTCTCCTTGGTTGCACGATGGCAGCCCCTCAGTCGAGCTGGGTCTCATTTAAATAAATAGTAGGCCACAGACACACAATCACATTGGCCTCCTTACTGTATTTACTTCAATTGTATCAGGAATGCAGGAAAAACAGAAAGCAAAACAACACAGAAATACATGAAATCAAGGATTCATGGGGTGAGAAATTGATAGAAGAAATGTGGGGGTTTTTTCAACCCATTTTGGGCAGGAACATGTTTTAAGCATTCTGTTCTACTTTAGCTATTGAAAAATAGCAGATCTACAAGCTCATAGCGCGCCACCGAGTAGCGCACTACGAGCTTGTAGGTCTGCTATTTTTTAAAAGTCGTGAAAATGTGGCGAAAATCTTTGAATATATATTTCAGAGCTAACTGAAATATTGGCTTCTGGGGGGTCCCTGGAACTACATATTTTGAGATGGGGGTCCGTGGCCCAATAGAGATAATTCTGGGGGTCATTGACATGAAAAAGGTTGAGCACCACTGACATAGAAACATGACGAAAATGAAAGCCTGGTTATCGAGGCTACCATGAGGAAACAGATCCAATATTTTTTTGTATTTTACCAATGTTCCTTACCCGTCGTAAACGCGCAGAACTGTGAACTACTGTAAGTTATGAAAAAGGTTTTATCAGTGTTACAAGGCATTTCTGTTTTGCGTTTGGATTGCATGTATTTCACATCAGTGCTCACAAACAAGTTGTGCTTGAAGGTTAGTTAATTAGTTGGAAAGAAGCACATGTGTCTTTGTTCCAATGAGAAGATGCCAGACAGTGACCACTTTCTTAAAGTTATCCACAAAGAATTATCCAGTAAGCATGATAATAACACATGAAGACTGTGTTTCTTATATTTAAGTTTGTTGTTATGGAATATGTGAGTGATTAAACCCTTTTAATTCAAGGAGGTCCTCGGCGCACGTCCCACTGGGAGGAGACCCCGGGGCAGACCAAGGCGCAGTTGGAGGAAACACATCGACTCACTGGCCTTGGAACGTCTCGGAATCCCCCAGGAGGAAGTCACTAATGTTGCTCTGCAGGAGAGTGAAGTCTGGAGCACTCTGGTGGAGCTGTTGCCCCCGCGACCCGACTACGGAGAAGCGGTTGAAGATGGATGGATGGATGGATTCATTTGTGTGGGGATTCTGCACAGCCAGCCAACAATTGAAAATGTTTAAAAAATCATCTCATCAGGGATTCCTACAGTATGTGCTTTACAGTATGCCTTTACAGCTATTGAGAAACGCAATGCTCATTATTTTTGGCTGGACTGTATTTTACCCCCAGGTTTGTTATTCAAACTCAAACTCAATATAGACCCACCTAATGTTAAGACACTACTGTAGCTTGCTCTGCGCTGCACACACTCCCGGCGATGATTTGACGTCGTTGACAATTAAATTACAAATGTTGTCTAAGGTATAACTTCCCCCACTATAATCGATCAAGTTTCAATTGCATTAATTGGCCCTCCGAATGGTATTCTATTTTCCTTTTGGCAGAGGTAATTAGAGTAACGAGGAACAGGGACTGTTTAACAATTACGGGCTGCATAACTGCTCGAACAAGACGACCAACCGCTGGTCTGAAATGTGTTCATGGCCGAATTATGAACACTGAGCTGGCAGGCGTCGAAGCAAAAGATGGGAAATATTAAGGATACGGATTGCTACAGCGAGAGAGGTCGAAGTGGTGGAGGAAGAGAGAGCGGAAGGAAGCGAGTGAGAGGCAAGAATCACTGGGGGAGGAATGTGCTACCCGCAGGGGGCTCCTGCTAATTGCCTCGCTCATGGGTTTGTGGGACGTGTTAGTGGGCTACTGGATGTGGATCCAGCACTTCCGCCTCAGGGGTGTTGGCATCTCGGCTCACCAGACGACAGCTCGGTACGACATGAACATTTTCTCCAAGCCACTGCAGCCTTCCTTCCCCCTTGAGGGTCTCCCCCCCCCCCCCCCCCCCCCCCACACCCCCCGCCCCGCATCAGAAGTGGCCTGGCTGTGATGGATTGGCATCCTGTGTGTGTCAAACTGCTTTATGGCTCTTTAACCCATTTTGGGCGGGAACCCCTTTTGGTGTTTTAAACATTATGTTATAATTTAGCTATTGAAAAATGGCAGATCTACAAGCTCATAGCGCGCCACCGAGTGGCGCGCTACGAGCTTGTAGGTCTGCTATTTTTTAAAAGTCGTGAAAATGGGGCCGCAAATCTTTGAATATATATTTCAGAGCGAACATTTTTAACTAAAATATTTGCTTCTGGGGGGTCCCTGGAACAACATATTTTGAGATGGGGGGTCCGTGGCCCAATAGAGATAATTCTGGGGGTCCTTGACATGAAAAAGGTTGAGCACCACTGACATAGAAACATGGGTTTTTCAGAAAAAGTTTAGGATTTAGAAGCCTTTTTTTTATCGACCTCAGTCCAAAATGCGTTAATGAGGCGATCAGGCAGACGGAGCCTCCACTGCCACACAGTCACCACTGGTGCTTGAACAGGAAATCAAAATAGGTGAATTTTCATTATAGCCCGTTCGGTTGCAGCCATCCTTACTGGCTAGACTCCCACATGAGTACACAGTAGTACCGCACCATTCAGTGAGATAACTTTCTTAATTAAATTTGCCTTTACAGTAGGTGATTTATGATGACATCCACAGACAGTGACTGGTTCAGTCTAACCACACACACTCATTTACTCATCAGCACTGATTAAAAACCCAGGATTTCCTGTATATGATTGGCATGAATTAGCCTTTCTGGTCTGGCCACGCATGATACCGTACGTTTTTTTTAAAGGAGCATTCAGTGATTTGGGTGATTTGGAAAACCACCCAGTCCGCCCAGGCAACAAAATGTGCACATGCACGCTCTACAGTGGGGGGGAAGTGCAACAGGCCAACAGCATGTGCACCAAGGCCCGCCCCCACTCGATCATGATTGGAGGAAGGCTCCTCTCATCCTGATTGGATGAAGGCTTTGCCACCCGCCACCTAAACTGAAACCAGGGTTTTTTGACCCCAGGGGCTCACTGGGGACAGGGAGGAACTCCTTATATGGTCAGCACACTCTATAGTTGGGAGGATTATCAAAAAAAAAAGAAAAAATAAGTGATATTTGAATGAAGTGAAATCACTGAATATACCTTTAAAGGGAATTGTAAAAAGATATGTTATTAAACCTCGCTCAGTCACTTTCGTGTGTCTTGTGTAAATGTTTGAATTTAAATTTTTCTAGACTTTGATATGAAATGTACTGTAAGCGCCACCCACCCGAAACCCACCGCAGCGAACCACACCAAATCTATCCCTGGAGAGGGAGTAGACAACTACACGCCCATGCCTCCCCCAATACACATGGATGCACAAATTGTTTCTTTTCACCTGACAGTGACCCTCACTGTCACTGTGAGAGCAAGAGCATAGCAGGCTAGCACATTCTCCCATAGATGTCAAGTTGGGTAAAAGTCAGACTCAAAATAGGCTTTAGATACAGTCCGTGTCAATACATTGTGTAAGCTACATTTTATCTGAGGCTATAGGCCTATAGGCCAAGGGTATGGCTGTACTGTAGAGATTTAGGAATGAGACCAGATTCTACAAAAATTGCCTTGTAAAACTGTTTTCTGAAAAACCTGTTTTTATATCAGTGGTTCTCACACTAGTTCATGTCAAGGACCCCAGAAATTATATGTACAGGTAATTGGCTGCCGACCCCCATCTGAAAATATGCTGTTCCAGGGACCCCCCAGAAGCAAGGATTTGAGTTAAAAACGTTCGCTGTGAAAGCATTATATTCAAAGATTTGCGGCATTTTTCAAAAATGGTGCAAATATAAAAAAATACCAGACCTACAAGCTCGTAGCGCGGCACTCGGTGCCGCATTATGAGCTTGTAGATCTGCTCTTTCTCAACAGCTTAACGTTTAAAAATAATGGTTAAAAGCATAGAGTAATATAAGGATAGAACCGGAGCGTTAGCTTTTCCCTACCCACGGTAACCACTGGAGAGTTTATCCAATTGTTTATTTTCCTGAAACGTTTATTTGACAAAAGGTTGCAAA
>NC_136812.1:9039055-9258710 GCF_951216825.1 Electrona antarctica
GGAGAGGAGTATAGAGGAGGTGAATCATGGATAGTCCCCCAGCAGAGCTGAATGAAGGCAACACTCCAAACCAAGTCAAACTTTTTTCAGCTTGCTGAAATGAAAAAAGTTCTCTGACTCTGATGACGAAACTGTTTTATATACTGTACTAAATTTGTCATGGATATTCCGCCATCTCTGGCGACAGACGCAGTGGACAACATGTGTGCTATGTCTCTCCATAAATTACTGGCCATCTGGCTGTTTTTGTAGTTCCTCGGAGAGTGATTATATCCTCACTCAGAGCTCAGACAACCTTTCCTCAAAATGGTCCATGGAACGTTGTTGGCAGATTGCAGAAATAAAATGATATAAATGACGACTGCAGCATAGAGTCTCTGACCAATCACATTGGTGTCTCTGTGGTGAGGTTTGGCTAGTTAGAAAATAGTGGAGGTGCACAAAGTGCCTAAATGTAATTCTGGAACTAAGTAGAGATGTCCCGATACCATTTTTTTCATTCCCGATCCCACAACATAGGCCGATACCGATACCAGAGAATAATAATACAATAATAATAAGCGACCAGAAGTCAAGGGTTTACGTTCGTCTGACACAAGCTAAGCTAGCTTTGACCGTTCAGTACGTCAGTAGGTAGGATACTGCACGGCTGTTTGGAGCTGCTTGCTGCATTCTAGTATTTTCACACGTCGGCCAGCCTGGACTCGTAGGGAACCACGTGTGGCACATGCGGCACACAAGTCTCCAGGTGTTTTTCCTTTTATATAGAGGGTGTGATGCAATGCAGACGTGCTCATCTCACACACACTGTAGGGGCGGCAGTGGCTTAGGGGTAGAGTGCCTGGATGGTAACCGTAAGGTTGCCAGTTCGAACCCGGGCTCCCCCAGAGTTACTGTCGAAGTGTCCTTGAGCAAGACACTGAACCCCTAATTGCTCCCGATGTGCTAGTTGGTGCCTTGCATGGTTTCCGCTGCCATCGGTGTATGAATGTGTGTGAATGGGTGAATGTAATGCACAATCTCTGTAAAGCGCCTTGGATAAAGGCGCTATATAAAATGCACCATTTACCATTTACCACTCCCGCCCGTAGCCGAGAGTGTGTGTGGCTTGTGTGTGTGTGCGTGCGTGTGCGTGCGAGAAGGAGGGAGGGAGGGCAAGAGAGAGAGTGAGAGAGGGGGAGACGGAGCGCCTTGGTGTTTAGACAGATATCTTGTGTTGCGTTTATAGCGAACTAAAGACGGTTGCGTCCTCAGAGTTTTCTTTTTCTTTTTCTTTTCCAATAACCTGCCACGGGAGGTCAAACCATATAGGATTCTGATTGGTGCAAAGACTGGCATACTTGCCGATTCCGGGACATCTCTAAACCTAAGGCAATGTGTTTGTTTGTTTTCTACACATTTTGTTGTTATTGACCTGCCGAACTTCATTTCTGCAAGGACTGGAGTATGCTACAGCCTTCAAAGCAATAATGGCTATAGTCCCACATAAGTCTGAGCCGACCTTACAAGCTTTATCAAAAAGAAAATCTCGAGAGGGTGTCTGCCTCCCTGACAAGAATAGGCCTATCTCACAGCCATTCCCCGCCCCCTTTCCACGCCCCCTTTCCAGACCTAGTGGTGATGACGTGACGTCACTCCATAGACATTACATGTTAAAAGACCTACATTCAGAAGCCATAAACAACACTTTTTCTGAAGGTAAACTTTATTCTATTTGTTTTAGCAGTCTTAACATCTTGTTTTCTTCATAATAATATTGGTCTTTTACATTTTAACATTTGGATGGTGCAGAGAAAGCAGGTAGGGATGTAGCTCTGGTCCATGAGTAAGGCTATGGACCAGAGCTACATCCCTACCTGCTTTCTCTGCACCATTTAAGGCCGTTTCCAAATTATACCTATTATACCTATTATAGAGCGTCGCAGTCCCGCCTCCTACCCTGGACCAGGAAATGAAACCCAATGCATTTTCCTCATAGACATTTCTTAAAGTATTTATTTAAAGACGGTTACGCCGCGGACAAAGCCAACTCGAGTCGTGACAACTCATGACAACACAAACAATATTTTGGACCAAACAAATAATTACAAAGAAGAAAAACAACAAAAAAAGTGTTGTAACCTGCCGTTTTTTTCTTCTTTCTAATTATTTGTTTGGTCCAAAATATTGTTTGTGTTGTCATGAGTTGTCACGACTCGAGTTGGCTTTGTCCGCGGCGTAACCGTCTTTAAATAAATACTTTAAGAAATGTCTATGAGGAAAATGCATTGGGTTTCATTTCCTGGTCCAGGGTAGGAGGCGGGACTGCGACGCTCTATACCAATACCTATTGGGAAAAGGTATACCACAGGGGGAGGAGCCTTACCATAATGGTCCTGTATGTATGCCATTCTATTCGCAGCATAATCACAGCACAATATATGGTGGCCGGAGCGTGTTTCTGCATGACCCTGTACATAATGCTTATCATCAGAATTCCGATGGTATATGAAGAACTGATTTTATTTGTTGTTAATAGGAGTTTTGGCACTCCTTAGTCCAAGTAGAAGCCATGTCAGCATAACACTATAGTCTCGCATGGCCTGACTGTTGCCTCTCGCAATTTTCAAATGCTTCCATCATACAGTCTGGAGCAACGGAAGCTGAGTAAAATATATAAAATATAAAGCGGAAGTGGAGCCTCCTCCCCAATTGAAATCATCTAAGCATATATACCTTGCTGCTTAGCAGAAATGGAAATAAAATAATAAAATGGAAAAGATATTTTGTGAACGGAAATGACAAACTGATTACTCAGATTTCGGGAGGTGTAGTTCCAGACTCTATATAGCATTCAGAGATTGTGGAATAGTTGTCTGGCTATACGCGAGACTAGCATAACACCACTGCAGCCATCGGGCGTCTGTCAGCGTCGCGTTATCGTCAACACAAGAATGTTCCCTTTTTAATCAATGACGGTGTGCTCCACCGTTGCGTTTGGACGGACCTATATGTAATATAAGTGTAACCGGTGTAGTCTGTCTCTCTCTGCGTTGTGTTGAAGGGACTAGACGGACCCAGAACTCTAGAGACAACCTCCGTTTATTCTGACAAAGAATAACAACAGACACGTCTCCACGTTAGTTCTTAATTAGTAGTGCAAGGACTCCTCTCTAAACAGAGTTAAACAAACACTGTATAAATCAATTTGCAAGTACAATTCTTATTAGGTTATACAGAGAAGTCAACAAAGACACCCACCTCGTTCCAAGACGGAAGTACAGAAGGAAGAGGTGGAGGTGTGGCAGGACATTTATACAGGGGCAAAAGGAGGAGACTTAAAGGAGCTGTGACCTCTAATGCATTCCTGTACATTCCTATTAGCCTGGCTAATAAGCCAGACTAATATCACACAACACTGTCGCGGTATATCAGTCTGGGCTGGCTCCACTTGGATTTCATTTCCCGGGGCACATTTTCTCTTTGACGCAATTGGTCAGAGCTACTGTCAGTCAAAGGTCTCAAGCATTGAACGTCACTGTACCAAAGCCCGCCCATATTGCATACCGTGTCCCGATTGGTCCGACCTGTTCTCGGTTGTAGGAAAGAGGCGTGCTACTGAGCCTCGCCAGACCGTAATCCGCTGGTAGGCAACTTTTTTTTGCCAACGGCTGATTCGGTCTGGTTTATTAACCAGGCTACATTCCTATACACATGAACCATGGAGAATTAAGTCAGGTAGAAGCACTTATTTGTATCATATTTTGTGTAATTATATAACACTGTTACATAAGTTCATCACTGTACAACTTTAAAACTCAACTGGTCCAATTTAAATCCATGGCATATCCAGTCAGTGAGTTCCACTACCAACCTTTCCCCAAACCATCCTGTGAACAGAAAATATCGTTCTCAGTGGAACAAGACCTTGTGTGCACACAAGGTCCAATTGTGTGTCAGTGGCTTTTCAATGGTTTCAGTATTTCATGTCGCCTGAAGGTCTATTGACTGAAACATTGCCTGTACGGTAAATAAACTTGTCCCTGGCCTATTGTGTAAGTGTAGAGGGTGTGTGCGCCTGCGAGGGTCATTTTATTGTATTCTAGAGGTCTGGCCCTGCCAGTGCCTACGCATCCGACTCTGAGCTGATCCGGTGTGCATAATTATAAGAACTTGCTTTTTCCCCATGTTACAAAGACACAAATCTGCAGCCAAGTCAAGTCTGGTTTATGGCAAACAATGAAAGCTTAGATTGTACCTTGGACTTAAAGGGCCACTTCACCCCTTTTGCAACCAGAGCTTATTTTATGTTTAGGACACAAGAAACACTTTCCTGGGGTTTTTACGTGTGTAATATGTATTTTATTTTTGAGTGGTGTAAACCACTCGTACAACTGGCTTTGTTAGTCTGTCTGTGCAGAAAAAATGAGCATGGTTGCTACGGTCACCCAGTTCACCCGGGTGTGATTTCATTACGTCAGACATTACGTCAGACCACAGCTGATCAGGCTATATAAGACCTTACACCACTCAGTTCACACGGGTGTGATTTTTTATATATGTTTTTCACCTGTGACTGGTTTTGTAGGATTAATAATAAGATTAAACAACATAATATGCCTCATTGTGTAGCAGAGTAGCCATGCCGCTAGCTCAGAAGTCTAATACATCACTTGGATGCGGGGATTCCACTTCCAGCAATATTGGGTTCCCATGCAGGACACCTGACTCCAGGTGGTTACATTGTTTTACTGTTTTACATTGGTTGCTATGATCTGGATCGTGTTTCCCCGTGGGGTGGGGGTGGTGAATGGATTAGTGTGGCCTTGTATGTATAAGTCTAATATCGCCCATGGCCAGCAGGGATTCCACTTTGGATGAGTGGTATATGTTTTGTTTGTGGGGGAGACCAGGATTAATTTGTTATTGAGAGGGGAAGATACTCGCATTGCAATCTGCATTACAGACTAAAGAACTCATTTGTACATCAGTCTGTCTTGCTTCTAAACCAGTGGATATGTTCTCGTTCCTGATTGTTTGTGATTTTTGTCCTGTAATGTCTACCATTTTGTAATGTACGTCTATGTCTTGTCTGTTTCTTGAACGGTGGCGTTATGGACGCAAAGCAAATTTCAGTGTACGCTGACAATAAAGTTGTATCGTATCGTATCGTATTAAACGCTCCCCCACTTGATACCATAACTCTTGGGGGTTTTGTTTTGGGGAGGAGAGCTATAGTGCTATGTTGTTTTGGTCCATGAGGTCCCAGGGATGTTCTAATTGAAAAGCCATGGCACTCTCCTCTGTGGGAATCGTTTGAGCAATGGGATGGGAAGTGAAATGTGTGTCCCAGGAATCATTTGCAAACAGAAGCAATTTCATGCTGCTTTAACCCATTTTGGGCAGGAACCGCGTTTGGTGTTAGCATTATGTTATGCTTTAGCTATTGAAAAATAGCAGATCTACAAGCTCATAGCGCGGCACTCGGTGCCGCGCTATGAGCTTGTAGGTCTGCTATTTTTTTTAAATCGTGAAAATGTGCCTGAAATCTTTGATATATTCTTTCAGAGTTTCAGTTTTTAACTCAAATGTTTGCTTCTGGGGTGTCCCTGGAACAACATATTTTGAAATATTGAGAACCACTGATATAGAAACAAGAGGTTTTTCAGAAAAGAATACATTTTAAAAAGACATTTTTTAAATGTCGACGTCAGGCCTAAATGGGTTAACACTCGGGGAATCATTTTAATTCACAAACACAAAGCCATGCCAAAAGCACCCAGTTGAGGACCATTATGAACACATAAAATAACATAATGTTGACAGGGACATTGTTTGGGTTCTGTTTGATATGCCCAGCCGTAGTGTGAAGCTTAAATAAGTAAATATACATAATTCACAATAAATAAATGGATGGCCTAGCCTAAGGCGTGCTAAGTTTAATGATTTCAGTCACAGGATCCTCTCTTCTAAGAAAACACCCTTTCTGTATTCCACACATGATAGTCAGTAGGACTGGTGTAGCATAGTGATGGTCCCACTACACAGGAGTCAGAATATTACAGTTAAAGAGTTGAGCTGCATGCAATCGGCTGTGGTGTTACGGGGTGGGGGGGGGGCGCAATCATCAGAATACTGCACACATGTGCACAGGGTGTGGCGTGAATGCAGAAGTTCCCAATGCTATAGTGACTCTGACACATACTCTGTCACTCTATAGTCTACAGAATAGCTTTCTGAAGAGCACAGCAAGTGGTGATTATGTACGGTGGAAAATGGGTTCAAAATGAATCTTATCCTTTACGCTGACCCTGTGGAACTAATTCAATTTCCAGAAAAGTGCAAGCATCCGTCTAGCATTGCACCTGTTGGCTTGAAGTCATTTTAAGTTGGATTCTCATTTGTTCAGGGCTTAGAGATTCAAATCCTTATGCATTGCCTTGCCACATGAGACTGTGATTGTCTGTGGCGGCGGCATAGAATTAAACGGGTCCCCAGGACAATGATTTTGTCAGCAGAATGGGCCATTCATGAAAGCCAAAGATAGGTAAAGAATCAACGACGGCTTTTTCATACTTGGCCCGAGAGAAAATGAGCACATAATGCAATATGTTTCCAGTTGATGTTGTGAATGTAAATAATTCAATCGTTGCAGACCTGCTCTGAAAAGTACGTACGGCTTGTAGTTGAACTCAGCGTTTTTTTAAAAGCATTTCAAATATAAATAGTAGTACCGATATAATACTATTCATCCATCTCAGATGTTTTGTTAGCATAATAATAAAACATTATCATAAAACATTATCATAAAACACTTCATTAGTGCGTCCAAATTGCTGCTAGGGAACCCTCATGTAGCCATTGGATTTGTCCGTGAAATCCTGCCAAATGGCTTTGCAGCAACACTTTGTCTGTTACAACCTGTATATTGGACAATGGCTTTTGCAGTTCCCTGTCATTACCGAGATGAGCCCTCCAACTTAGCTCATTTCCATTGGGATGTCAGCTTTGATTAATCACCCCAGCGAGAGGCCTCCTCCACCATCTTATGCATCTGCCAAGACTCAGCACCACCACCACACATCACAGAGCGGCAGCCTCTCAAGCAGCGGCGCTTCCATTGGCAGATTCATGAACGAGAAATTGCAGTATATGAAACAGTGCAATGACATCATATTGGATTGGAAGAATGTCACCATAGTTTCGTCAAATTAAATCATTTCTGCAAAGCTATCAAAGTATTTAAAGTTTGAATTGAATTCATATAGAAGCCATTTTCCTAGATTGATTGGCATTGCTGTCATATTATTGCTGTGCCAAGTACCAATACAATGTTGATCAGAATACAAATTGAAAATCAAACCTTATCTCAAGTTAGGTTCTGAGCTGCTCCGGTCAGAATGCCTTGATTGACAATATCTTGATTCATGAATGCAAAATCAATATTTAGTCAGTAACCTTTATCAAATGCATTTAGGTGCTACATTGCATGTTATCAAGCAGGATGCATTGCATGCAATATTCTATAAACCACCGTTAAGAAAAAAGGAACATTATAAACAGTGAATTATGCAGATATATCAAATTCTTAAAACTATTGGTTTTTCATTCATTTTTAAAAAGTCACTGTATTTGTGTGTACATAAATGGCTATATGATGATCAAGTAGTGACTTTGCTTTTAACCATTTGAACAATTTCTGACTGCAATGAGAAGTTTGTTCCACAGTTTGGGAGCCAGAGGAGAGGAGGGACAAGAGCTGTCTTGTCCCGACTCCCGGCTGTAGACATATTCTGATAACTGCTGGATTCTTTATTTAATTTAACCAGTAAAAACACATTCAGACAAAGTCTCTTTCTCAAGTGGGAACTGGCCAAGAGGCAGAAATACAATTACACTTCAACGCTACATCATACATGACAAGTTACTCGCAAAGTTGTGCATAGAGAAGATACATAATATGTACAGTACAATTTGTACAGAAATAATATGTAGGCCACAAAGGCTAGTACATGTCCGAACATGTGCAGATGTTGGAAGGTACAGTATACATCTGAGATGATCCTTTTGAAACGTCTCAGTGGAACTTTCACGGACAATTTGAGTCTGGTCTGCAGGTCGTTCCACGACCAGGGGCCAAAGAAACCCAGACATTTGAATGCTTCTAAATCTGAAAGTGTACTAGTTCTCCTCAGGAAATTCCCAATATGGAAGCTCACATACTCCCCATTCACTACCTTTATCGGAGCTGTCACGCTGAAGCAGTTCTGCAAGCCTTACAAGTTATGCCCATGATGTGTTAAAAGAGCAAGAAGTGAAGTGGCAATAATGAATAAAGATAGTGTAGCATGCACTAGTTTGCTGGTAATTGTAATTGTGGGAGTAATTTTAGTAGACTCTGACAGATGGTGTGGAAGCTAGCTGACTGAAAATATCTCGGCCAAGTTCCTGGATTTTCCCCATTTTAATTACTTTAGATCTCACTCAGCCTACGTCCACTTACACTTACAGCTACTGTATAACTGCTGTCATGAAGTTATTAGAATACATAGCATGCATGCACAGACTTGCACAATATAACATGGATCCGTGACATGTATTGCAATGAAATGCATTGCATTGTGTGTGTTGTACTTGTGCATGTGCGCGTATATACGTTTCATGCGCGCGTGTGTGCATTTTGTGCGTGCTTTTCGTGCGTGCGTTTCGTGCGTGCGTGTGTGCGTGCGTGCGTGCGTGGGGGAAGGGTGGGGGGTGAAGCACTCCGGCAATCAGTTAAAGCTGTATGTAAATAGCTGCATAGTGCACACATGCCTTTAGGATGGCGTGTTGGTCCACAGCACATTCCCAGGCTATATGGGAGTAGAGAATTAATTACCTGCCCCCTGCCTGCATTAAGGAAAGCAATTCTTCCTTTACCTTTGTCGCTTATGATGAAAGACCACAACAGAGTATCAGTCTTAAGTTAGCGCTTCATTAATTCGTCTGGTATAGGTAGCCCCACTATATTGTACTGAATATATAGGCTTATAGGGGAATACCTTTCAGTTCAGAAATGTTGTTTGTGTGCGTGTGCGTGTGCGCACATGCGTGCGTGCGCGCGCGCGTGTGTGTGTGTGTGTGTTTGTGTGTGTGCGTGTGTGTGTGCGTGTGTGTGTGCGTGCGCACCTGCGAGCGTGTAATAATAATAATATAATACAAAGTGGAGTCCGTGGACCCCTGGTGATCCGCGACGCATATAGCCAGGGTGTCCGTGACATTCCAATGACATCTTAATGTATAAGGTTGTTAACTATATATCCTTATCGGTGTCGCGAGGATGAGGGGGTATACCTGCATGGAAGAAAAAAAACACTTAGGATTATGCTGATTTGACAGACACTTGACAATGCAATAGGATACAAGTCATTTTCAATGTAAGCTAGCGACATGAAGCTAAGTGGCGCCTGCCGCTGCCTAAGTGTGATGTGCAACAAATCAAAGTTGAGCTGGCCTCCAATGATGCTGTGAAGAGACATTCTCTTGTCAGATTCAATTTCTATGTTGAAGGGACCACAGCGGCAGCTTCTCTTATATATGGCCTGATGATCACAGCTAAAAAATATATATTTTTGACACTCTAAAAAGAAAGCTCCTACATTTAAACACTGGCTCAATGAAATGACTCACCTTGAAAGAATAAGGTACTATACAGTAGCTTTGAGACACAAATTGATAATGTTTGGCTGCCCCTTGTCTGTTACTTGTCTTTAATAGTAACACTTGGACATGGACACCACCATGTGGTCGACTATCTACTATTATCTTTATATATATATATATATATTTCCATTGCAACATTTCACTTTGCTATGTTAAAGTTATATTATGTTCTTATATCACTCTTATATTATATCGGATTTCATTTCACAGATTTAGTTTTTTTTTTTTTAATAATTTTTATCCCACACTTTGCAACCCAGTTTTGTTTTCACCCAGTGCCAATTATCTAATGCCTAGGTTTAGTCTGTCAATCACAGCTACTGGCCAATCACAGCGCGTCGACTGCACAACCCGTGTAGACTTTGCTGTCGCTCCGCGTCCAAAACGGTCGAGAAATTACAGAGTTACTGTGTGGGGGAATTAGCATTTAGCAGACACCTCTCTCTCTCTCTCTCTCTCTCTCTCTCTCTCTCTCTCTCTCTCTCTCTCTCTCTCTCTCTCTCTCTCTCTCTCTCTCTCTCTCTCTCTCTAATTAGCAGGCAACAGTGCAACACTATCTCTCTCTCTCTGTTTCTAGCACAACAGCGCCATGTTTGCCTCTACTGGTACCCTAAACATAGGGACGGCCATAGGGACAGGTACGTGGGCATAGGGACATTGCTGTTCCTTGGAGTGGTTGCACCACTCAAAAATAAGAACATATGAAAACCATGCATCTTGAACAACACTGGGATTACTTATGGAACCTGCAGCAGTGGGTGAGTAATTACTTTTATCTATGTTGGACGTTTGTTTTGGTTGAGCTGCTAACAAACGTCCTCCAGCTGCTTAACGACTAGCCTACACAAATACACTGTCTGTGAGCAGCTTTATCTTTTGCATCTGCCCGTGTGTGGGAAGCATAATATTGTGGCAGAGTAGAAATGTCCGTACCTGCCGAAGTTTGAGTCCTAAAAACAGGGCTAGGGTACAGCCTTATAATACTGTGTAAAACAGAAAATCAAAATCTTGCCACGGACAAGACCAAGTCTTTGCCACGGACACATTTATGGACATGTCGGTGAGCCCGGCCTGCACCTCAGTGGAAGCACCTTTGGCAGGGAACGGAAAGGGACTACAGACATGTTGGTGAGCCCTGCACCTCAGTTTATTTATTTATTTAACAGGGACAATGCACATTAATCAACACGTCATTTTTGCAAATCCATGTAAATGAGCCAGAGTTAGCCTAATTTCCATCTGTAGTCCCTGAGTAGGCTATTACAATTGGTAAAAAAGGCTATCCATACAAAAACATACAATACAAAAACAAGTAAACATAGTACAGGGGGCAGGCCAATGCAGTGAATAGTGACACCAGTGACAAGGGGAGCTAGCAATAAGTTAATAATAGTTACTCGTGGTTACAGATTTGGTTTGCTTTAAGCCACCTTTTAAGGTTAAATTTGAAGGTAAAATAGTTGGAGGGCTCTCTTACTTCTATGGGAGACTGTTCCAATGATGGGAGGCTCTAACAGAGAAGACTGTTTTACCAAACACACTACACAGTGAAAGCACCTTTGGCAGGGAACGGGAAGTAAAGGGACTACAGACTGAAATCAATTCTGCCAGTCAATGAGTTCCCAGTAGTATTTAACCCCCCACTCCTCATGTATGCAGCGTGGCATGATGAGCAACCCTCGAACGGTAACTCGACAGCGATGGATCCATGCAGGCCGCACGTGGCCAATTTGTAACTTTGTCGCCGCTCTGCGACGGACGGACGGCAGTGTTCCGGGATGACCCTTCTCTTTTGATACCATGGCTGACGGAACAAGTCCCACAAGTCATGCACACATACCAGTGAATACTGTTCATTTGATTTGCTACGGGGAAAATTCAAATTCTGTTCCCTTTTCTTCATGCCGTCAAAACACAAGGGATGATCTGGCGGCCATTTGATTGAAGAAAACATTTATATTCAGTACATTCTAACCCATTTAGGCCTGACGTCGAACCCCCGTCTGTTATTCCAGGAACCCCTCAGAAGCAAAGATTTGAGTTAAAAAACGTTCACTCTGAAAGAATATATATATTCAAAGATTTGCACTACATTTTTTCACGATTTTTCAAAAATAGCAGACCTACAAGCTCGTAGCGCAGCACTCGGTGCCGCGCTATGAGCTTGTAGATCTGCTATTTTCCAATAGCTAAAGCATAACATACTGTAATGCTTGAAACACCAAAAGGGGTTCCCGTTCAAAATGGGCTAAAAGACCTCTGGAGGAAATTGGCTGCAGTCATAATCATAATAGTATGTGTGGGATAGATGGATGAATATGTAATGTGAATGTCTATCATGCAGAGGTCAGACTACTGGACCCCACGGTATTATATCACACTGCATGAAGACCCACAACACTAATGTCTACACACTGTGACATCACTAGTGCTGTCACTGTACAGTAAAAAATATGTCAATTTGAAGCTATATGATTCCCTGCTTGCATGGCAAAAGTGAACAGAGGTGTTGGCTAATCTGTTCCCACTGAGCATCTGTTGTGTAGCCTAATCTACACAATAACGCCTACACAATAATATCTGAGAGTGTACAAACGCAACATTTGTACAGGGGGTGTAAGTGATTTATTTATTTATTCATTCATTTATTTAGTTATTTCAAAACGCAAACAGAAAATGAATTTTGAGGTCAACCAATTGTATTCAATCAGGGGAGCGGAAGCCCACAAAGGTCATTTATCAGCCACGCACGCACGCACGCACG
This sequence comes from Electrona antarctica, assembly GCF_951216825.1. Taxonomy (NCBI): domain Eukaryota; kingdom Metazoa; phylum Chordata; class Actinopteri; order Myctophiformes; family Myctophidae; genus Electrona; species Electrona antarctica. The sequence continues at coordinate 9,051,501 of NC_136812.1, forward strand.
CACGCACGCACGCATAATAATCCAATGGCTTATTGTTTATAACGGTGGGTCACATAATATATTGTGACATACTGTAGCCTGAAGCTGTAAAGAGACACTGACATGTGCTGCTAGTGCTACCAGTCTCACCCAAACACGGTGAAATAGCACGCAATTGCAATTCTGTACATATGTGACCAGGTCTAGCAAAATGGTCCTCATCTCGTCTATAATGAAAAGGCAGAACATCTAAAATAAACTTGATCTTTTTTTTTTTTTGTGATTTTCGTTTTTTTCCATATTAACACAGCTTGAATGTTGAAGAAAGTTTTCATTCCAACAGATTATTGATTTGGGCAAATTAAATGTATACATTTATAAGTCAAAGTAGGCTAGCCAGCTCTAGGTGTTGAAATGTTGTGAACATTCAAAGGGGATTTTCTCAGCTTTGGGTAAAACGGCACAATCATTTTAAAATGGTCATATCTCCTTCAAATATTTTCCAAAAAAAAAAACTGAAAAATTACTCTGGTCGAGATGAGGCCCTATTTGCCAGACCCGGTCACATATACACACCTAGAAAACCCCAAAATCCATACACATGACACCGAAATCCTCCCCATAGACAATGATGGAGGGGATGCCGTCTCTACCGAACTTGAGCCATGGGAGACACCACGAGTTGCTGTGTAAGTAAGTAAGTAGCCTTGCCGAGCCACGAGGCCCATATAAGGGCAGGAGCCTATCTCCTGTTTCTGTATAGCGTGAGGCAGCTTGATGTACAAGTACACCCCCTGGACATGACGCTAGTATGTCGCAGGGACTGACCCCCCAATCCAACCCTTGATGCTGAGTGTCAAGCAGGGAGGCACTGGGTCCCATTTTTAGAGTCTTTGGTAGGACCCGGCCGGGGATTGAACCCCGACCTCCCAGTCTCAGGGCGGACACCCGTCCGAGTTGTAACACGATACGGACAGAATAGTACTGTAAATAATGTCAAACCTGAACTCCCCCCCCCCCCCGACCCAGCCACGGTGAAATAGCACTTCCGTACTAGTGAAAGCCACGCCTCCGTCGCGGTCAAAACAGTAATATGTTACGGATTTGGGGGTTTTCTAGGCGTGTAGCAATGGACCTATAGCTAAGACCCGGCCTCTCCCACTTAGACACTCCCACTTGGACACTTTCCAGGCGGGCTCATTCATTCCAATGTACAAATATCATGGATTTTACACATTAAATACTGGTTCATTTTTGGGATTTTTGGAAATCCGTCAACAAGACCTGCCATATGGGCAGGTCCCCACACACACACACACACACTCAGGCGCGCAGGCACGCGCACACATGAGGCACGCACAGTGCTTGATTTCTGTGGGGGCTCAAAAGCTGAAGGTTGATCCGCCTGCTATTTGCTCATTATGTCCAAACAGTCATTCGTCTGGTGTTGAGGTCTTTGAGGAGGTGATGATAAATGTCATGTGGATTACTTGGATTTCCACTGGAAGCACCATGTGTTATAGATACTCCTAGAAAGCACTGAACAAGTACGACTTTTAACTTTCGAAAGTAGACAAACGTGATGTATTATGTGTATGTGTCCCTAATTAATCCTTGTTACATTAATTAACCTCATGTCCATCACAAGCAGGCCAAGATGTTGCCTCTGTGTGATTCGGTATAAATGCTGCGAGTTTCATTCTCTACGTGAGATATAGATTCCCAATTCCCATAATTAATAATTCTCTATGCAAGATTTGCACGCACACACGCACACATGCACGCACACACGCACACACACACACACACACACACACACACACACACACACACACACACACACACACACACACACACACACTCATTTGCATATCCACACACATTATTAAAACATCCTCATTTGCATATCCGTTAATTGCCCACATCTGCAATAAATGTACAGTACAGCAATTATTGTACAACGGTGACTGCGAATGCGAAATATATGACATTATAACTGCACACTTCCCATTAAGATTCAGGTCACTAAGGCCAGAGACAAGGAATAATAGCCCCATGCCAGATACTCTGATCCAGATGAATTGTCACAGCTGGGAACGGGAAGAGAGCTTATAGCTGAGGGTTCTGTTTATGCTTTCCAGGTGGTGTCATACTCCCCAGGTGGGGCGTGTGTGTGTGTGTGTGTGTGTGTGTGTGTGTGTGTGTGTGTGTGTGTGTGTGTGTGTGTGTGTGTGTGTGTGTGTGTGTGTGTGTGTGTGTGTGTGTGTGCGTGCGTGCGTGCGTGTTCAGTACACATGAGTGTGTGAGAATGTGAAATCATATAATGTGCATTCATGTGCACGGAATACATAACCAGATGTATGTGCGTGTCACCAGATGTATGTGCATGTATGTGCACATACACCGTGCACCGTATGTACTGTACAGCAGTGCGTCAGTACTGTGCCAGAGGGTGCGTACCCGTGTGTGTTTTACTCCACAACAACCTGTGTCCTCTCTGGGGGGTTGCGGAGGAGGTGCATCTGGTGTACAACGAACCACTGCCTGCCTGCCCTGCAGGCATCGCTCCAGCAGTGCATGCTGGGACGCCTGCAGTTTGTAAAGTAGCAGCGTCCTATACACACCAGGAATACTGAGTGTTAACTACGCAAACCCCATATGGGTAACCTGGAGTCCCACAGGGCTCAATGCTACTAGTGTATTTTCGGTTTTCTCTGGTTAACCCATTCTGGGCGGGAAACCCCATTTGGTGTTGTAAATATTGTTATAATTTAGCTATTGAAAAATAGCAGATCTACAAGCTCATAGCGCGCCACCGAGTGGCGCGCCACGAGCTTGTAGGTCTGCTATTTTTGAAAAATCGTGAAAATGTGGCAGAAATCTTTGAATACAGTGTATATTCTTTCAGAGCGAACGTTTTTAACTCAAATATTTGCTTCTGAGGGGTTCCTGGAACAACATATTTTCAGATGGGGGTCGGTGGCCAATTACATATCATTTTGGGGTCCTTGACATGAAATATTGAGCACCACTGATACCGAAACATGAGGTATTTCAGAAAACAGACATTTTTTAAATTTCGACGTCAGGCCTAAATGGGTTAAAGGGGGTGCAGGTGATTTTATTTATAGATGAAAGACTATATTTCTGATAGAATACTGTACTGACTGTACAGTGTTGGTTCAGTAACAGGGGTCTGACTGCCCGTTTCTCTGGTTTCTTTTTATTTGTAAACCTGAAAATCTTCTTTCAGCAGGAGAGCGTGCGTGCGTGCGTGCGTGCGTGCGTGCGTGCGTGCGTGGCTGATAAATGACCTTTGTGGGCTTCCGCTCTCCTGATTGAATACAATTGGTTGACCTCAAAATTCATTTTATGTCAGTGTTTTGAAATAACTAAATAAATGAATGAATAAATAAATAAATCACTTACACCCCCTGTACAAATGTTGCGTTTGTACACTCTCAGATATTATTGTGTAGGCATTATTGTGTAGATTAGGCTATACAACAGATGCTCAGAGGGAACAGATTAGCCAATACCTGTGTTCACTTTTGCCATGGAAGAGGTGTGTGTCTCTAACATGATTAGCATTTTCGGAGACAAAGGTAAGCCTAAACCACTGTATGCTCTTATGTTATTCCAAGATGCCATAATAGAGATTGAGACGATATAAGTGTAGTCATGTGATAAAATGATGTGTCAAAAAGTGTCATCTGTCCCAAACTGCAGGTTGACACAGTCCATTCAATTATTTAATTTAAACTCAGAATACGGTACGTAGAGCAGTGGATCTCAACCTGTGGGTCGGGACCAGAGGGGTCCCCACATGACCTACCTACCTACCTACCTATCTACCTACCTACCTACCTATCTACCTACCTACCTATACCTACCTACCTAAAGAAAGAAAGAAAGTAAGTCCCCAGTCGTGGCCTGAAACAGTTCAGAACCACTGATGGAGTACACCGAAATGTATAATTTGTTTGGTCTAAAATAACAAACAATGCTGAGTGGCTGTCTATGTTGTTAAAGGCTATAGCAAAGAAAATAAGTAAACACAATTTACACAGCCAGCCAGCCAGCTGTGACATTTAGATACCATGGCAGAGCTGCAGTGAGAGGTGATTTGCATTTGCAATCAAGTTTTTATTTATTATTATTATTATTTATTTTTTGTATTTTTTTAAACAGAATCACACTTTAAACAAAACCTATAACCAGCATTATTATATGTTAGAAATTATTGTGTGATCTTTAATTGACAATTTTCACATTTCACCTAACAATAGAAGTTGGATGGTTTATTACTCCCCTGAGATTGGGAGTTTGTGGTTCGATCCCCGGGCCGGGTCATATACCAAAGACTAAAAAAGGGACCCAATGCCTCCCTGCTTTAGCCTGGCTAATAAGCCAGACTCAAATCACACTGTCGTGTGGTATTTGAGTCTGGAGAAGTGGAGATGCTGTGTATGGATCTTGTTTCCCGGGGGGCGGGTTCAAACATTTTCTCTTTGACGCAATTGGTCAGAGCTACTGTCAGTCAAAGGTCTCAAGCATTGAACGTCACTGTACCAAAGCCCGCCCATATTGCATACCGTGTCCCGATTGGCCACACCAGTTCTCTGGTGTAGGAAATGGGCGTACAATTGAGCCTCTCCAGACCGTAATCCGCCGGCAGGCAATTTTTTTGCCTGCCGGCGAAAATCAACGGCTGATTCGGTCTGGCTTATTAGCCAGGCTATCCCTGCTTGGCACTCAGCATCAAGGGTTGGATTGGGGGGTTAAGTCCTTGCGACATGATAGGCTAAGCGTCATGTCCAGGGGGGTGTACTTGTACATCATGTCCAGGGGGTGTACTTGTACATCATGTCCAGGGGGGTGTACTTGTACATCATGTCCAGGGGGTGTACTTGTACATCATGTCCAGGGGGTGTACTTGTACATCATGTCCAGGGGGTGTACTTGTACATCATGTCCAGGGGGTGTACTTGTACGTCATGTCCAGGGGGGTGTACTTGTACATCATGTCCAGGGGTGTGTACTTGTACATCATGTCCAGGGGGGGTGTACTTGTACATCATGTCCAGGGGGTGTAAATGTACATCATGTCCAGGGGGGTGTACTTGTACATCATGTCCAGGGGGGTGTACTTGTACATCATGTCCAGGGGGTGTACTTGTACATCATGTCCAGGGGGTGTACTTGTACATCATGTCCAGGGGGTGTACTTGTACATCATGTCCAGGGGGTGTACTTGTACATCATGTCCAGGGGGTGTACTTGTACATCATGTCCAGGGGGTGTACTTGTACATCATGTCCAGGGGGTGTACTTGTACATCATGTCCAGGGGGTGTACTTGTACATCATGTCCAGAGGGGTGTACTTGTACATCATGTCCAGGGGGTATACATGTACATCAAGCCGCCTCACGCTACAGAAACAGGAGATAGGAGATATGCCCTATAGAGCGCCGCAGTCCCACCCCCTGCGAGGGCACCGGAAGATAATTTCCCATTCATTTTTCCATAGACATTTCAAAACGTATTTACTTAAAGACCTTTAAGCCTCGGACAAAGCCAAAGAAAAAAAGGGCAGGGTACAACACTTTTAATTATTTGTTCGGCCCAAAATTTTTTGTTAATTGTCATGATTTGTCAACTCGGCTGTTGGCTTTGTCCGAGGCTTTAAAGGTCTTTAAATAAATACTTTTTGAAACGTCTATGGGGAAAATGAATGGGAAATTCTCTTCTGGTGCCCTCGTCATTCTGAAAGGGGGCCAGACTGTGACGCCCCCTATAGGCCACATGGCTCGGCAAGGCTTTACTTACTAGCCTACATGATATCAATATAGCCTATGTTGTGGAGGCATGCAGTGGTAATGGTGTAATCATTGTTTCCAGCAGGAAAACTGTCCTCCCAGCTGTGCAACGAATTGGTCAGAGGCAGCGCTGAGAAACAGATTGGATCTAAATAGTTCCAATCTCATAGTTTGATAACAGCAACAGCACCCGTATACCTATTACCTCCACTGGCTCTGCATCTCTGCACAATCACAGGACCTGAGATGAGACGGCCATAGAGCTCCACTCTTCATATAATATAGTTTTGTCATTTTAAATGCTCCCCTATGACATGCCTTTGACTCGAACAGAATGACCCTGAGCTCCTCCAGAACGCCCCAATCTGTCTCTGGAGATTGTCCAGGTTAATCTGTATCGTTTGACGTGTGGAGTGCGGAGAAGGGAGGCTCCCCCTGAAGAGCTCTTTGTGCCGATAGCTGCCTCCTAACAGGCGGCAGATATCCCACACCGCGTCTGGTGGTTTATGGAGCCACGCGGAGGGGCTCTGCTCTGCTTGTTGTGTTCATGTCATGGACGCACAGATAACCTCACTCCAACAAGCGGTTTAATTGTTTGCCCCCTGCATTGGAGGGATCAGACAGAAGGGAGGGGGGAGGAGATGTGTAGTTCACGTTGACAAATGACTAATGGAATGATATATATTGTAATTCCTTCTGCTGTGAGTAGTGAGTACTATCTGAATTCAAGATGATGAGCACGATAAAATTGACTATCAAATATGTATGTGATACATCTATGCCTGTGCTCAAAGTTGCAATGCGAGGCAAATTAAAAAAATATAAACTTTGCCTTAATTTTAAAGAAGAATTTACAAAGAAGAAAAACAACAAAAAAAGTGTTTTTTTCTTCTTTCTAATTATTTGTTTGGTCCAAAATATTGTTTGTGTTGTCATGAGTTGTCACGACTCGAGTTGGCTTTGTCCGCGGCGTAACCGTCTTTAAATAAATACTTTAAGAAATGTCTATGGGAAAAATGCATTGGGTTTCATTTCCTGGTCCAGGGTAGGAGGCGGGACTGCGACGCTCTATAGTATAATAGTATAGTATAGTATACCTGTTGATGCCATAACTTAGCTTGGAGTCATGCTTGAATATACAGCATCTCATCAAAAAATGTACAAAAACAAAACAATGCTGTCATTTAAAACCCCATTTAGACACAAGACAGATTCAAAAAGAATGAAGCCATTGTTATAAACTTGCTAAAACCTGAAAAAATACCCTGGGGAAAAAACAAGTTCACTGTATTTCTCCGCCTCTGTAGTAGATAAATAAAATGAAATGTGGAGAGCTTAAACTTCTGGGCTTTTACTGAAAGTAAAAGGTAATTTACAAAATGGTGTTTGTAAATTACCTACCCAGTCAGCATCAGTCACGTGACGTGACGACCTAGTTAAAAGGGAGGTTGTCACATACTAACACTTATCACCTGATGAAGGCCGCCTGCGGTCGAAACGTTGTGTCTTATATTATGGTGTTTCAATAAAAGAACACCATTGGAGCAATCCTGTGTGCGGTCTCTCTTCTTTTCACTGTACTTGCCTTGGTCCGACCAGCCAGGAACTGGATGTGCGCACGCCACCTGCCTTTTAAACTTTTACTGAAAGTCTCTTTGTCCTATAATGTGTACAACACATGATATAAGATATGTGATACTATAGCTCTGGTCCATAGCCCTATTATATAATGCACCCTGAGACCCCCACCACACGTATAACATGCATTTTTTTGGCCAGAAAAGGATTGTTTTTCCACTGGAAAAATCTTGTCTATATGATTTTCTCTTAGCAATATCGGTAGAGGGCGCAGTGGAGTAACTAAATGTATTGTTCTTGGCTGCATGCCTTTGATGTGAACACTATAAAGACAAGGTCACCTTTGTACTTCCACTTAGATGGTTCGGGGAATGTAGTATGTTGCCCTGAGCATCCTAGGGTTTGTAAAATAGAACCCAGGTGACAGGTCCACAACTAGTAGTCACTAGTTTTAATTGACACATTTTTCACAGAGATTTCAGTCAACGTTCGGTTTTAGCAGATATTTTTATTTTATAATAATTAGGCCTATGTTGAAAAATAAATTTAAAACAGTTCTACTGCCGCTAATTGTTTGATCCAGTGTTGCGCCGCTGCATAATACGACATTCCCGCTATTTGTTTAATGCGTTTAATTCTCTGTTTTAAAATAATTAAAAATAAACAGCGCATTTATCCGTGACCTGATGACGAGGCCGTCGCGTTATGATGACGAAACCGGAAATCAAGTCATCATCTGGGCTGCTAGGGCTTCTGGGAAATTGAGCCCAATGCAAGTGGACGGGGGGTTTGTTTGGACTACAACTTGCTCTGCACTTTGGTTTCGTTTCGCATTGTCATGGCCGCTGGTGCATCTGATCATAACAAGACGATCGACCATTTCTTACCCGATTTTCACGGAACAAACGCCCAAATACTTCAGCGTATGCTCCAAAGGTAATAAAACAATCCAGACAGCGTAGGATATTTGATTAAAAGGCGGGTTCCGCGGGGTATGGCATCAAACTGTTAAAAAAGCCTGAAAAAGCCTTTTGTAATGATGACGCCAGCCCGCTGCAAATTATACCAGTGTGTTCTGGCCTGGGGAAGCTTTCAAAAGAGTAAACAAGTTGGAACATTTTTAAATAAAAAATACTATATTAAAGCTGTTTATGTTTTATATGGGCCAACAATTCAATAATGGTGCATCCCTAGTTTTGGAATAGAGAGGCATTGCTTTTTTTTTTTTTTTTTTAATACAGGGTTTATAAGCCTTTTTTTTCTCAAAATGGCCAAATTTATTATATTTTCTTTATACAGAATGAGTTCATATCGACATCGGTTATATCAGTTATCGGCCATAACAGCAATTAATTATATCGGATATCGATATCGGCCAAAATGTCTCATCGGTACATCCCTTTTTGTGTCCATACTATTCTTTTTCCTTACACTTTAGTGCACTCCTCCAGTTACACTTTAGTGCACTCCTTCAGTTACCCTCATGTGATTTATCTTTTTCCTTACACTTTAGTGCACTCCTCCAGTTACACTCATGTGATTTCGCCTGCCTTCTTCAGGCTCACCACACCCATGTTCCAGTGATTAATTACAATGTAGTCCAATTTATTTTGTGATTTTGGGACATGTATGCCACCCATAAGGCCAGCAATAAAGGAAGGAAAACCAGGTCACCTTAATTCATGAGTCTTGTAAAAAATAAATAAATGTGTGTCGTGTGACTCGTGTCCCACTTTCACATCGTCACTGGGCCATATTGGAACCGGAAATGTTGCCACAATTTTGATTATATCCTGTTATATTCATACTGTGACCCTACATTTGTAATCGGCAGATTGAACGGTGAATACTAAGGGGCAACTAAGGCCTGCTGAAAGAGGGACTTTTAAACTTTCTGTGTTGGTGTTGTTGCTGTTGTTGCTGTTGTTTCTTTCCACGTTTTCTCCCAATTGATCTATTGCAGACCGCGGCCATCTTGCCATCAGTTTGGAAGCGCTCGTTTTCAGTAAAGCAACATCCTGCTGCCTCCTGCATTATGTGCAAATTGAAAACAGGTGGTACGCCTGGGCCGTTGAGTGATATCCAACAAGCACTTCCAGACTCCCAACACTTACAAACAAAAAGAATCGCCCGCACGGACAGAAAGTAGCCCATTACATGTCTACGGTGGATTTTTATGAAACAAACACGTTGCAGATAGAAAGAGGATAATTCAAGTTTTTTCCTACAGCTGCAATGTTGGTGAGTTCGACGTTGTTTAATAGAATCAGACTGTTCTGTTTGGATCAGGGGTGGGCAACTTTGACGATGGCGAGGGCCAATATAATTCCACACTCACTCCAGAATGGCCACAGTACGTATTACTGTCATAGCAAAAATAGCCGATCTACAATTTGCGCCGCGTTTTGAGCTTGTAGATCAGCTATTTTTGCTATATTTGAATTGAAAACCTGAATAATATATTTTTTGCTATTTTTGAATTGGAATCCTGAAAAGTAACCTTTTTTATTGAATTTCAAATGCATTTAGTTATATTTATGTTAACTTTATGAACTTTTAACATAATAACTACATTGGACACAAAAAGACAATAACATTTTAATACTAGTCATGAAGTAATTAAAGCAGGTTTGGAATTGTAACAGTTGAAATCATTACTATATCAGTATTCTGATATTAACATGCGGGCCGCATTTAGTGAAGGTGGGGGCCGCATGTGGCCCCCGGGCCGCCAGTTGCCCATGTATGGTTTGGATGTATGGGCTGTCAATGGGAAATTGCACCTACTGTATAGTTCCAGAATAAGATAAGGTGGGGGGGAGGGTTGGTTTATTAGCAAGTATACAAATAATGCATGGAGAGGAATTCAGGTAGATTGCCCGTCTCTCTCTCTAGAAGCTTCCGCAGTCCAGGCTCATCCAGCTAAACGCTTAGTAAGCTAAGCTAATGTACTGTAAGCTATGGTAAGACGGAATTAATGTGATTTACTTTGCAATACTGAGTGGAAATTTTAATTATTCACACACTTGTAATTGGAATAGAATTGGGAGTATCCACAACATTCACATTTAATCAGACAATATAAAAAACAGTTGTAAGAGTAATTGTAAAAACAACGAAGAAGCAACCGTAGACACATTTGTAATGCATGTTCCGTAGCACAAGTTCACCGTAAGCTCATTTGTTTTGTGTCATTAGCTTACTATGTTTCTCCTCCCCGCACAAATGAAATGCATTAATCATAGAATTCATTTTGCATAACCCATTCTGGACGGGAACCCCTTTTGGTGTTTTAACTAAGCATTATGTTATACTTTAGCTATTGAAAAATCGCAGATCTAAAAGCTCATAGCGCGCCACCGAGTGGTGCGCTATGAGCTTGTAGGTCTGCTATTTTTGAAAAATCGTAAAAATGCGGCACAAATCTTTGAATATATCTTCTTTCAGAAGACTTTTTTTTTTTAAATGTTTTTTTTTGTGGCTTTCGCCTTTATTTTATATTTTTTATGGAGGGACAGACAGTAGGCTGACAGGAAATGGGGAGAGAGATGGGGGGAAGACATGCAGTAAAGGCCGTCGAGATCGGGAGTCGAACCCGCGGCACACTGCCAGACTGGATTACCAGCCAAGGTTCCTGGACCACTGAGCCATGGCCCAGGCCTTTCAGAAGACTTTTTATTTATTTCGACGTCAGGCCTAAATGGAATAAGAGAAACCGGCACCAAGCCTACACCGTTACCTTGACTATCTAGTGCATGGAATATAAAACATCAGTGTGAATGAATGCCACCTCTTAACTGAAACTCTCAATATTTATATCTTTGTGGATTCAAAAGTCATTCAGGCATTCTGGGGCCCCAAGGACTCCCTGAATAACCATTTCAGAGATCAAAGCATCAAACGTACCAGCGATCCGATTAGTTCTACTTTTTCTTTTCCGATCTGATTTGATTATCTAGAGATGCGTACTTAAATGAAGGGCTCCTAACTCAGTGAGATTATAGAGCAATGCTTATACTTAATGGAAGGCGATGATTAAAACTATTACAATGCAATGCATTCCCCATAATGATAAATCGCCTAATTAAAGCCATTACTTTTAATGAATAACATTGCATCCTATGGGGATTCTCAAGCCTCCTGTCCTGTAGGAGACTGGCTCTTTGATAGTCACAATTAACACATTTTGGGCAGGAACCCTTTTTGGTGTTTTAAGCATTATGTTATACTTTAGCTATTTAAAAATAGCAGATCTACAAGCTCATAGCGCGCCACCGAGTGGCGCGCTACGAACTTGTAGGTCTGCTATTTTTGAAAAATTGTGAAAATGTGGCGCAAATCCTGACAGAAAACTGTCAGGATTTAGAAGACATTTTATAAATTTCGACGTCAGGCCTAAATGGGTTAACACATTGCCTTTGATTTCATCACTTCATTTGAAGATTCCTTTTTTCATGCTCTATTGCATGTACGTTGGCATCATTTCAAAAGAAATTTATATTTGTGAACATATGTCAGCAATATTTCTCTCTATACGCATTTTCTGTCGCTGTGCATATTTCCAGACTTAATGGCACAGAAAAGGTACTCTAACAGTGTATGCCACCAAATGTGCAGTGACAGGTCTGGTACACAAAATGTGTGTTTTCATAAAATAAAATAAAAATACATACCAGCACAGGTATATGGTCAGGGAATGGCTGATATTGCACTAAAATAGAAGATAATATTGCAATTCTAATTGCACAAGAATAGAAAAGTATAGAACACTGGATTTGTTTTATGTGACAGCTATGAAACAAGGAGAAGAGGCAATCGTAAAAGTCCCCAATGCACTACAGAGACCCTCCAGAAGAGGAATTGAATTATCAGCTTCACGATGATAAAATCTCCAGATCTAAAATCGTATTAAGCATAACGTCAATAATGTGAACGTGATCATTATGGCCTGTGCAGTTGTACTTGCAGCTATTAACACTGAGATCGCATCATGGTGGTTGGCAACTGATGCACACGCTTTAGAATTGAACCAACGCCTGTAGTTTTAATAACTTCTGAGACGTGTCATAATGTCCAAACATTTTGGAAGGCACACCTTTTGCCAGATGGATTCAGAGTTGGCTCAGCTATGCTTGCGTGCGTATAAACCCCACAGCTGCCATAAGATAATTCAAATGATACTCAGGAAAATATACAAGCTCTCCGACAGACCCTCCTGATAAGGCTTCAGCTTATCACAGTAATCACACACACACAGTTTGTGTGTGCGTGCGTGCGTGCGTGCGTGCGTACGTGTAAATTTGCTGTTGTATGACTAGGAATCTCGACTAGGAACATTTCCTTTTTTCCCACTACACTAAATATCGTTCACAAAAACAGCCAATCTACAAGCTCAGCTCACAAAAGGCATTGCAACGTGACAACGTTGTGACCCGCTATAGAACATGGTTAAATAAAAAGGATTTTCTATCTCTGAGACACACATTAGTATTTGTGCTATACTGTATCTTGGTATAGGATCCCTACTGTATGTCATCATCACCCATTGTTCTAAAGAGAATACTTAAAGATGTAGGCTACTATTATGTTGTACTTATTTCCTTTCATGCTCTGTAGTATCATTTCCAAAAGCAATGTGTGAACCATTGTATGGAATGAAAGACGTAATGTTTTTGTTTGTTAAGGAAAATCTGAAGAAAAAAAATATATAATAATAAACAAATAACATGATACGTGTCATTTAGCTCTTAACCCATTTTGGGCGGGAACCCCTTTTGGTTTAGCATTACGTTATGCTTTAGCTATTGAAAAATAGCAGATCTACAAGCTCGTAGCGCGCCATTCGGTGGCGCGCTACGAGCTTGTAGGTCTGCTATTTTTGAAAAATCAAAGAACCACTGACATAGAAACATAGCTTTTTCAGAAAACTGTCAGGATGTAGAAGACATTTTTAGAATCTGATCAAAATGGGTTAAATGAGATCAGATACAGTGCAGGCCTGCAGCGTCTTTGAAGTACTGTAAACAGTAACACATACAGTAGGTGGATTCTTCCCCGGAGCTGTCCGCTCAAGCCACTGAACAGTGAACACGAGGGCAGGCCAATACTTAATGATGCCTGAGAGCATTTACCCCATTAAAACGCCCTTTATTTTTTCCCATTTAATATAGATTGCCATCCAGGAAAATTACACTCCTGTGAGTTAGTGATTTAACCCATTTTGGACTGAGGTCGATTAAAAAAATGTCTTCTAAATCCTAACATTTTTCTGAAAAACCCATGTTTCTATGTCAGCGGTGCTCAACCTTTTTCATGTCAAGGACCCCCAGAATTATCTCTATTGGGCCACGGACCCCCATCTAAAAATATGTAGTTCCAGCAAATATTTTAGTTAAAAATGTTCGCTCTGAAATATATATTCAATGATTTGCGCCACATCTTAACGATTTTTCAAAAATAGCAGACCTACAAGCTCGTAGCGCGGCACTCGGTGCCGCGCTATGAGCTTGTAGATCTGCTATTTTTCAATAGCTAAAGTATAACAATGCTATAAACACCAAAAGGGGTTCCCGCCCAAAATGGATTAAGCACCGATGTGCATGGGTAATGTACTGGCTTTTACCCGAGTTACCTCTTACCAACCGAGGAGTCCAAATGAGCAGCAGTAAATGACAAAACGTCAACTTAAGTCAATAAATATCAAAATGCGCTGACATGATTTACCATCGCAATGCCCCAGAGTACCAACACGCCAACACAAATGGCCATCACACATCAGCAGTGGAGACAGGATTAGGATAAATTGGCACACAGTGGTGTCCAAATTGCATACAAACATACTATTACAAAATCAATCAACCGGTTGTGTGTCCAGTCCATTGGACACACGTTGTATACCAGTAGAAAGTGTTGATCTGGAAGACAGTAAATAGTTTTAACTTTTGCCCGTTGAGAATCACTATTACCACTTGAGCCGTAGCATCCCAATTCTGGGTGGAACATGCCGGCTTCATATTTCATGAAGAGATTTTGTGAAGAAGCGGGGGGGGGGGGGGACATATTTCATGAAGAGATTTTGTGAAGAAGCGGGGGGGGGGGGGGGAAACATATTTCATGAAGAGATTTTGTGAAGAAGCTGGGGGGGGGGGGGACATATTTCATGAAGACATTTTGTGAAGAAGCGGGGGGGGGGGGGGGGGGGGGGCAAAACATATTTCATGAAGATATTTTGTGAAGAAGCGGGGGGGGGGTACATATTTCATGAAGACATTTTGTGAAGAAGCGGGGGGGGGGGCAAAACATATTTCATGAAGATATTTTGTGAAGAAGGGGGGGGCAAAACATATTTCATGAAGATATTTTGTGAAGAAGCGGGGGGGTACATATTTCATGAAGACATTTTGTGAAGAAGCGGGGGGGGGGGGGGGCAAAACATATTTCATGAAGATATTTTGTGAAGAAGGGGGGGGGCAAAACATATTTCATGAAGATATTTTGTGAAGAAGCGGGGGGGGGGGCAAAACATATTTCATGAAGATTTTGTGAAGAAGGGGGGGGGGGGCAAAACATATTTCATGAAGAGATTTTGTGAAGAAGCGGGGGGGGGCAAAACATATTTCATGAAGATATTTTGTGAAGAAGGGGGGGGGGGGCAAAACATATTTCATGAAGATATTTTGTGAAGAAGGGGGGGGGGGGGCAAAACATATTTCATGAAGAGATTTTGTGAAGAAGGGGGGGGGCAAAACATATTTCATGAAGAGATTTTGTGAAGAAGTGTGGGGGGGGGGGGGGGGGAGCGCACCAAGGACAGTGACAAAACTCAGGTCCATTTCACTAACATTGCATCATACGGTATAGCTCAGCCTGTTGAGATAATGATAAATATAATCACCTTAAGATCATTTTTTATTCGCCCGGCATCATTGCCAGACGGCATGATGACGTGGATTACTCACCCGTTCCTCCACAGTATCAGAGGTATGGGTGAGAGAATCCCAATCTGTCATCAGTCTGGCAATGTCAGGCTACATTTATGGCATGCCTCATAAGAGACAGAGACAGGTGTCTAGCAGTGTGTGCGTGCGTGCGTGCGTGCGTGCGTGCGTGCGTGCGTGCGTGCGTGCGTGCGTGCCAGGGGCTAATCCCGGCAACACTGATCAGAGCCAAATGACGTATGCTGCCAGTAAGCAAAGGTAGTAACTCCATGGACTGAGACCTTGCCCAAATGTGGAGTCATGTGTCACAGATATGTCTAAGGCCTCACTCACACCTTTCAATCTAGCATACAACATTGATGCATGCTTGTTGTATGAATGTTGTGAGTGTCATGGCCGCCCCAATGCATTTTCAATGGAAGTCACATGGTTTGTAGTCCACATTTTGGACTACAAGCTGTTGTATGATTTTCGGCTGTGTTTCAACTGCCCCCCTCCCCCTCATACAACACAAATGTTGTGTCAAACCATGTGACTCCCATTGGAAATGCATTGGGGCAAGCTGTGTCACACCCTTTGTATACAACAAGCATACATCAATCTGTTGCGACCGTGTGAGTGAGGCCAAAGATGACTGACATCACAGGATGGTCCACGAGAAGCCACAGCGTTCCCATGGGGATCCACCAGTGGTGGTAACTGAAGTAACTAAGTACATTTACTTAAGTACTGTATTCAAGTAAAGTTTCAAGGTATTTGTACTTTACTTGAGTATGTCAAATTTTCAGTGCTTTTACTTCTACTCCATTACATTTTAGAGGCAAATCTTGTACTTCTACTCCACTACAATTATTTGACAAGTTTAGTTAATAGTTACTTTGTAGATTTTGATTATCAACTGTTACAAAACATACATTAACCACTTCAGCCCTATTTCCACCATTTGAAAATATATTTAACACATACATTTTCAAAAGAAGAGTACTTTTAATTTTGGTACTTTAAGTACATTACTTTTGTAGGCTACTTTTACTCAAGTATATTTTGAATTCCGGACTTTTACTTGTAACGGTTTATATTTCAACTGTATTGATACTTTTACTTAAAGATGGAGTGCCGTGACTAAAACATGATCATCAGTTATTATTTTTATATAAGGAGGAAGAAGTTCCTCCATCTTTAAGTAAAACATTTGAGTAGTTGGGTCTGTTCAGAGAAGGGAAATGAAAATGTTGAAAATGGTAAATGGTAAATGGTGCATTTATATAGCGCCTTTATCCAAGGCGCTTTACAGAGATTGTGCATTACATTCACCCATTCACACACACATTCATACACCGATTGATTGATTGATTGATTGAAGAATTTATTAACAGTTTGCAGAATTACAGTACATTTCAAGCACAAACTCAATACAAAGGCTTTTTAACTGTGAGTGGACGACCCAATTAAGCATTACACTTGTTTCCAATAGGGTCCACCATGTTCAAATCATCAAAACATTTAGAGACGTACAAATAGACACTTCTATAGACAGAACAGGAATTCATCATAAAGGAGGTAAAAAGGGAAAAGCGATGGCAGCAGAAACCATGCAAGGTACCAACTAGCACATCGGGAGCAATTAGGGTTTCAGTGTCTTGCTCAAGGACACTTCGACAGTAACTCTGGGGGAGCCCGGGTTCGAACATTAAACACTTCTACACCCTTGCTTTTAATTGATTTGTTTTTTAATTTATTTTGTTATTCATGTCCTCACTGTATTGCATTACTGCTCTTGTTTTTTAATGTTTATGCCTTGCTTTTCTTTTCTTTTTTTTCTCTCTTCATTGCTCTGTAAAACACTTTGAGCTGCATTTCATGTCATGAAAGGTGCTATACAAATAAAGTTTTATTATTATTATTATAACCTTGCGGTTTCCATCCAGGCACTCTACCCCTGAGCCACCGCCGCCAAGACGTGGCATGTTTGCAGGCTTCAGTGACTCTAGTCTAAACAAGGTCAGAATCACGTTAAAGCTAACACTATGAAGCAGCAATGTCAGAAACGTACAATAGCTTCTTTGATAATGGATATTTCTCTATACTGTATGTGTTTAGTACTGTGCATGTGAGGCCATGCCAACATTCATGTACAATACGTGAGCTTTTGCATGATGCCTTGGCCTTGCAAGGAATTAATTGTAACAAAACTGCTGAGAAATGACAATTCTGATTCGGGAATATCTTCGACAAATGTATTCCTCATCGATTGTGCTTCAAACTCAGAGTGGTTGCAGTTTCTGCTCTTGTTGCCTGCATGGCATGACGTGCTATCTCCTCCTTCTCTCTGTATAGATCAAAGTGCTCCTGTTCTTTCTGTTTGAGTTAGCGGACTCATCCTTAAGGATGTTGAGTATTGATCTGTTGTCTGATCTTTCATGGAGTGCACTCAATAGCAGACTGATCGACTCCTGTTGTATTCCCTTGGATAAGGCAGGCATGCCCAGAGAGGGGGAATGTGAGGTCTCTTTGAGAAGATACCCTCCTAGTGCCCGGGGCAGTAAGGGGTTACATTAACATCCTCTCTTCTTGACACTAATTGCTGACCTCAACTCGACACCTGCCTGCTTCCACTGCACCTTACCTCATTCTCAAACTTTGGATAGAATGTTAGTTAATTTTTTTTCCTGCCCCCCCTTTTTTTTGCAGTGGTTCAGTAATCTCACAGAGCCTGATGATGGTGCTTTTAATGAATTGTTTCAGATAAGTGGTGTGTGGGGTATATATATCGCAGATTTATTTATGCCACAAGATTATGCAGCTCGGTCACAGACATATCTAATGTGTCACACGTGTTTAGATCTTACATTCAATTGCCCAACTGGTATGAGAAGAGCTCTGGAGAAAAGAGAAAATAAGAGAAAAAAGGGCTTGAAAATTTGAATCCTCCTTTGCGGTTTGTCAAAGTGGGTCACTAAAGATGGCCTTGTGAAGTTAAACACGTGAACATGTCAGTGGTTCGTTCTTGAGCTGCCTGCCCGGAAGCATAATTATCTAATTTTTCTTCTTGTGATATTCAGAAGATGGTACAGTAAGTAGGTGAAATATGAATGTCTGTTTGGCTCACTGAATGAATTACTGTACCCGGCCAAGGATATTTGACTACATTCCTGTTCAAGCCTCACCAATTTTGACATGCAATGAGCAATGGCTTATATCTTTTCTTTCTTATCGATCGGTCGGTCCTCCTTTTATCTCATGCCCAGCCTTCATTTTGCTCTGGCTGAGGGGAGATGAGAGGCTGATAGGCCTAGGGCTGATACAGCAGCCTGATTAATCAACCCTCATTGTGCATTTATAGATTACCGTCACTTTACCAGCATGGATATTCAAAGTTCATTTTGACACCGACTCACCCTTTGCACCAAAGAACACCTTGTTTGGATTTGCACTCTTCTGCCAGAAAGACAAACTTTCTCTCAGTCTGTGTATTGTCAGTATTTAATGTATTTTGTTGCTGTATTTAGTTTTTGTTGTTTTTCATATCTATGTTTGATTACTTTGTCTATTTACTATTTGTATATTATCTTTGGTAAGAACCACATATAAGCCCTCCATGGGTTTCTTTTCTCACCTGCACATATTTCTCTTTTATTGATGTTACCCTTTTTTTGTACTGTTTTTATCGTGCGAATAAACTAAACTAAACTAAAAAACGAAACTATCCCTACAGCATTTCTCTATACAGTATGTTTGTTGGCATGTACGACGTACTGTAGTAGTTTTGTAGGCTATTCTCATAGTCAATCTATCACAGTCATTCTGTTTGAATGCACTTCATTAAACACTTCAGTTATTAATGTTTCTAACGCATCACTTATGCTACATTTACTTTTATTTATTTTTAATAGGTGGTGATTGATTACGAATTACCATTGTAATTAATGACTATAAGGACGAAAAACATTTTCTATAGGCGTCGTTCTCGATAATTTGATGAGCACCACAGTTATTCCAAATGACCCGCCACGAAACACCATATTAGCGGATTAAATTACGGCACGATGTGTATATCAACATCCTACTGCGACAACTAATTTGCGAAATTAGCTGTTGGCACCTCATTAACAAATGTACAGTGCGGCTGTAGCTCTTAACCCATTTTGGGTGGGAACCCCTTTTGGTGTTTTAAACATTATGTTATAATTTAGCTATTGAAAAATAGCAGATATACAAGCTCATAGCGCGCCACCGAGTGGCGCTCTATGAGCTTGTAGGTCCGCTATTTTTGAAAAATCGTAAAAATGTGGCGCAAATCTTTGAATATATATTCTTTCAAAGTGAATGTTTTTAACTCAGGTATAAATGGGTTAAATGCATAAGCCTCTACAATCAAGGTCAGTTCAGAAATTGGTTTAATCTGTTACTGCCTGAGACATGACAGATACTAGGACATCAGGTAATTGCTTCTTTAGAAAAATGGAAGAGCGCTGCGAAATTAGTCATCCGCAAGGATGAATATTATAAATTGCACGGAGGAACAAATTAACTGGGTTGATCTATCATATCGCAGGAAGTGAGCACTTCGGCAAGAACATGGCACAGTATATTAGCCCCTGTTTATTGCATGTGTATATGTGTGTACATTAGCTGCTGTGAGAACCTGTCAGGTGGTTGATTCACATCATTCAATAAGGTCTATAGTGAGTGGTTGGAATGTGCAAACGTAATGTGTAGCTTAATACTGTATGAATTATGCTAATGGTCATGCATGTATTATTGACCCAGGTGAAAATACGTGTACAAGTTATTACCAAGGCCAACCTACGCACCATGGGTGACCGACCGGGCCTTCTGCTCGGTCACCCCCCCCGAACTGTGGAACGCCCTCCCCGCCCGCCTGAGAGCACCACAGTCGGTTGACTCATTAACAAATAATTTTTATAGCTATGCCCTTGTGTTTTAAATGTTGTGTCATTTCTTGACCTACTGTAGATGTTTTTAATGGTGTGATGTTTCTTCTGTTTTTATTTGTTATTGTAGAACTTATTATTATTAGGCCAGGCTGTGAGCCGTGGCTTTTGGCGTCACCATTGCAGAGGGGTGGTGTTCTCCGTATCGCAGTGTACGTTGTTCTCCTTTTGGCGTCACCATTGCAGAGGGGTGGGGTTCTCCGTATCGCAGTGTACGTTGTTCTCCTTTTGGCGTCACCATTGCAGAGCGGTGGGGTTCTCCGTATCGCAGTGTACGTTGTTCTCCTTTCATTGGGGCGGTGCGTCACCATTGCAGAGCGGTGGGGTTCTCCGTATCGCAGTGTACGTTGTTCTCCTTTCATTGGGGCGGTGCGTCACCATTGCAGAGGGGTGGGGTTCTCCGTATCGCAGTGTACGTTGTTCTCCTTTCATTGGGGCGGTGCAGGAACTGTGCTAGGGGTCAGCTCAGCTGGTCTTTTATTTAAAACTTTTCATAACTTGCAAATACGTTAGTAAGTATGTGTATGTGACTATGTACTGTCTGCATGTATATTTACACCTTTCAGGATTACTTTATCACAATTAGGTATGTACAGTATCTATTGCATTTGTCTCATGTTTCTTCGGGGAAAGAAAGTCTCAAAATAATCAATTGAAAAAAAGGCCAAAACTGGATTTGATGTAGCATTTTCTAAAGAAGACAGCTTTTACAAGCCAATGATGCATCACTAGGTGTTGCTCCATTGAGTTTTTCTCAGATTGAACAGATTAACATGCCCTCAGAATAGGACTGTCTGTCAAAAATGTTGCAACAGACTAAAGTTCTCAGTTCTTTGGCAAAGCTTACGTATAACAAACTCGACCACAAAGTCTTGGGTTCAATCCCCGGGCACCACCAACTCGGCCTATGAGTAGCACGGCTTGGGTGTGGTAAATTTAAGTTATGCGGTAAATACTGGGAGCTGACAGGTGTTCCGCTCCACCACAGCAATCCACCATCTCCCAGAGGTTTCTATAGCGAAACGGGGATACTCGTCTCCCGCACATGGCTGATAGACAATAAGCCTCTCGGACCTACTACTACACTAAAATCACACAGAGGACTATTGCCCCATATTGTCTCATTGAAATTAAGGTGTTTCTGTGTTGGTTCACTGACCGCAAAATAGTTTCAGGCATAAAATAACCAAAATGTTCACCAGTTGGCAGAACTGCTGGCATAACAACATACTGAGCTCACCTTTATTCAAAAGGGAACTCTTATCACAGGAAGGTTACAACCTAACAGATTGTGAAGCAATGATGTTCACGTTCAAGCCACGATTCCTGGGTTTTGCAAAATGTTAATAGTGTGGGAAGCAATTCTCAAAGCTCTGATTAGCTGAGTTAAGTGCCTCTACATCTGTCCCCATTTTTAGGCATCCACAGGCAGCGCAGATAGTCTGAGGAAAACATATTTGTGGCTTCTGGCTGCTGCAGGGAACCAACAGTGCAGCTCCTTGGAGTGTGCACTGTGACTAACACACAGTATTCTGGGAGCCAACACAAATAATGGAAAGTAAACAAGTCTGCCACCTTTGCCTACCTGATGCTGCAGTGTTTCTTTCTTCTCGTGCGCAACAAATTGCTTTGCAACAGTTAAATGATTATTTTACAGACCATTCTACATTACTCTAAGTTAATGTGAAGACTTGCAGTTTTTTTACCATCATACCATTGGGTCAGTGTTTTTCAAAAAGACAATACAGGCCATTTCTCTTCCTCTCTCTCTCTTTCTCTCTCTCTCTCCCTCTTCTAAATTAATGGTGATGTTTATTGAAGATCCTTTCGGCTCCAGCCAAAAAGTCATTATAAAAACTTCCAACATAACTCGGCAATATATTGAGGTCTGGTAAGCATGGCCTCGGATCAATATAGTGAATCAATGCATGTCACTGTCTGCATTAGCCAGCGGTAAATGTAAGACATCCGTTCAAACAGAGGGCACACATGCCTTTAGGGAGGACAAGACACTCTTAATGGTCAAAGGGTACTCTTCACAAGCTGGGTGCAGTCACTGTTGTTCCTGCTACAGCAGTAGAGTGGAGCATCACATTGTACTGAATGGCAGGCAAATAGTGACACTCCTGTTGAAAAGTCCTGGTTGTGACTTAATCTGGAGAACACTCCACACACTCGGCACGCATGCACATGCAGAATAAAAAAATAGGCCTATGGGCACTTAATTTTCCATCCATCCATCTTCACCCGCTTATCCATGGTCGGGTCACGGGGGCAACAGCTCCACCAGAGAGCTCCAGACTTCCCTCTCCAGAGCAACATTAGTAACTTCATTCTGGGGTATCGTGAGGTGTTCCAAGACCATTTTGGAGATATAATCCCTCCATCTCATCCTTGGTCTGCCCCGGGGTCTCCTTCCAGTGCGACATGATCCTTGGTCTTCCCCGGGGTCTCCTTCCAGTGGGACGTGATCCTTGGTCTGCCCCGGGGTCTCCTCCCAGTGGGACGTGATCCTTGGTCTGCCCCGGGATCTCCTCCCAGTGGGACATGATCCTTGGTCTGCCCCGGGGTCTCCTCCCAGTGGGACGTGATCCTTGGTCTGCCCCGGGGTCTCCTCCCAGTGGGACGTGATCCTTGGTCTGCCCCGGGATCTCCTCCCAGTGGGACGTGATCCTTGGTCTTCCCCGGGGTCTCCTTCCAGTGGGACGTGATCCTTGGTCTGCCCCGGGGTCTCCTCCCAGTGGGACGTGATCCTTGGTCTGCCCCGGGATCTCCTCCCAGTGGGACGTGATCCTTGGTCTGCCCCGGAGTCTCCTCCCAGTGGGACATGATCCTTGGTCTGCCCCGGGGTCTCCTCCCAGTGGGACGTGATCCTTGGTCTGCCCCGGGGTCTCCTCCCAGTGGGACGTGATCCTTGGTCTGCCCCGGAGTCTCCTCCCAGTGGGACATGATCCTTGGTCTGCCCCGGGGTCTCCTCCCAGTGGGACGTGATCCTTGGTCTGCCCCGGGATCTCCTCCCAGTGGGACGTGATCCTTGGTCTGCCCCGGAGTCTCCTCCCAGTGGGACATGATCCTTGGTCTGCCCCGGGGTCTCCTCCCAGTGGGACGTGATCCTTGGTCTTCCCCGGGGTCTCCTCCCAGTGGGACGTGATCCTTGGTCTGCCCCGGAGTCTCCTCCCAGTGGGACATGATCCTTGGTCTGCCCCGGGGTCTCCTCCCAGTGGGACGTGATCCTTGGTCTGCCCCGGGGTCTCCTTCCAGTGGGACGTGATCCTTGGTCTGCCCCGGGGTCTCCTTCCAGTGGGACGTGATCCTTGGTCTGCCCCGGGATCTCCTCCCAGTGGGACGTGCAATGAGGACCACCCTAGGGAGACGCTTGAGAGGCATCCTTACTAGATGCCTGAAACACCTAAAAGCTGGCTCCTTTCCAAGCAAAGAAGCAGCGGCTCTACTCTGAGTCAATCTCGTGTGACTGAACGTCTCAACCCCTCATCTCTATAAGGGGGATGCCAGCCACGCGTCTCAGAAAACTAATTTTGGACGCTTGTATCCATGACCTTATTCTTTTGTTCATGACCCACACTTATTTTAGTGTAGGGTTATTTATTGACATCGTCACATTGACTGCATATGAATTACTGCCCAGCTCTGCCTTTCGAACCAGGGAATTAAGTGTGATCAGATGGAATTAGTCAAATCACAATAAGATGCGTATGTATTTTCAATTCATGTATTGTAGTTTTGTCCTTGATGTATGTATATGTTGTGTATTCTTTGGTTTGTTTTGCAGTTTATCATTGTTGATGTCGTTTTGTTTTGGAAAAAATAAATAGAAAACCCTTTGTTATGAATGAATGAATAGTATGTATAGCTAGCTGTAACTTTGTTGTTACAGCTAGCTATACATACTTTGTGTTACTTGCACTAGATAAGCATAAACAGAGGTCTGCTCTGTTTATGCTATGGTGTCTCATTTCTGTTGTTGTCCTGTATTGTTTGTATTTGTTTGTTTGTTTGAAACCACTACTCTTGCTGTAAACCTAATTGCCCTTCTGGGACATTAATAAAGACCTTGAACCTTGAACTTTACTATAGCACAGGCCGGCCAGGTTAGCAGAACAACAACAACAAAGTGACAGTCATATTAATGGAATGCTAATTATATCTGTTTATCCACACACAGCCATCTGTTCATTTCTTGTTGAATATTGTCAGATAAAGGCTTCCATCACAGTACCACAGTTCCACAACAATAAAGCTTTGTCTGCGATTCTATTACTTTATGTTGAGGCTATAATAATGAAAGATTTGCCTGAGATTTTATTACTTTCTATTGAAGTTGCAGCTCTGCTCGCAATCGAGCAGGAAAACCGCCAAAAACAGTGTTATTAGCCAAACAATATTACAGGACCATCAGCTGTCACACATCAGAATTGTCATTCATGTCCACATTTCTTTCGGGGACTGCCCATAAATCCGAAGTCCCGTTAGTCCGAACATGCGCTGCTCGTTGCCGACCATGTGCTGCTCCCGTGCCTGCGGTTATGTTTAGGTTAGGGTTAGAGATAGGGTTAGTAATTTCGGAACAATGGGAGGTTGCGCGTGCGTGCCTGCCTGCCTGCCTGCGTGCGTGCGTGTGTGTGTGCGTGCGTGCGTGCACGTGCACAATTTTGTTTTGCAAACTCAAACTCCATTGATCAGGGATAACACGAGGGAGACATGAATTCAAAGGAATACGAGAAAAGGAAGTTCTTAAAACTATATCTATGTCGAGAAGCTCACCTTCAAACTCCCCCCTGTTTGACAGTTTAAAGGAATGCTTTGATTAATTGGTCTCTCTGACTCTACTTTAATGAACAGTGCGGTTGCACCGTTGGGGCAAATTAACATGATCCTCTTTTTGCAGAACAGACTTAATGAAACCCCGACGGATTACATGAAGTGTGCCATGGATTCATTCCATGCACATGTGTGAATAGCACAAGGCTCCCTGTTAGCAAATGTGACAACATTTGACTGAGGAACTGCTATTGGATTTTTTTCCAATAGAATCATAGCTTCAAATTGACATATTGGTTGTTCAGTTTGACCCACCAGTTTTGGAGATATGGCTTATAGTGTAATATCTTGCAGAGAAACAGCGAGTTGAGAAAACAGGCTTGAAATGTTCACTTCTGTGTCTATAACATTACTCCTAGCTACATGTTTGGGCATTTATTTCATATTTACATGTCTATTTCAGCTCTGACACTTATTTCAGACATGTTCTATAGAGTCTGCCTGTGCTATTAACTCATTTTGAAAAAGTTTTTCTCCTCTGGTGAAAAGCTGGCATTTGCGCGATGGCAGGCTCTCAGTCAAATCTGGTCACAAATGTTCCGATATGTGCCCAAACTGAAGGCTTTAGCCCCCTCTGGTGGAGGCTTAGGGCCGATTCATACTCCTATTTTAGAGCCGAATAAAAGTCGGTTCGGCAATGTGACGTCATTTGAGGTTCGGGGGGGGGGGGGGGGTACCGTCCTAAACTCGGCTCTTCGGTGCTACTGAAAATTTCTGACGAGCCGAAATCATTTCGGCACTACAGCGCCGATACAGAGGTAAAATAGGAGTATGAATCAGCCCTTAGCCCCCCCTAAGCCCCCCCCCCCTCAAAACAAGCCCAATTGACTGACTTCGATGTAAACCAAGATTCATTAGTCCCCCCCCCCTCTAAATAGCCAGCCCCCCATAGCACCCCCAGTCACAATTGTCTGGAGCCGTCGCTGCAAATGAGCAACAGAAAACCTATCAACATTCCAGATTCCTGGAAATGCTATAATGATTACCATTTGACAGAGTGGGAAATAAAAAGTGTGAGAGTGTGAAGATGGTCATTTGTGCGAGTCTCAGGCTCAGTGCTTGAGAGTTACTCCTCATCCTGGTGAGGTGTAAATCCTGGCAGACGCAGTGACACATACTGTATTTTCGAGAGAGGGTTTCAGGTACAGGGCTCCGGCAGGGCAGTCTGGCTTTTACACAAAGTCTCGGGTTAATGGGTTAATCTATTTGTGAGGATATGGCTATGCTCTTGTCTGTCCGCAAACACATTTTTATGTCTTGGTGAAGTCGAGACGGCTCAGTGCTAAGCTATATAACGGCTGCTGGGGTTGCAGGATGTGATATTAACCCATTTCGGCCTGACGTCGAAATTTAAAAACATTCTTCTAAATCCTCCAGTTTTCTGAAATAAATATTTTCACGATTTTTCAAAAATAGCAGACGTACAAGCTGGCGTGCTACGAGCTTGTAGATCTGCTATTTTTCAATAGCTAAATTATAACAATGTTTAAAACACCAAAAGGGGTTCCCACCCAAAATGGGTTAAGCAGAGTAAAGGCCATACAGTGCTGCTATGTGGCATGTGGCGAGACCATCCATAAACCCTCAGGGTGTGTGGAATATGAAAAGCCTGTTTTGTTGTAAGGCAAGGGAGATTTCTCCCATTAGCTTTGGTTTGATGGGATATAAACATGGGCAGACGGGCTGTTTGTATCCATGTGTTTGTACCCATGGCTGAGCACGTCGGTGTCTGTCTGCTGCCGAGCTGAGCTGCCTGGAATACATGAATAGAACCTGTAATGGCAGCCTATTGAGGAGCACTCTTTGGTTCGCCAGGGTTAAGAGCACGTAAAGGCATCAACACCGGCCTGATGCATTTTCTTTTCTATGTCTTTCTCTGCCGCGCGCACACACGCTCGCTCGCTCGCTCGCTCGCTCGCACGCACGCACGCACAATCACCAAACCTTTCAATTCGTCCCATGCTGTCCAGACAAATCGGCAGTGGAAGCCAGGGGCTGGGTGCCCATCTGGCCAGCCATTTCCAGCGGACCCCAGCGTGGTCAGAGAGAGAGAACCATCTAATCCCCTACCTCCCCGAGACACAGAAGGCACCGACGGTATCCTCAGTCAACGTCAAGGACATTGACTGCACCTCAGCTATTGCTGCCCAAGGTCACCAAACTCCCTCTCAGTTTCTCTCTCTAACTCTCCTTCTATCTCTCTCTAGCTTTATACACCCACACCTCTCTCTCTCTCTTTTATATTCCACTCTGCACTATAGTGCATATCGTGTAGAGGCTTGATTGTACCAAATCCAGAGGGAAAAGCCAAGTTTGCAGACACAGCAGTCGATGTTCTGTACTCTACTGTGATTAGTCTGAGACCAGCTCCCTACAACTGTCAAGCCAGGGGGCAAAGAGGCTGGAAGTAGAGCTACTCTCAAATATTGGAACACATTGTAAAGTGCACTTGGAGGCTGCTTTCTCAGATTTGGTGTAGTAGAATTGGTCTAGATGGGAGGTGATGTTATTTTTGTTTCTGTTTTTCTTTTTTTTGGTCACACATTGCTCTTAACACAATCTCGGGTTGCCGCGCAGATATGGCCACTTTTACTCTGCAAGCCCCCCCCCCCTTCCGTTCCGGACAAAAAACGGGAGAAATACTTGTGCTTGCTTACCTCGCTATCGTTACGATAATTCGATAAAGTCGCTGAATAATCCCTCGCGTTCATATTTTGACAGCAACTGAATGATGCAAGGCCAGGCTTGTATACGGGGGCTGCAGCCCAGGTCACCCCAATTTGGCGGTCGAAGTATTCCAAGTTACCAAACTGCTGTCTGTGGGCTGCAAAAATAGCTCTAAATCGGTGCTGAAATGCGTCTGCAGCACCCCTCACCACGCCGATGACCCCTCACCACGCCGATGACCCCTCACCACGCCGATGACCCCTCACCACGCCGATGAAGTGGAAGGTGTAAAAAATATAAAAAGTTAAACAATTCCGGACAGGATACACCCTACACCCTACACCCGTTTCTGCACATGTAGCTGCTGCTGCTGATAGCTATCACATCCCACGGGGGAACTTTGGTTCTCAGCTTCACCCAGCTGAGTGCTGCCCACAGAGGAGCGTGCAGGGGGGGCAGTTAGTAGTTAAGTGTTTTGCTCAGAGACACTTTGCTGAGAGATGGAAACGTACCAGGGACCTCCAGGGGGTGCCATGCCCTCGATTGCACCAGTGTTTTGAATTGGATGTGGGCAGTAACTTCTTGATGCTGCCGGGGCATTCTGGACCAGTCTAGCATGTGTTTGTGCTCGTCCTGGTAGATGTACCACTCACTCACTCACAGCATTCTGGTGTAGCATCCATTCAGGGACATTCCGTATGACACAGGCTGCGCCACGGTCCAGCCTTCACTGCCAGGCGCAGAGAAGAAGCTATGAGCGTGGTAAGTCAGGGGAGGTTGTACTAACACACATTGGCCATGCCATTTACTAGTGCCCTCCATGCGAGTGCCTCCCTTGAAGTCTGCTTTGAGCCTCCTCTCAGTGTAATGATGGTGAGCTTTACGAAGAGCCTTGCGTGTCTGAGGACTCGGCTTTGATCGCCAACCCTGTTTCTTCTCTCAGGTTATCATAATAAATAGTCTATATACAAGGCAAGAGTGCATTAGACCATGTGCAACATCGTATGCATATTTGATATGTTCTGCCATTTGACGTCTTTGGTTTGTGCATTTTTATTGCATTATTACACCCGATTCAACTGTTATCAATAGACAAGACCGCAGTGATCACTTAGGATCAGTACGATTGTTTGACGAGTATGGGCATGCTCTGCCGACTGGTAAAAAAAAAAAGAGACAGGATTAAGGTTGGCGAACATGCGTTAATATTAGGACCGCGCTGCGACATGCTTGCGGTTAAGTTTAGGGGAGGGTATGAGGAGGCTTGTCATTTTCAGTAGGCTCCCAGCATGTCCAGTAGACCTGACTAGACCGATAAGATCGGTTAACGTGTCATCAACGCCAATCGCAGCCAGTAGGCTCCAGACGAGCCGATCGGCTAGATAAGATCGGCGTAATAAGTAACCTACTGGGAATTATCGGTTGATTTTCGGTCGAAACGGCTGATTATTATTAGAGCGACTAACAGGAAACTGAGGGCACATACGTACAAGACGCCCAGGAGTCAGATTCAAACCTGCAGGTCCTCACAACCCCCCAAAGCAGCATGTGGTCAGAGCACTCATTTGTTGGCCCACCAGGCATCGCATTTGATATCTTTTAAATCCACCGTGGATGCTGTGAAAATTTAATTTTGTAAACGTTACTGCTGTGTGTGGCTTTTCCCTGGCTGTGCTGCATGAAGGAATACAATGAGCTTTGAGAGCGGTTAGGTCCCACTCATCTACTGTATCATGTGCTTGTGTGTTTGTGTTTACACAGACCCTCAAAGCTGGACATACTGTAGGAGGGGCTAGCGCCCCTCAGAAAATAAATATCCAAAAAAGGATATCTATAGTCGTTTTCCAATTGTGCTCAGATCAAGGTAAATGGAAAAGAAAGGATAATACGCAATCACACAGAGAGTATGAATGAATGGTTTATTTCGATCTTATGCAGTACATTACAAGATGAATGTTTTAAACTCATATGACATGATCGAAAAGGTATAGGCGGAAGCTGGGAGCTTATTAGTGCCTATCCTTAATACATTGTACAGTTGTAGGAGGAATTTAAAATGAAAACAAAAACAAAACAAAAAACAAAGACAAAGACAAAGACAAACAAAAAACAAAAAAAACAAAAACAAAAAACAACTAACAAACAACTAACAAACAAACAGTCAGAGAAGAAGAAGAAACACATTATTGAACACAGTAATCAAACAGTACAAAAATAAACTCAAGCAGTTAAATCAATAATGCTTCAGTCATTCACTTTTGTATTTGTCCAATATAGCATTTTTGAGCCTTTTTTTGAATTGTATAATGTTTTTACTTTGTTTAATTGTATCCGGCAGGTCATTCCATAGTTTCACCCCGCGAACGGAGATACACATGCTTTTCAGTGTGGTACTAACACTGGTTGTTTGAAGTTTAGTACCCCTCTCAGCTCATACCTCCCGTCCCTATCCCTGAACCAATTTTGGATGTTATCTGGAAGAAGTTTCTGTCTGGCTTTATATAATATTTGTGCTGTTTTGTGGTCTATTAAATCAAAGAATTTTAATGTGTGTGAGTTCAAGAAGAGTTGATTGGTGTGTTCATGAAATCCTACATTGTGGACTAATCTTATTGCTTTTTTCTGCATTATGTTTATTTGTTGAAGGTTACTTCTGAACAAGCACTCAGTATTTTGTCTGATTATAACGGCATTATATGGTATTAAAATGGTCTAATAACTGCATGTTGTCTGATTAGACCTGTGTTGTCACATTACAGCATGATTTGGCACACTAGAGTACATAATTGTGGCATAACTTGGATAGGATATTGCATTGTATTAGATTTTAGGGTCTAATAGGGAATTATATGCCATTTGTAATTACAGCAGAGTTTAGGCGTTGTTTAATCATGGTGTGACTGCTTGTTATACTTCAGTTTTAGGTTGTAAATTGAAAATGGGTCATTATCCTGGTTTTAATTTTGGTTTTGGAAACAAATATTGCAAGAATTCTCGATTATTTAATCGGTTTTCACCAGCAAAATAAAATCAAAATCAAAGAAATCATCAATGAGTTCAATTTAAATATAAATTAATAATACTTCTAGTCATTGGAAGGTCCCCAGAACACCTGGCTTAAAGAATGGAATGAAGAAATGATCAAAATAACATCATATGAATATATGTTGGGCAGGGTAGATGCAGAAAGCAAAATGAAAGAGACATGGGATGAGTTCTGGATGTATATGAACCTTAAATGAACATTCATTTCTTGGACTGGCTATTTGTAAGGTTTATAATGTTGATGCTGCTTTGTAGGCTACTGAACCTAGATATTGTACGATTTTGAAAAAATAATAATAATTGAATTAAAATAAAAGTAAAAATAAACTTTACATTTTTCGACATTTAATTTGTGTACTCATCTCATTCATTAGTCATTCAGTTGTGAAAACAGACACTTGGAAAAGACTATAGGCTATTTATTGATTCATTTAATACTTTGATAACAGGGTTTGGGCCAAGCCCAAACCCTGCTTGTTTTCCATTGTGGTCCTCTGTATAATATCGGAATCGGTCAGAATCGGTATCGGCAGATATGACCCTGGAAATAATCGGAGATGGGATATCGGTCCTAATTTCATAATCGTGCACCCCTAAATTGAATATCTCTGTTATAGGTGCCTACAACCCGGCTCACTGCAAATAGTGCATGCAACGGGGAAATACCCACCTAAATACTCACCTCAATACCTGGAAATACTCACCTCAATACCTGGAAATACCCACCTAAATACTCACCTCAATACCTGGAAATACCCACCTAAATACTCACCTCAATACCTGGAAATACCCACCTAAATACCACTACGATTGCCCGGGGTTATTTAATCCATTAAATCATAGCGCCCGGCGATTTATAGTAGCGGAGCACTTTTACCGTCGGACCGGATGTTATCCCGGATGTGGCTGTAGCAGCTAGATGTAGCCAAAACACTCTAGAGCCGATCGACAACAACGGGAGGTATGATTAAATCTACAGCGACTAGCGACGGGACCGCGGTGGGCCGTCTAAGGCCCAGGCTACACGTATATGGATATTTTGCTAAACACACATTTGTGTGCGTTTGGGCCTTTCAGCCACACGCAAACGGCGTTTTCGGCCACTCAAACGGAGGTTTTTGGAAACGGATAAATAAGTGAAGATTTTCAAAAATATCCGGATCAGTGGAGCTGTGTAGTCATGTGAAATGGAGATTTTGAGAAACGATGATGTCACCGCTCATTAGCGCATATCATTTTTACTCTAATTAGGTGAGAAATGCAGCTTGTGCCTGCATGGAAACTACACGGATATAAATCCGATTGTTCATGTTTATATATCACTGTTAACAACTTTAAAACTTATCAAATGTTGCATCAACTGCAGCGAGCAAAGGCTCTGCTCTGCTGCATCCAATACTACATATATCAGCCTACTAGTCCAGTGCGGACTGGTGATTTCATTTGTATTGGTGCCGAGTGTGAAGCTTGAACAATATGTTAATTGCGGACCGCTACAGATAAACTGTGGATATTAACCTACCAATAAGGACCCAGGCCAAATGCCATTGCGCAGTAGCCTACACCAACAAGTCTATGTGTGGTGTGTGCATAGCCGCATGTGAAACTATATTCTCGTGCTGTATTTTGAGAGAGAGAGAGAGGTGTGAATGCAATATCGCATCAAATAGCGTGGTTGGTGAGAAGAAAGTATACTACAGTGGGTCGCCGTGCGCATATATGGCACATCTCTCTCCTGTTTAGGTAATAAAGGGCACACCCTTGACTGCATTCCGCTGTCACTGCGCCTGCATGCCGACAATGTGCGCACGTGAACTTTTATTAGCCTAAATTATAACGTGACATTTATTATACAGCTGGAAAATATAGCCACTCTACAAGCTCACAACTGGTTGTGTACGCGACACTTATAGGTCTGACTCTGCTATTATTTTCTGTGCAGGACTTGCCAAGTCGCCAGAGCAATGGTGAAGTGTATCATTTTTAAATTATATGGAGAGAAAAGTCGAGAGTCGGGATCTGGAGATTTACGCACATATAATTTATAGTGTGACATGCTGACAGACAATGAAAGAAACATGTTCCACTTCCACTTACAATTTAGGTGGCTTTTAAAATGCGGCACTTATTCCTTCATTAAAAAATATGATTGGCAAGTGATATAAAATCAAATATAATATAGCCTATAATTGAAATCTGCTACTGCAGTGATTTTATCCTGTGTTCAATGCGTTTCTGCGTTTGTGTGTGGACACATATCTCTGTCGTATGGGAAGGGATTTTTTCTAAATGGAGGACGAAAATATCCGTTTTGCAAAAGATCCATATATGTGTAGCCTGTGCCTGAGACATGATCTGTTCTTAGAATTGGACGAGATGATTTAGATCAAGAGTTATTAACGTTTTAAGATTTTAAGTCTCGTCGGCAAAACAGGGGGGGGAACATTTTCGATGACATCCCACTGTTACGCAACATCGAATCCCTGCAGGCTATGGAGCGATGCGATCGGTTTTGATATCAATAACCTCCGTCTTTTTGATAAATCTTGGTCCTGGGCGCTGGGTGTTACTAATAGAAAGGACGGTGAACTTCGTCCTGGGCGCTGGGTGTTACCAATAGAAAGGACGGTGAACTTCTTCCTGGGCGATCGGGGTGATACTAATATAAAGGATGGTGAATTTTGTCCTGGGCGCTGGGTGTTACTAATAGAAAGGACGGTGAACTTCATCCTGGGCGCTGGGTGTTACTAATAGAAAGGACGGTGAACTTCATCCTGGGCGCTGGGTGTTACTAATAGAAAGGACGGTGAACTTCATCCTGGGCGCTGGGTGATACTAATAGAAAGGACGGTGAACTTCATCCTGGGCGCTGGGTGATACTAATAGAAAGGACGGTGAACTTCGTCCTGGGTGCTGGGTGTTACTAATAGAAAGGACGGTGACCTTCATCCTGGGCGCTGGGTGTTACTAATAGAAAGGACGGTGAACTTCATCCTGGGCGCTGGGTGTTACTAATAGAAAGGACGGTGACCTTCATCCTGGGTGCTGGGTGTTACTAATAGAAAGGACGGTGACCTTCATCCTGGGCGCTGGGTGTTACTAATAGAAAGGACGGTGAACTTCTTCCTGGGCGCTGGGTGTTACTAATAGAAAGGACGGTGACCTTCATCCTGGGCGCTGGGTGTTACTAATAGAAAGGACGGTGAACTTCATCCTGGGCGCTGGGTGTTACTAATAGAAAGGACGGTGACCTTCATCCTGGGCGCTGGGTGTTACTAATAGAAAGGACGGTGAACTTCATCCTGGGCGCTGGGTGTTACTAATAGAAAGGACGGTGACCTTCATCCTGGGCGCTGGGTGTTACTAATAGAAAGGACGGTGAACTTCATCCTGGGCGCTGGGTGTTACTAATAGAAAGGACGGTGAACTTCGTCCTGGGCGCTGGGTGTTACTAATAGAAAGGACGGTGAACTTCGTCCTGGGCGCTGGGTGTTACTAATAGAAAGGACGGTGAACTTCATCCTGGGCGCTGGGTGTTACTAATAGAAAGGACGGTGAACTTCGTCCTGGGCGCTGGGTGTTACTAATAGAAAGGACGGTGAACTTCGTCCTGGGCGCTGGGCGCTACTAATAGAAAGGACGGTGAACTTCATCCTGGGCGCTGGGTGTTACTAATAGAAAGGACGGTGAACTTCATCCTGGGCGCTGGGTGTTACTAATAGAAAGGACGGTGACCTTCATCCTGGGCGCTGGGTGTTACTAATAGAAAGGACGGTGAACTTCGTCCTGGGCGCTGGGTGTTACTAATAGAAAGGACGGTGAACTTCGCCCTGGGCGCTGGGTGTTACTAATAGAAAGGACGGTGAACTTCGTCCTGGGCGCTGGGTGTTACTAATAGAAAGGACGGTGAACTTCTTCCTGGGCGCTGGGTGTTACTAATAGAAAGGACGGTGAACTTCTTCCTGGGCGCTGGGTGTTACTAATAGAAAGGACGGTGAACTTCGACCTGGGCGCTGGGTGTTACTAATAGAAAGGACGGTGAACTTCGACCTGGGCGCTGGGTGTTACTAATAGAAAGGACGGTGAACTTCTTCCTGGGCGCTGGGTGTTACTAATAGAAAGGACGGTGAACTTCTTCCTGGGCGCTGGGTGTTACTAATAGAAAGGACGGTGAACTTCTTCCTGGGCGCTGGGTGTTACTAATAGAAAGGACGGTGAACTTCGTCCTGGGCGATCGGGGTGTTACTAATAGAAAGGACGGTGAACTTCTTCCTGGGCGCTGGGTGTTACTAATAGAAAGGACGGTGAACTTCGTCCTGGGCGCTGGGTGTTACTAATAGAAAGGACGGTGAACTTCTTCCTGGGCGCTGGGTGTTACTAATTGAAAGGACGGTGAACTTCGTCCTGGGCGCTGGGTGTTACTAATAGAAAGGACGGTGAACTTCTTCCTGGGCGATCGGGGTGATACTCACCTCAATACCTGGAAAGGAAAGAGAGGAAACCACTCACCTGCACCTGAAAAGGTAGGAAAGGAAAAGAGCGACTTACCTTAATACCTGGGAAAGAAAGAGAAAGAAAGATCACTCACTTACCTTAATACCTGGGAAAGAAAGAGAAAGAAAGAACACTCACCTGAACCCTGAAAAGGAAAGCAAGGGAAAGAAATGACTTACCAAAAAGCCTGAAAGGGAAAGAATGGACAAAGCCTTGATTGGGAAAATGTATGTTGATTAATGTTGATTTGAATGCTATATCCTCCACTCTAACCTTCTGTTAATTCTGTTCAAATGATTGTAGTAAATGCCCATGAGTGGCTTATACAAACACGTTTCTGACTATTGGTGTTGTTCAGTTTCCACTATATATTTTTTTTAATGATTCAAATTTGTATTGCTTTTTCAGTTTAGTCACAAGGGAATAACTGATAATGTACCTAGAATAATCATACAAACAATTAAGACAACAAATGAAACAAAACTAGACAAGAAAATAATAAATGTTCATGCCCAGAATTGTTGCTGTCAGGCCACCATCTCCAGTATAATGAAGCTTTCCAGCTGGGTTCTGTCCTCCTTATTATCATCCCTGATGCATGCAGCTGACGATGGAGGAGTTATCAGAGAACTTTAATTATAGTTATTACATGGCTTGGTTGAATGCTTGATTCTGATTGGTCAATCGCTGAATTCAGCGGTGAGTTATGTGTTGATAATGACCGCTCCGCTCTAAAACAGACCTCTGCCTAATCAAACCCTCTGAGCACCAGCTGCACGGCTGCGCCGCGCTTGATTTACTGCTGTTTCCAACATGACAGCCATGTAAACACACACACAATGTCATTTACAGCTAAACATTGCTCTCAAAAATGTTTTTGAAAACATTTGAGCGAGAAATAGACGAAGCAGCATCCGAAAATGGATTCTATTTCATCAACTCACGTCCTTGTTTTCCGACAGCGCTGCAGCCCTTTTTTGTTGTGTTTTGGGTCAATGTATTAATTTATGTTAGATATAGCCATGTAATAAGCGGGATAATATCTGGCTAGGTGGTCATTGTCGGGAGATAATTCACCTTCGGGGAGTTTAACCACCTCAGCGGTTAAACTCCCTGTTGGTGAATTATCTCCCGACAATGACCACCTAGCCATATAGTATCCCTTACATGGCATGTACGCGAGTTGTAGCGGACTTCAGAGGTGTAGTATAGAGGGTGAACAGGAAAGGGGGATTTCCAGGACCCATGGTGACCCCCCCGCGTCGGGGCCTATACTGGCGTCTCGTTATACGCCGCTGCCGGTCATTACTGCACCACCATCGAACTCCAGGGCACACTTCCAGGGGGACCCGCGCACCGTGGGTTCCCGAGTACATCCGAAAGGCTGCAGTACGATCTGCCTTTGGTGGGGGGGAGGGTTGGGCAGTAGAGCTGGTGTGTGGGGA
Organism: Electrona antarctica; assembly: GCF_951216825.1. Classification (NCBI taxonomy): domain Eukaryota; kingdom Metazoa; phylum Chordata; class Actinopteri; order Myctophiformes; family Myctophidae; genus Electrona; species Electrona antarctica. The sequence continues at coordinate 9,088,260 of NC_136812.1, forward strand.
CCCGGGCTGCCCCGTTGAGGTCATGGTGCTTGGGTGGTCAAAGATGTTGGAAAACAGATTGAGCTCATTTGCATGTTCCATTGTCCCCTGAACAGCAGTGCTTGACCGTAGCCAGTTACCCTTTGAAACCCCTGCTGCACGCATGCACGTGTGCACACACACACAGACCTCTGGAGCTGAATCTAAGTCCATATGCCCAGGGATGAGCTGAAGGGGGTGCTACGGGGGGTCGTCGACCCCTTAGTTCCCAGGCTGGGGGCTGGCGCGAGCACTCACCGTCACCCGGCCGCGAGCCGTCAACATTAACACAACAATGGCCAGGTTGAGGACGTAAGTGAGAAAGCAATGTTATGCAAAGCACATTGTGTTCTCACTTACGTCCTCAGTTACACTGTATTAACAGCCACACAGGTCAGGTATTTCACTTGTCTGCGAATTCTACAATGCCTCTCACCTTGCCTCCGAAGAAGAAGAAATGCATCCAGAAGAAACTCAGTTTCGCTACGCCTACCCGCCTGCTTGAAGAACTCAGTTTCGCTACGCCTACCCGCCTGCTTGAAGAACACGTGCCTGTGGACGCTCCGACTCAGCTGTTGTTGGGAAACAACAACAAGACAGGAGTCCAGAGGAAACTGTGTTTTGTTGCGACGCCGACGCCTACAAAACCCGTGCATGTGGACGCTCAGTCTCAGCTGTTGTTGGGAAACAAAACGGCTGTGGTAGAAGATCCGAAAACCGCACCACCGCTGGAGGGGAGGAAAACTTTCAAAGCTCAAAGAAGATTATCAGTTGTTCAACCGTCTGTGGAAGCCATCACTGAGGCAAGTAACTGTTAAATCATATGTTATTTATTATCAGATGGGGCTACTATTTTTATTTTTCTTAAATTTGGCATATAATCATTACAAATGTGACTATGCACTAGTGTTACATGTTCTGTTATTAATTATTAAGTAAAAGTATCAATACTGCAATGTAGAAATACTTTGTTACAGGTTAATGGCTAGCCCCTTTCGGGACCCTGTTTACCTTTTTTATATTTGGGAGTTAATGGCCTGTGTTCAAAATGTAAAAAATAAAGTCATTGAAGTAAAGATGAAGTAAAGTTGTCTGATTATTTTAAGTACTTATGTGTGGGTGAGTCTATGTAAAGGAAAATAAAATAATTGATTAATTGAAACAAAAATAAAAACAACAAATTAACAATGCAACAAAATAATAAGAAATATAAATACATTAATAATCACATGTTGAATACAGTATTTCAACTAGCACTGAGCTGAGTGGCTATGTGCACATGCCCGCGCACGTGCACGTGCGCGTGCATGCGCGTACGCGCGCATGCGCGTGCACGTGCACGTGACGTCATAAATTATAGCCCCCTTAGTTAAAAAATCCACAGCTCACCACTGCATATGCCTTCTTTCCCTCACGATCACACTGGCTTCATTGTGCCGCATCTGTGTCCGTATTTGGGCAGGTACATCCTGTGTGCATGGATGGCACTACAGCTTGATCCCACTGGGCGAGGAGAGCTTCACACAAATACACTGATCCCACTGGGCGAGGAGAGCTTCACACAAATACACTGATCCCACTGGGCGAGGAGAGCTTCACACAAATACACTGATCCCACTGGGCGAGGAGAGCTTCACACAAATACACTGATCCCACTGGGCGAGGAGAGCTTCACACAAATACACTGATCCCACTGGGCGAGGAGAGCTTCACACAAATACACTGATCCCACTGGGCGAGGAGAGCTTCACACAAATACACTGATCCCACTGGGCGAGGAGAGCTTCACACAAATACACTGATCCCACTGGGCGAGGAGAGCTTCACACAAATACACTGATCCCACTGGGCGAGGAGAGCTTCACACAAATACACTGATCCCACTGGGCGAGGAGAGCTTCACACAAATACACTGATCCCACTGGGCGAGGAGAGCTTCACACAAATACACTGATCCCACTGGGCGAGGAGAGCTTCACACAAATACACTACAACTTGATCCCACTGGGCGAGGAGAGCTTCACTACAGCTTGATCCCACTGGGCGAGGAGAGCTTCACTACAGCTTGATCCCACTGGGCGAGGAGAGCTTCACTACAGCTTGATCCCACTGGGCGAGGAGAGCTTCACACAAATACACTGATCCCACTGGGCGAGGAGAGCTTCACACAAATACACTGATCCCACTGGGCGAGGAGAGCTTCACACAAATACACTGATCCCACTGGGCGAGGAGAGCTTCACACAAATACACTGATCCCACTGGGCGAGGAGAGCTTCACACAAATACACTAGTTTGTCTCCCTGTCCCATTGTTCTAGGTGGACTATAAAGACTATATGAAAAGGTATTTGCATGTAAAATAAAGCAGCATACTATCACTTAGACAAAGAACTAAACATAGTGGATATGGAGGGCTAAAACGGCCATATCTAAAAATAAATTAATGAATGAATAACTGAAATAAATGCAAAAATAAATAAATAAATATGCAAATAAATATATAAATCAATAATTAAATGTATTTGTGACTATTTGTTATTTTTATTTATATACACATTTAAATACACGTTCGATTACACTTTTAATTACACATTTAAATGTGTATTTCAACATTTAAATGTACATTTAAATGTACCTTTATGTGTATTTCAAGCTGCTTTTCCCAAGGGTGTATTTCATGAATGGTATGTTAATGAGGGGGCGTGTCTTGACCTATTCAGCCATTAGCAATCAAACCCAGAGCAATCAAACACCAACAAAATCCCATCCAGCCAATTTAATTTGAGTTTAGTTTTAGTTTGTTTTGAATATATATAATATATTTTTTAATTGAGTTATTGGCAAAATGTACTTAAAGTAACCAAAGTAAAAGTACTCATTGTGCAGAATGTCCCTTTGGCTGGTGTCTTTGGCAGTGTCCTGCAAGTCTCATTCTCCTGGCTGCTATTTTGTCGCTCACCCTGAATATTACAGTATACAGATTCTCGTTGTTAACATGTGTACTCTTGCTGATGTTGAGCACTACACGTAGTAGTAGTGCTAACGACACTGCCTGACTGGTACTGTACCTGTTTTAACAAGGTTTGGATACCTAACAGTGGCGGATACAGAACATGCCTATGACTGCACCTGTAAAACTCTCCCTGCAGTCTGTTTTTAGATATTATAATGATCGGTGGTCGGTGGATGACGTCAATAGGGCAATTCTTGCCACTGTCCATCATTGTCTTTAATGCTTTGAAAAGTTCAAAGCAATCACTTTGATATAGAAAGTGAAGTAGAAAGTAGACAAAAGGACAGAGATGGCCATGGGAATAGTAACAATAATACGCTTTTAAAGTAATTTTGTGGATTACAAATTGCTCCATCTACACTCCAAGAACACTGTTCTTAAAGCTGTGGAGTGGTTTGACCTTCACACTTTTGAAAAAATTGGTCTGTCCTGAAGTGAGTAGTGCTGTACTGTACTGTACTGCACGTGTGTGCATGCGTGCGTGCGTATATATATGTAACAGTGTTAAGAAATACTTTCTTTATAGTTCAATTATGTTAAACTTGGGACACAGCCATGGCTAATTTATTTCGTTTTGTATGTAATACATTTGGTTTTGATGCAACACAAGATGTTGTGTTGCATTGTGGGTAATCCTCAGTACAGAGGAACTCCATACTGAGGGTAAGATGGTCTCCTGTTTGCTCAGGCACAAACAAATTAGTTACAAACATCTAAGCTTCATATAAGTGACCAGATATGCACTTATGTTTACATAATGTTATTCAGTAACACTCGTTTTTGTATTTCATGGTATGACATTTCTTATTTCATTCATTGTGTGTAAAAAACGGTTAGCATGTTAGCTAGCTCTGCTAGTGTGCTGTGTAGCCTGTGTTACATAAGAATTCTCTGACATGGAGTATGTTGTGTCTGAACAGGAGATGACCACATGTGTTACTGTGTCTGAGCTGTGGTTGTGTGTCCCAACTGTGCTTTCTCAGGTATGTCCTGTGCATCTGTAATGTTGTTGTTTTTGCATTTATTTCAGTGGGTGGCACTAATGTTCATTGCTTCCCACTTACATAGAAATGGAGTTTTAGAGGGGAATTATTCTGCTGTACTTGAATTCATGTATTTAAGGGAATGTTTGTATTTTGTATTTTTGTCAGACTATGTAAAAACAAATAACCACTATACGATCACTATGTTAGTACAGAGGAACTCCATACTGAGGGAGATGACCACATGTGTTACTGTGTCTGAGCTGTGGTTGTGTGTCCCAACTGTGCTTTCTCAGGTGAATAAACCACACTCTAACAACTACTCCAACCTGGACTTGCGTCAATCTTTGATGAGACAGCAGGCAGAATAGGAGAGGTCACATTGGTGCCGTGACTCGAGACTCTTCTATTGAGCTGTGGATGCTAAGGAGCGATCCGGGACTGTTCTGCTGCTGCTGTTCGTCTACAGTCAATGAAGTCAGGTGGACGTGTTGGTTTGATACAGTACTAATGGTCAGAGACTCAGATTGATTTTTTTTTTTACCAGTTATCTGTGCAAGCCTTTTAGAGTTTTTTTTTGTTTGCTTTGTGTTTTGTGATATTTTATATTTTCCACGATTCAAATGAGTGATTCAAAGGGGGGATTTTTTGTGACTCCTTTTGGGGTTGGCAGAGGTAGGGGTTTTAAGCCTCCTGTGAATTTACAGTTTGACAGTCCTGTTCAGGGGGGTGTCATGATGTCGGGTAATCAGAGTGCACCGGGAGCCCCTCTGCTCAGTACTAATGTCGCCCCTGCCCCAGTCATCCAAAGCACAAGTTCCACTACCCCAGCTAGCCAAAGCACAGATTCCCCTGCCCCAGCCAGTCAAAGCACAGGTTCCTCTATCCCAGCTAGCCAAAGTAAAGCCTCCCCTATCCCTACCCCTGATGTCATTGCTGCCAGTATTGTCAGTCAGATGGGTGATGTATTAATTCAGCAGGTCAGTCAGCGTGTAGCACAGGACATTATGTCTCACCTCAGTCCGTTTGTCAGTACCCCTTTACACAGTGCTGCCCCTTCGCCAGCCCATGCCAATGTGTTTGTCAGTACCCCTTTGCACAGTGCTGCCCCTCCACCTAACCATGCCAATGTGTCTACAACAACTGCACTTGATGTCTCCCATTTGCAATATGTGTCCCATCGGAAACTGAAGGAGCCCCCATGCTTCAGAGGAGACAGCTCGGACTCTGTTTCCATACAGGAGTGGGAGGAGCTCATGAGGAATTTCATTAAAAGGGGTAATTTGCAGCCTGAGGAACAAGCAGAGGAGATCCTCGTTCACCTCAGAGGCAAAGCCAAGGATGTTGTCAGGTTTGGGACCAGGAACAGTGATATCGACATCACCCGCAACCCTGACGCTGTTTATGGCCTTCTGCGGAAGCACTTTGATCTGCCCCATGCTCATCGCTCCCGTTGGCAGACTTTTACACCACACTTCCTGAGAAGGGTGAGGATGCGTTTGACTACTGGCTCAGGCTGAACCGCGCTGTCGACCTAGCCACTGAGCGTCTGAAGGAGCAGGGCAAGACACTGGACAGCCCTAGTACTGAAGTGACACGTATGTTCATAAAGAACTGCCCCTCCACTGATCTTGCTATCACCTTCAGGTCTAAAACAATAGACAAGTGGACAGCTCATGAAGTTCAAGATATTCTGAACGAGTATCATTCTGAAATTGCGTCAATGATGTGCAGGGCTCCCAAGGAAAGAGTGTCGGTGAATGCTCTTGCTACTGTTCCACCACCTGTACTACCTGCTGAGGGACAGAGCTCAATGCAGCCGCAGGCCACTGACCCTGATGCCCTGAATCGCCTTATCAGCATGTTGGAGAAGGTGCTGCAGCAAAGACCCGTTCCAAGTTCGACCAGACAGTCTGGCCCACGACTCCCCAGGGTTGGAGGTTTGAATAGCATGCCCTGTTCTGTTTGTCAAGACGCTGCACATTCTGCATTGACTCACTGCCGTGAACATAGACTCTGCTTCCAATGCCATTCACCAGACCACTCCAGACGTGATTGCCCTAACAGCACATTGCCAACCTCCAATCAGCAGTCGGGAAACTGAAATATCCACACTTAAGGGAGGACAGTGTGGATCATGCCAGTAACCCTCCCAACTGTGATGACGAAGATTTGGAATCTGTGTATGACTCTCTCTGTTCTGTCACAGCCTCCGGGAAGACTGCCATATTCCAGTTGACACACAGGCTTCAGAGAGCTGACAGTTTGTTCTATACTGATGTTCGTGCTGCTAATGCAGTTGATCTGAAAGCCATGATTGACAGTGGCTCCATGTCATGCTCCTTGAGTGAGGCTGCTGTGGCACGCATTTTGCAACACTGCCCTGACATTAAGAGAAGTCCTGCTGATGACATTGTTGTAATTGGTGCTGGGGGTCACCATGTCACTCCGACGGCGGTTTATGATTTGGAAGTGGCCATCTACGGTTTCAAGTTGCTCATCCCAACATTGGTCATTCCAGGGCAAACAGACGACATGATTGTCGGCAGCAATGCTATTAAGGTGCTTTTACGTCAGATGAAGAGTTCTGATAACTATTGGAGTCTTTTGGCTACGCCAGTTGACGTCGCCGACGATGAGTGCTACCAGTTCTTGTCCTTGCTATCCAATTCTGAGAAGTGGAAGGGAGGACCCATGCCGGACAAGGTTGGCACTGTAAAACTGAGACAGAGTGTCATGCTTGAGCCGTTGTGTGAACACCTTGTTTGGGGCAAGCTGCCTGCCTCTGCACCCATATCAGTGGGGAGCACAGTAGTTGTTGAGGCAACCCAGTCGAGATCCAGGCCCAGGAATGTATTGGTGGGCCGTGTTATATCGCCACTGTGGGGGGACAGGTGGGTGCCCCTGAAACTGATCAATCCTAGCACTGAGACGGTAATTCTGAAGAGGAACAGCAAGATTGCGGATGTGTTCCCGTGTGTTGCGGTTGAGGAGTTGTCCCCACCCGACAAGGTCTCTGTTAATATGCAGAGTGTCACACAGCACTCTGTGGCAACAAGGTCTCCTGAACAGATGGAAGAGGTTCTAAACAAGCTGGGACTGCAGGACCTGGACCTGAACTCCTGTGAGGTGTCAGACATGTGGAAAGACAGACTGCTGCGACTTGTTGAAAGCTACGAGAGTGTGTTCTCGAGAGACAAGATGGACTGCGGGGAGGCCACAGACTTTGTCCACAAGATAAGCCTTGTAGATGAGAGGCCATTTCGTTTACCCTATCGTCGGGTACCGCCCAGTCAGTACGAAACGCTGAGAACAGCTCTCAATGACATGGAGGAAAGGGGCATTATCCGGAAATCGCACAGTGAGTACGCGTCACCCCTGGTCTTAGTGTGGAAGAAGGATGGCAGTCTCCGCATCTGTACTGACTTCAGGAGCCTCAATGCAAAGACAGTGAAAGACGCGCACCCACTGCCTCACCAGGCAGATGCCCTCGCTGCGCTTGGGGGAAATGTCTTCTTCTCTACCATGGACTTAACGTCTGGCTTCTACAATGTACCACTCTATGAGGAACACAAGAAGTACACAGCCTTCTCTTCACCCTTTGGCCTCCACGAGTATAACAGGATGCCGCAAGGTCTGTCCAACAGTCCTGCAACGTTTATGCGGATGATGATGTCGATCTTCGGGGATCAAAACTTCACCAGTTTGCTCTGTTATCTTGATGACGTAATGGTCTTTGCCCCCACCGAACAGCTGGCTCTTGAGCGTCTGGATATGGTGTTCTCCCGTCTCAGGAACCATAAGCTCAAGCTAGCCCCAAAGAAGTGTCATCTCTTGCGGAGATCAGTAAAGTTTCTGGGACATGTCATCTGTGGAGATGGGGTGATGAAAGACCCTGACAAGATGAGGGCCATCATGGATGTGGGAGAGGCTGACCTGATGGAAAATGACGGTGTCACTCCTTCCTGGAAGAAGATAAGGTCCTTCTTGGGCCTAATTTTCTATTATCAGCACTTCATTTCTGATTGCTCTGCAAAAGCTAAGCCCTTGTTCAAGCTCCTCTCTGGGCGACAGGTGCAGAAGACTATGAAGGGCAGGAAGGCCAAGAAACGATTCTCTGCTCCACCAGTGCTTACGGCAAGTGACTGGACTGCCGCATGCAAAGACTCATTCAAGACCCTGAAGAGTGAGCTAGCCGATGGTGTCACCTTAACCCACCCTGACTTCAATGGGCCTTTCATTCTGTCTGTTGACGCATCGTTCGACGGAATTGGCGCAGTCCTGTCTCAAGTTCCGCAAGGTGAGACTGTTGCTCGTCCTGTTGCCTTTGCCAGCAAGACACTGTCCCGGTCACAGATTAACTACCCAGCGCACAGGCTGGAATTTCTGGCGTTGAAGTGGGCCATTTGTGACAAGTTTGGCCATTGGCTGAAGGGGAGGCACTTTACTGCCTGGACGGATAACAATCCGCTGTCCTATATCCTGACAAAGCCCCGCTTGGACGCATGTGAACAAAGATGGGTGGCGAAGCTAGCAGCGTTCGACTTCGATCTGAAGTATGTCCCAGGAGTCAAGAACATTGTCGCCGATGCCCTCAGTCGCGAGCCATTTGTTCGGTCATGTATCAGTCACCGTCTGATGAAAGAGCCTTACATCGCACTGTTGGATGAAGTCAATGGTGTTGTCAGGGGTACAGTACAGGATGCCTTCCGGCTGACAAACAACTGTCAAGCTGTTCGGGAAGTGGAACCAAGATCATCTGATTCCGATGCTGAAGCTGTCTCTCAACTTGCGGAGGGCTCCATCAGCCCTGAAGAAGTGTCAGCAGTGTTGATTGCCCATGGTGACAGTGGCATGACCAGTCTGCTCGGTACTGGTCCGCCGTTGCCCCAGTTGCCTGGAGAAGACCCTTCCACTGTTATTCCCCAGAGCCAGCTCTTGAGTCTTCAGGAGCAGGATGCCACAATAAGCAGGGTCATGTTCTATGTGCAGCGGCATAAAAGAGCTACAAGACGGGAGGCAGCATCTGAACCTAACTGTCAACAAGCTCCTCAGACACTGGAAGAAGCTACGGGTGCAAGATGGGATCCTGTACAGAGTGAAGAAGGACCTTAGACTCGACAAAAAGCTCTTCCAGTTCGTTGTGCCTGATAGCCTCAAACGTGAAGTTCTCTGTGGTGTCCATGATAATGCTGGTCACCAGGGCCGTGCACGAACCCTCTCCCTTGCTAGGGAACGGTTCTTCTGGATCGGAATGGAAAATGATATAGCCAACCATGTACGTCGATGCGAGAGATGTGTCGTTGGCAAAACACCTGAACCTGAGGCCCGTGCACCCCTTGAGAGCATACAGACATCTGCACCGATGGAATTGGTGTGTATCGATTTCTGGTCTGCCGAGCTGAGTGACAAGAAGACAGTCGATGTCTTGGTAGTAACAGACCACTTCTCCAAAATGGCCCATGCCTTTCCCTGTCGAAATCAGTCTGCGAAGCAAGTTGCCCGTCGGTTGTGGGATGATTTCTTCTGTATTTATGGTTTTCCCCAGAGGATACACTCAGACCAGGGTGCCAACTTCGGGAGCAGGCTCATGAAAGAGCTTCTGGAGATGGCGGGAGTTCACAAGTCGCGCACCACCCCATACCATCCAATGGGTAATGGTATTGCGGAACGTTTCAACAGGACACTGGGGAACATGTTGAGAGTCCTGCCCCCTACAGCAAAAGCCAGATGGCCACAGATGCTACAGACATTGACCTTCTGCTACAACTGTACAGTCCACGAGACCACCGGCTTTGCCCCCTTCTTCCTGATGTTCGGGCGAGCGAGTCCCGCGTCTTCCCATTGACATCATGTTCCAACATGTCCGCCAGGATGACAAGGTGGTCAGCCGCACTGAGTTTGTTTCTCGCTTGAGGCGGGACTTGTGTGCAGCCGCAGAGATTGCTCGAAGACACAGCCTCCAAGAGCAAGCACGTCACGCCAGAATATACAACCGCCGAGTCAAAGGCTCTTCGTTGGATGTGGGCGATAGGGTGTTGCTGGCCACTCGTGGTGAAAAGGGCAAAAGGAAGCTCTCTGACAGATGGGACTCGGCTCCTTATGACGTTGTGTCAGTGAGACCTGACATCAACGTGTACAGGATAAAAAACGCGCAGACAGGCAAGGAGAAAGTTGTGCACAGGAACCTTCTTCTCCCAGTGAATTTCCTGAATTTGGATGAGGATGAACCTCTGATCTCCCTTGTTGGGTCGGATCTCAGTGTCGTAGCCGATGGAAGTGGCCAGGAGTCAGTGGCAGCTGGTGGTGAGGATCGTAATGTCCAGACTATGGATTGGCTCATGAATACTCCTGAGATTGAGGACTCTGTTGATGGGAGTGATGTGGATGAAGTTCTCTCCATGGCTGCAGGAAGTGATTCCCTCTCTGGTGACATAGCCGATACCCCTGATGGATCGGACCCCATCCCAGCCGGTGCAGTCCCTTCCCCTGAACCCATCCCTACCAATGCAGTCACTTTCCCTGACCCTGTCACTGCCGTTACATTCCCTTCTCCTGATTCAGTCCCTGTCAGTGTAGCTCCTGAGACAGCCCCTTCCCCTGTCATTGTAGCTCACTCACCTGATCTAGACTCAGTTAGTGTGTCTCACTTAGATCTCTTACATGATGTTAGCCAGGAAGTTGTTTGCACACAGCCTCAGGGTGTAAGTGCAGGTCAAGCTGGTGCAGTCACTACCAGGGTTGGGAGACATGTCAGACCTCCTAAAAGATTGATTTGTGAAATGTCGCCACAAGAGGTTGAGGATACCTCACCTTCGAGTTCTGTTTTGAACCACTTTGAGAGTACGTTTGTGGTCTAAGTAACCAGAGTTTTTTTTTCTGTTTTCGTTGGAAGTCTAAGTTTCTGATGAGCCTTGTTTTGGGATAGTGATTTGTGACTGTCATTTTTGTTTGAAGTGTGCAATGTGGGCTAAGATGTTCAGGAGGTGTAAATGGCATCTTCTATCGGTCTGTGAGAAGTGTGGGGTTGCCCTATTCTTTTGCACTCCTTACAGGAGGATGTTGTATTGACTGTAATACGTCGGCGCTCTGTTTCATTCACTCTTTTTTTGAGTGGTCACTGGTCAAGATGTTTTTGTTTTTTGGTTAATGAGAGATTTGCACAAGAATTTAACATAATTTAAGGGGGGTGTATGTAACAGTGTTAAGAAATACTTTCTTTATAGTTCAATTATGTTAAACTTGGGACACAGCCATGGCTAATTTATTTCGTTTTGTATGTAATACATTTGGTTTTGATGCAACACAAGATGTTGTGTTGCATTGTGGGTAATCCTCAGTACAGAGGAACTCCATACTGAGGGTAAGATGGTCTCCTGTTTGCTCAGGCACAAACAAATTAGTTACAAACATCTAAGCTTCATATAAGTGACCAGATATGCACTTATGTTTACATAATGTTATTCAGTAACACTCGTTTTTGTATTTCATGGTATGACATTTCTTATTTCATTCATTGTGTGTAAAAAACGGTTAGCATGTTAGCTAGCTCTGCTAGTGTGCGGTGTAGCCTGTGTTACATAAGAATTCTCTGACATGGAGTATGTTGTGTCTGAACAGGAGATGACCACATGTGTTACTGTGTCTGAGCTGTGGTTGTGTGTCCCAACTGTGCTTTCTCAGGTATGTCCTGTGCATCTGTAATGTTGTTGTTTTTGCATTTATTTCAGTGGGTGGCACTAATGTTCATTGCTTCCCACTTACATAGAAATGGAGTTTTAGAGGGGAATTATTCTGCTGTACTTGAATTCATGTATTTAAGGGAATGTTTGTATTTTGTATTTTTGTCAGACTATGTAAAAACAAATAACCACTATACGATCACTATGTTAGTACAGAGGAACTCCATACTGAGGGAGATGACCACATGTGTTACTGTGTCTGAGCTGTGGTTGTGTGTCCCAACTGTGCTTTCTCAGGTGAATAAACCACACTCTAACAACTACTCCAACCTGGACTTGCGTCAATCTTTGATGAGACAGCAGGCAGAATAGGAGAGGTCACATATATATATATATATAGACCAATTCTTTATATATATTATATCATTACTAAATGGACCGATCGCTGTCAGTCTGTCTGTCTGTACACTTCCGGGTCACCAGTGAAATGCATGTTGGGACGGACACAGATTAATACTGGGACACACTTTTCCGCGTAACACGGGGAAAACAACTCGGACCCTGATACTACTAGCTACTCTTGCGTCAGTCGACAGAACTTCTTCTTTGGGGAAGCATTGCGGCCCACAGGTTGCGTGGCACAGGCACCTGAAAGCCAGCTCAGACAGTTGGACGGGGGCATGTTAACGTGAACACACACGCTTTTCCGCGTAACAGACCCACACAGGGAAAACAACTCGGACCCTGATACTATACTCTTGCGTCAGTCGACAGAACTTCTTCTTTGGGGAAGCATCACGGCCAACGCGGGGGTTGCGTGGCACAGGCACCTGAAAGCCAGCTCTGACAGTTGGACGGGGGCATGTTAACGTGAACACGCGCTTTTCCGCGTAACAGACCCACACGGGGAAAACAACTCAGACCCTGATACTACTAGCTACTCTTGCGTCAGTCGACAGAACTTCTTCTTTGGGGAAGCATCACGGCCAACGCGGGGGTTGCGTGGCACAGGCACCTGAAAGCCAGCTCTGACCATCTGTAAACAATTCCCCCCCTATCAGTAATGTGATCTATTACATTGCATTACCCACACTGAACATCATTTGCTGTTCATATATTCAGAACGGGTAAGGACTAGTATATATAATATACAGTACCGTATATATTTATATGGGAACAGAGTAGCCTTCCGACTATGTGGCTTCTGCGTACGGTTGTAGTTTTAGGGCTAGGGACAGTAGGGTTAGTAAGCATGTCAGAATGGCATGTGTGATTCATATGTCGAGGCCTTTTGTCAAAATACCTGTTGTACTCATCTGTCTGTGTCTCCATTATGCCCATACTGTACTGATATCTAGGTATCTGTCAGTGCTTGCCCCTTTTATGTCAATATATATGGAGATCCCTGATATATTGACACGTGCACATATGGGCATATCAATTGGATCGGCGGTTCTGGACAAAAGCATCCGAAACATCCGAACGGCTCGACTGCAGGCAGGTGTGTGTGCGTGCGTGCGTCCTGTCCACTTAGTGTCCACTTGACCTGTGACCCTGTTACCCATCTTTCTGATGAATTGAAAATGGGGGACCCTGATATAAACAAGTCTTAGTACATTTACTTAAATAAATAACCACTTCACCACTTTTCAACCCATCTTCATATAATAGGTCCTCACTAATAATCATGATAAATTGGCACACTGTGGGCAGTTCAGAAACCCGTCCACCAGTGATATCATCGATGGGGAATCCAAGCTAATAGAAACTGCAGGCTTTCTAGTCCTGAAAAGTTGCAATGCGAAAATGGAAGCCATCGTTCTCACGATAATAAAAATCTAAACAGAAAATAAAATCTGCCTAACGATGATGTCACTGGTGGACGGGTTTCTGAACTGCCCACAGCCCTCCTAGACACCTGCATTCGAGACACTTGCCTTGTGTCTGACACCTGACTTGTGTCTTCTGCCCACCCCCCCCCCCCATCAAACAAAATGGTCAAACCATATGGGCTTCCATTGGAAATGCACTGGAGCGGGCATTAAACACAGACACAAGACAGACACAAGACAGGTGTCTTGAATGTGTGAACGCAGCCCAGTAAGGGCATATGTCAACCCCACCCGCTCACCTCCGCCCCACCCCATCCTGGTGCTGCGGCCATCTTGGAAACTAAACACAATATAAACAATTGGAGAGGGGTGGGGCCGAGAAAGGCCCTTATTAACTACATTATGTCTTGGGTCACTCATAGACCAATTGGTGGTGGTTGTGTTCATATATGATTGTATGTACTAGTACTGACATTGCTTATTATGGCATCCAACCGCTGAGCCGCTAGAGGCGTTGTGAAGTAATATTGTAGATATGGTAAATAAATGGTAAATGGTAAATGGTGCATTTATATAGCGCCTTTATCCAAGGCGCTTTACATAGATTGTGCATTACATTCACCCATTCACACGCACATTCATACACCGAATGCAGCGGAAGCCATGCAAGGTACCAACCAGCACATCGGGAGCAATTTGGGGTTCAGTGTCTTGCCCAAGGACACTTCGACATGTAGACAGGAGGAGCCGGGATTCGAACCGCCGACCCATGGATCATTGGACGACCTGCTCTACCTCTTGAGCCACAGTCGCCCGAGACAAGCGAGAGACAAGTAAAGATGCCGGTCCCCTGAATACCTTTGTCCTTGTGATTAATCTTTGCACTAGCATAACAGTAATGATTAATCTTTGCACTAACATAACAGTAATCAGTTATCAACTGCAAGTGCCTTCTTTAGTTCTTATCCTGATATACAATATGGTTTTCTCATCTATTGCAGACATGAGTTATCCCACTAGGATAGCTGTAGCCTAGATTGTGTTTATTCACTTTGGCACTACCATTACCTCCTTTATGATGAATTCCTGTTCTGGTCTTTGGCTATATAGAAGAGTCTATTTGTACGTCTCTAAATGTTTTGATGAATTGAACAAGGTACACTTGTAAACAAGTGTAATGCTTTATTGGGTCGTCCACTCACAGTTAACAGTCTTTGTATTGAGTTGTGCGTGAAATGTACTGTAATTCTGCAAACTGTTAATACATATGTAAATCAATCAATCAATAGTTTGTGTGTGAGTCGGTTTGGCATACTTGGGCAGGGGCGTATTAACCCTTCGTGCATGGCTGCCGTTTCCGTGAAAGCACCAATAAGGTCCCAAGATTCCAAGAACGGAACTAGTTCTGGAACCAATGTTCTTTTGGTGGAAAACGGGCCTCGTATAGTTTTGTATTTTGTTATATTGCCCCCTGGAAGACGTGCAGTCGTGCATGCATGCTTGGGACCAACAGCAGTCAGTGGAGACCCACGGTTGGCTTCATGGTAATGTTTGGCTGAGGCATATTCTCTGATCCCTGTTCCAAAGGCTGAGTTGTGTTCTGAGATGTGTCGTTTGAGTGGTTTCTTTCTTTGTCCAACATTTATTACAATATTGGACAAAGAAAGAAATGTAAACAGATTACTGATCTGATGTGATCTACAATGAATGCACTGTTGGCTTGTGTGAAAAAGGTAAATAATGTGAGGTTAGTGCTATTATTTAACCAATTTTGGGGCGGGAACCCCTTTTGGTGTTTTAAGCGTTATGTTGTAACTTTAGCTGTTGAAAAATAGCAGATCTACAAGCTCTGCTATTTTTGAAAAATCGTGAAAATGAGGCCCAAATGTTTGAATATATTCTTTCAGAGCGAACGTTTTTAACTCAAATCTTTGCTTCTGGGAGGATCCCTGAAACAACATATTTTCAGATGGGGGTCGGCGGCCAATTACATATATTTTTGGGGTCCTTGACATGAAAATGTTTGAGAACGACTAGACATAGAAACATAGGTTTTTCAGAAAACTGTCAGGATTTAGAAGACATTTTGTAGAATCGTCCTCAGGTCTAAATGGGTTAAAAAGTAAAAGAAGTATCTGGTAATATAGCATCTTCACATTTGAGATAATGTTGTTACTGTATATTTTCCAGACTTTTGGTAGATTGCGTTGCATTAAATTAAAAGGGTTTGCTCAGCAGGTGCAAGCACTTTGGCAGCTACACAAACACAATACACATTCACACCTGGGAAGTGCCCAGTACAGCCACAGCTCCCAGCACCCTGCTGCCGATGAACAGCTTCACTGGTGCAGTATACAGTTCAATGTGTAGATCAAGGGCACCTTGCAATAGTCAGGCAGGACGTTACTTACTACTCTACTAATGTGATTATCCTTGCACGTCCAGGGATTCAAACTTGTGACCTTTACAGTGGCAAGCTTTATTCTTTATTGACTATTATTGAGTATGTATTTAGTATTTATTGACTACAGTCAACATTTTTCTTGTGGCCATGAGGAACCATTGATTCTGTGACACTACCAAGGGTTATTTGGTCTTCACATATTTGCACCATGTGTAGAGGCTACAATCCTAAATAACTAACAGTATGCTGAGGATTGCGTGACTCGGTTCAACCAATGCAACCCACGATCTAAAGACCAATTGAGTACTATAGAGTAACAGTCTAAGTTCACACTAATTATCCATAATGTATACATGATGGATAAGGGGTCAGGACAACAAGGCCTTTTTGTGGAGGGGTCAGAATACATTTTGGACTTAGACTGATATTCAGCTATAGTACTCAATTGTGGAATGAGGAAATTGTGATGAACATATAGTCATGAAACCGGTCATCATACAAACGCTGAGAAGCTGAACCTGTGGCACCCCATGCAGAATGGAACAAGACTAAGGGGCTTATCTTAGTTCTTGAACATAATTTAAACTAGACTTTGGCCACGCTCCCAGTTTTAGAATGCAGGATGTGAGCGTATAAACACAGCGTAGGGTGAAGGATTTTTGTCTTGGAGAAGAGTTAAGTGGCACTTACAGCATGGGGTGAACTGTGCTTGCTCGGAGGCCCTCCAAAGGTATCAGCCATTGTCAGTGCTTGGAAATGAACCCATAATCCTTTGACCACTGGCCGACCCTCCAATCTGTGATGAAAAGGACAGGTGATACCAGCATGTCATTGACAGACAAAGAAATGAACATCCATTGCTCTACATTCTACATTAAGCGAGGCAACATAGGACTTTGGGAACATAATGGCATGACCCCCAGGACACTTAACTGAAAGATTAAAGGCTCTCTCTCTTCTCTCTCTCTCTCTCTCTCTCTCTCTCTCTCTCTCTCTCTCTCTCTCTCTCTCTCTCTCTCTCTCTCTCTCTCTCTCTCTCTCTCTCTCTCTCTCTCTCTCTCTCTCTCTCTCTCTCTCTCTCTCTCTCTCTCTCTCTCTCTCTCTCTCTCTCTCTCTCTCTCTCTCTCTCTCTCTCTCTCTCTCTCTCTCTCTCTCTCTCTCTCTCTCTCTCTCTCTCTCTCTCTCTCTCTCTCTCTCTCTCTCTCTCTCTCTCTCTCTCTCTCTCTCTATTAAAAAACATATAATTATTTTGTCCATTCTGAAAAATGCATGTAATACATGTCTGCACTGCAGGCTTAGGCAAGTCAGATGTAACTTTAATACCTTTTATATTTAATATTGTGAGCTTGTAAATCTGTTCAAGCTGTTACTTTGGGCTTGTTTATCTGTAAAGATTAATCTCCCATCAGTACTCTTCATCCATCAGATGCTTAGAGTGGCATACAGTTTTACAAAGAGCACGGGCGACATGGGTAGCAATTAAGTTCCAAACATACAACTGGACTCTGGAGACATTGGACACGCATGAAGGGCACCAGTAGTAAACAACAAGCTGTCAGCTTGTCTAACCACAATGTACTTGAAATTGCATCTGAGTGACCACTCCATTGCCTTTAGCTTCTTAGCTTTTGCCTTTTCTGGTGGCTCCTGATTCCACATAAGCAGACCTATGGGTGCAATGTGGTCCCAGCTCTAACCTACTGTGGTGTGAAATTGCATACACAACCTTGAAATGATTCCCACAATAGCAGATGGTCTTGGCAACGGAGAAAATACATTTTGCCCGGCTGTGTGAAGGAGGAAGGTGACACTAAATGAAAGTTTGATTAGAAAATGATACCTGGGGGTTATGACAAGTGACAAGAGAATGAGTCTGTGAGAAAGCCTATATACCTGATGGAAAACCAATGTCATCCTCCACTGATTATGATGGAGCGGAGGCCCTTATTATCAGAACCGTATTATTAATGCATAACAAAACCTCTGAAATCCTGTACATATAATTATGATGTTCTAAAACACCACCACATTTCAACGGTTAGCTTAGGTTAAATTAAAGTATACGGTAAGTAAATAACTAACTGAAATAGTGTTTTCTAAGATTGAAAAAAAAAGTTGTAAACACATGAGAGAGAGCTACAAAAGTTAGTCAAAATACACCACTGTAGTATATTATGCTACAGTGCAGATAATAAGCCAATAAAGGGCCCAAAGCGTATCATTTTCTTTCTCACAATAAACCAAAATATAATACAAGCTATTGTTGTTGTAAATCAAGTATTACCTACCTTAAATAAGCACATACTGTAGAAAAGATGCTGAATCACACACACACACACACACACACACACACACACACACACACACACACACACACACACACACACACACACACACACACACACACACACACACACACACACACACACACACACACACACACACACACACACACACACACACACACACACACACACACACACACACACACACACACCCCTTAAACCCCCCTTAAAACCAGAGTGTTTGGTGGTGAGTGTTGTAGTGATTTATGGGGCAAAATCAGATGGAACTATTTTCGCATTAGAGAGGAGAACATTGAACCAACCTGCTCTCTCTTATAGCTTAGTGAACTAAATGCACAGTGATTGATGCAAATGCTGATTGCACATTCTGACTTTCAATCTGAATTGCAGATGAGGTCTGAGCGCATGTTGGCCGTCACTGTACCGTTTTATATTCAGACAACATCATCATTGAATTAATTACTGTTACGGGGCCAATATGTCCACATCAGTTACACTTGTTGATTTAGTGTCACTTGCTATTTAATGTGGCAAAACCTAGAAATGGACTGTAAATGGACTTTTGCTGACTGTGGCCTCGTACTCCCTTCCATGCTCATTTATTTCTGTGATGCCTTCAGTAACTTCCTTGTTACCCTCCTGTCCTGCCTCTCATTGATTTCTCCCTGCCTTCCCTTCTGCCACTTTCCTATCCCCATTCCCCAGCTCTGTCGCCGGCTTCCACACCTGCAAGACACCTGCTTCTAACACAATGCACTGGCACAGTAGCGTGCGTGCGTGCGTGCGTGCGTGCGTGCGTGCGTGCGTGCGTGCGTGCGTGCGTGCGTGCTCCTGGACAGGTCCAGTCTAATGATCATTAGTGTAGGAGAAAGGTAACGCTAGGGAAACAGTCTACACAAAGGCTCTATTTTTAGCGGTCCTGGTCCAGAGGCACCTCTCTCTCTCCTCGAGGGGGAAAAAACAAAGTCGTAGATCAGCCGAAGGGGAAGTAATTAGGACAGATATTTAATTTGAATAATGTAGGCCTGCTGAAATATTGAAAGCACCTAAAGTTTATTAATTAAGTGATAATGTGGTGAGTAGTCTACCTTCATGTCTCCCTTTCATTCTCTGCCAGCTGAATAATTCAGGGGAAAAGCGACGGCACGCGGGACAGAGAACACGTCACCCGTAGTCTCGTTAAGAGATGATTAAAAGGCGTGACCCACCTCTGTACCTGCACCATCAGTAACCTGTTATTACAGTAGTTGGGCTGCGGTGTACATTTCTGTAACAGCCACGATCACCGTCGTCGCTTCACAGCATGCATCACTTAGGAGCATATACAGTATAGCGCCGGTGCACTGTCAGTCGTTAGTGAAGTGAAGGTGGTGAAGACTGTAATGGCAGTTTTAGAATGCCAATTCTACTATTCAATAAGAACTATTATTGTATTCCATTCGGTCAAATAGGATGAAACAATCATTCACTACGCAGTCAAACCAACCAACAGCTGTCAATCTGACAGCTGTCACTATTACCTCTACCTACTTGGGTGTGTTCTCAAATTAGTTTGTTTCCTGCTTGCCTCCAACTATCCCCCATTTAGACTATGTCTAAATGTCGCAAGCAAACACCATGAAAGGAGATGAATGAGACCACCTGTTATTATCTGTCCATGTCCTGTTGTATTTGAATAAAACACCTGTCACTGACTGTCAATTTGGGGGTGTGTGGTTGGGAAATAAAGGGGAGGGAAAGGAACAACTTGGAGGAGGAACGGGGTGATGCTTGACTTTTGACTGTACTACGATGAGCAACCATGCTACCATTCTGCTGTACTGAGATGATCGGAACGAATAAAGAACGATGATTGACAATATGCCGGACTCCTTGATGCTGTGTCGTGCCTTCACTTCTGTCTACAGTCACATATGCTGAGACCTCATAATTTCCATAACAAATGGCGCTGTGAGCAGGGTCGATATCTTGTCTTCACCATAGATGAGTACTTGGTACAAAAAAACCGACAATTTTAAAGATGGGGGCAAAGCAGAGCCGAAAGAGACTTCGACAAGAAATGAGCGACGCACAGCAAAGGGAGGCGATACTTCGACTCCAACTAGAGGACCAGAAAAAGCTAATGGACCAGGCAGAGTCACGTGTGACACTCCTGGAACAAGAACTTCAAACTGCGGTGTTACTACTACACGCCAACACAACCAACCACCCGGACCAAGCCAACTACGCCGAAACAACCAACTACAACGATGAAGCCAGCGCAGCCAACACCATTCCTGTCAACGATGAAGATGATAGCTACTACAACGACCAAAGAAGAGACACACAACTCCACGTGTCCCTACCAAACAACAACTATTATGCCGACCGCAACCACAACAGAGACCAGCCAGAACCAGACTTTCAAATGACCAAACACAGAGGAAAAGAAATAACCAATCAACTGAGCGGCTTCCAGCTAGACCACATCAGCGAGCCTACCCCAAGACCAAGACAACACCCACCGCCGTGGGAAGCCTGGCGTAACCAGCCTGGCAACCCAGGACCATACCACAGCCGACCAGTGAGAGGACAAGTACATACCCGAGCCAGGGTTGAGGCTGTACTCCAGGAAAGGAAGGACAGAAGAAGACGGCAACTAAACCACGCACGCCACATGGGAGAGGACTTGTGCTATTACTGCGGCCAGACAGGTCATATGAAACGTTGGTGTCCACTGAACCATGCTGCTGTATTACGCCGCACAGCAACGACGGGCCAGCAAATCAATTTTGGCTAAAGAAAACAAACTACGAAAGGGTAAATACAATTGAAAATAACTAGATCTTTAGTTTGTAATTTACCCTATGTGATTTAATCTATTTAGTCTTACATGTGCAAGTAGTGAACTACAAAGGTTTTGATAAACTACTAAAAATCTAATCTAAATTTTAATCTAACTAGACTCCAATCTAAAATTTGTAAAAGTGTAGGCAAGAACAACAATGTTAGAAAATCCTAAAATAGGATGATAAGATATTGGAATTCATTTCCACGCACATATACTGTACTAAAGGAACTCCTCATTTAACACCCCGTCCCCAAAATGGCAAGAGGGGGAGGGGTCATTGGTACAGCCTATGTGTGGGTTAGTTAAAAGGAATACATTTATAGTTTTGCAAATAAATTAATATGGATCTAAGTAATTATTCAAAAGTGAGTGTTTCAAGGTGTTAAAATCAATAGTGTGAAATCAATCATTTATGATGGTTTAACAAGGTTAAACGTCTAATATTATTTTATCTCCTGTCAATTATTCTGGTATTTACTAGGTAGCACTAGGCCTTTAGTATAGAAAACAGAGAGAAAGGATTTATTTTCGGGGTGAGATCTGCAAAAAATCGAATCTAGTGAGCTTACGAAAGTTAAATAGTTCCTTTCTCTTAAATACTCCGAGCTGGTGACAGTCCCTCGTCAATATTTGAAAGTGTATGGTAAATACTCCGAGCTGGTGACAGTCCCTCGTCAATATTTATTGAACGCTAACTTAAGTAATATAATACAGAAAATGTTGAACGAATGGAGATAATATTTAGACAGAGAAAACCTCACCTTGTTCACATTAGCAACAGTTTAATTTGAATTAATTCGATATTGGAAAAAACAAATGTCTGATTTACAGCCTTCCTTTCTCTCTCTTTCTCTGTCCAGCTGGCAGAATGGGGGGGGGGGGAAAGGTATTTGTGTGTTTGTGTGTAACTAAGTTAAAAGTAGCAGAGAGCCTAAACTACAGGATTTGGTCACGGTCAGTTTATTTATTTATTTATTTTCGGGTGTGGAAAACAGCCTGAGAGGGGGACTAACAGTGGCCATATTCAATTATTTTAATTGTTGAGTGTTTAAATTCTATCCTAATAGAATCCATTTTAATTCTTTCCATTTGAACGTAAATCCTACCTTAATTGTAAGCTTAATCATTTCAGTTAATTTTGTTCTTAACTAAACTATTATAGGTACGTGTAGTGTGGAATTATACTTTACCAACAAATAGTATTAGGAACGGAGCAAGAAATAACTACCTTTTCTAAAAATTAGCAGATCTACAAGATCTTTCTAGATGTGCGTATCTTCCTAAATTTAACTAGATGTGTTCACTGACTCCTAATTTAACTATAGATGTGTTTTTTCTTGATTCTAGATGTGTCCAGTAATTTTTTAATTTCTTAGAAGTGCAATTTTCTTAGAAGTGAAAAAAAAAATGAATAAATAGCGAAGCCTTCTTTATCTGACCACTGTCATCAAACATGAATCTAGCCATACAGTTTTAATCATCAATATTTGTCATTCTAAAAATCTCCTGGGCCATGTAAATTAATAAAGGTATCAATTTTCATATATAAAGCGGTGGATTGTAATGGCAGTTTTAGAATGCCAATTCTACTATTCAATAAGAACTATTATTGTATTCCATTCGGTCAAATAGGATGAAACAATCATTCACTACGCAGTCAAACCAACCAACAGCTGTCAATCTGACAGCTGTCACTATTACCTCTACCTACTTGGGTGTGTTCTCAAATTAGTTTGTTTCCTGCTTGCCTCCAACTATCCCCCATTTAGACTATGTCTAAATGTCGCAAGCAAACACCATGAAAGGAGATGAATGAGACCACCTGTTATTATCTGTCCATGTCCTGTTGTATTTGAATAAAACACCTGTCACTGACTGTCAATTTGGGGGTGTGTGGTTGGGAAATAAAGGGGAGGGAAAGGAACAACTTGGAGGAGGAACGGGGTGATGCTTGACTTTTGACTGTACTACGATGAGCAACCATGCTACCATTCTGCTGTACTGAGATGATCGGAACGAATAAAGAACGATGATTGACAATATGCCGGACTCCTTGATGCTGTGTCGTGCCTTCACTTCTGTCTACAGTCACATATGCTGAGACCTCATAATTTCCATAACAAGACGAGTGCCATACAGGATTGCACAACCCCACTCACGTGTGCTGGAGCATGTAAACATCCGCAGACAAGACATAGATACAAACATACTACTGGCACAACAACAAGCATGCACACACGCATGTAACCTCCCACAGTGTGCACTGGTCACGCCCTGCCTTACTCCTTATGCCTAAACCTATATTAGCCATAATATTACTATTTAGATCTTTTTTTTAATAGGCCAACTAGGTGATCTACATCAACTTGTTGTGAGCTTGTAGATCAGCTATTTTAACTACCCTATAGAGCGTCCCGACCCCTTTCATGACGACGCCAGGCCCAGGAAATAATTCCCAATGCATTTTCCCCATAGACATTTCAAAAAGTATTTATTTAAAGACCTTTTAAGCGTCGTACAAAGCCAACTCATGTTGTTACAAATCATGACAATAAACCCAATATTTTGGACCAAAGAAATAATTACAAAGGAGAAAAAACATTGTGTTTTTTGTCATGATTTATCCCAACTCGAGTTGCTTTGTCCGCAGCGTAATCGGGGACTAGACTATTTGACATTCAATGTTCTTTTTCCACAAAAATGAGTCTTGAAAAATGGGGGTCATCTTATAATCGTGACAATAAGGTATTTTAAAATGTATTTCAAAATAGTAAAACAAAATGGCATTTGTTATAGTTGTATTACCACTTATTGTGTTGCTAGTCTTCCCTCATGCGTTTAACAATGAGGGATGGGGATGGTTACAGGCAGGGAGCAACCCCCCGGCCCCTTCCTTCAAGATCCATTTTGAGTTAGTGTTTGGAGACAAACCAGTGAAAGTGTAAATAAAAGTGCATTCCTGCAGAAAGTCAATGAAAAAGGAGGGCAAAAGGATGACAAAGGACACGCACTATACGCATAAGCTGCTGGGTGACAGATCAAAAGGTCTTCTGGGGAAGAGCCTTACGGCTCGAAACGTCACCACCGAATACATTTCACAATGGGAGCATAAAGCCCAAACCAACATGTTTGTACACGGACAAATGTGTCCGTGGCAAAGACTTGGTCATGTCCGTGGAAAATCTTTATATTTTCTGTTTTACACAGTATTATATAGTGTTCTTATTTTGATCATAAGACAAGTCTCTAGGACAGGTTTTCTTCAGAAATATGTGTGACAATTCACCCTTTGTCAAGACCCGCCCGTGGCTGTGCCCTTCTTCGCACCCATTACAATTACAATTTACAATTTAGGCATTTAGCAGACGCTCTTAATCCAGAGCGACCATTGGTGGTTGGACAAAAATCCTCTCTCTCCAACCACTACCATTGAAATAACATGTTTTTCAGTTGCTTCATATTGATATTCTGTGCACTCAATTCTTATTTTAAACTTGGTGTCAGTATATGTGTTTTTTTCAACATAAACAAGGCAGAACCAGGGCGGAACAAGGCAGACAGAGCCTACTGGTTAGTCAGCCAGGGACCAATCAGAAGGCTGACAAAGGGTGAATTATTTACTCTTACTATGACTCTAGGCTAGGAGTCCTCTAGGCTAGGAGTCCAACTAGTACTTGGTTGTTCTCAAATGTTTTATTTGCAAGGACCCCCTTAACTCTTAGACCTGTTATGGTCATTCAGGGTTCTCCTTTTATGTGTTTCTGGTAATATCTTTGTCCACTCATTTTGTATGTCTGTGGCAAAAATGGAATGTTGACAAAAATGTCCACCACAAGCAAACATGGAAATTACCCAAGGGGCCAGTGAGGCGCTCCAACGTTGAAGCACTGGGCCCTAGTGGTAAGAGGAAGGACTGCAGGCGGACCCGTGGATTCATGACCGGGAAACCCCGTGCAGCTGGGCTTTAACATTGAGCGCTCGGTTGCACTTCCGCATTTGCCAACCAAAATTTGGTTGGCAAATGCGGAAGTAGACGTTCTGAGACGGTCCTTCCGGGTGCTTCAAAACGCCACTGAGCAACTTCCACTGACATGAATAGAGGGTATGCGCATGCTTAAAGTGAATGGCACATCGAGTGGCAAAGTGAGTTTAATATTGTTTAACGTTGTTTAATGCAATCAGATAGGACTTCTCTGTTTGGATGCATGGGCTGTCAAGGCCAGAAAGTAATTTTTTGACACTCAGTAGGCATTCCTGCATAACTTCCGGGTTTGATGATGATGTCACACGATGTGGCAGCGGTGGCCGAACGGATAGCGGCGCGGTCTAGATACCGGAAGGTTCCCAGTTCGAATCAGCCGTCCGACACGTTAAAATTACCACCGCTGAAATGCCCTTGAACAAGGCATCAACCACTACGATGAAATGTGTTCTATGAGCAGGGCCTGGCTGGAAACAAGTTCTTGAGCTTAGCCCAGATACCCTGGGTAAATATAGATTTCATTTCATTTCATTTCATTTCATACCCTCTATAGCGGGGGGGCGGAGCTTCGCGCCAGTTCAGTCTCTATCCTTCTTTATACTCTATGAAATTACCCCTGGCCCAAACCACATACCAATGGGTCAACGTGCAACTCCTTGCTCGGTTGCGAGTAGATGCATGGCGACGTATTGGGTGTGGTTTGGGCGATTATATTGAACCAGTTGAATCACTCGGGTCGATTTGGGTCGACATGCAACACGACATATCACACCGCAAGGCGACGAACGCTAAAACCATCTCATCTCGACCCTTTGGTGTGCAGATCTTTATTATTTTCCTTCCTGTAGTAGAAGTCATCATGACTGCTCAGTTACAATACATTCACATATTAGTGTTCAAATGAACAGTTGCTATATCATATTATTTGCTAAACAAATACACAATTTGTCTCTTTTATATATATATATATATTCTTTTTTATTCTCTACAGTATATTAATCTCTCTGTCTCTCCCCACTATTGCTCCATTCCACACTCTCTCTCCTCAACGTACTTTTTCATTATTTCTTCCCTATTTCTTGTCTCTAGCTGTCTTCTGACTTCTTTTCACACTGCGTGGGTTTCACAGATGGAGTGACTTTACTTGAGGCTGTTCCAGTTATGCAAAACACAGTTCAAATGAATGGAGGGTGCCTACAATGGAAATGTCAAAGGGAGTAACGCACACAAGCATCATCCAATATTGATCTGCCATAAAAATAAAAAAAACGTGTATTTTGGCAGAATATTAAGAAGGCTCTTTTGGGTTTGTAGTAACAGATATAAGTTATCAACTTCTTCAACTTTAAGTTTATTGTCACATCACAAGTTCACAGGTGTAATGGAGTGGTTGATATTATTTGCCAAACAATTAAGCTCCCAATGTTTTGCAGTTACAAAATATAGTAACAAGAATAGAGATAATGGGACAATATCAAATATGTGTTATGCATGCTTAAAAATAAATGCAGTATATTGCATATACTGTAGTGCACATGGATGAGGAGTTTGCTGTCACAGGCTTTGACAGCTTTTAATTCTACGTTAGTGGGTATACATGCTTCGGTGTGCATGCTGTCACTCAGCCGTTCAGCGTGAGTGGCTCAGCTAATGATGTCTTAACTCCAAACACAATTATTGAGCTATTCTGGGCTGGCACTTCACATGAAGAACAACAATAGATATTAGATTTGAACATGTGATAATACCACTGTCAATTTAGTACATGTTGATCTCTTACTAGATGGCGTTTTTGACCAGTAGTGATGAATAGACAAGAAATGGTAAATGGTGCATTTATATAGCGCCTTTATCCAAGGCGCTTTACATAGATTGTGCATTACATTCACCCATTCACACACTGATGGCAGTGGAAACCATGCAAGGCACCAACCAGCACATCAGGAGCAATTAGGGGTTCAGTGTCTTGCTCAAGGACACTTCGACACTAACTCTGGGGGAGCCCGGGTTCGAACTTGCGACCTTGCGGTTACCATCCGGAAACTACCCCTGAGCCACCGACCGCACATCAAGAGAATGACACATAACTCATTCCATGCGAGATAATAACTATGACTAGTTGTACACTTTGATAGAGATGGTAGTTACAGTATCACCATAGTCATACCATAGACAGCACCATAATCAGCACCGTGCCATATCATTAAAAAATAGATGCCTCATTGGCCGCTGCAGTTCGTTGGAGCCATGTGTGTCGACGGGAGGGCGGAACAATTTACACTCTGCATGGCAAGCTGGGGCGTAAGTGTGGAAGGCACGCTACGCCATGCTGCATCCACTCAAGTGACTACTGGCCAAATCACAGCGCATCTTTTCCGGGACTTGTCTGACTCAGACCCGAACATCCGTTCTGTGACGCACGCGGAAGCTTGGCTCATGCTTCCGTTGTGCTTCGCAAGGAATCTCTGGAAATATTTGCCCACTCTCGAGAACACACGCCCCAGAGCCGGTGTCTGTGGAGATATGCATAGGAACCTACATGTGTGTAGGTACGGGGGACACATAAAGGTGACGCACCCATTCATGAACAAAGTTCACAAAGGTCACCAGAGAATCACAAAGTGTTTCGCCAGAGCACAACAGTCCATATGGTGGCCAGGTCTGTCAAAGCGGATGAAGCAGAAAGTGGAACACTGTGGAACTCATGGCTTACAGAGCCACACCCCTGGCCAGTGGCGTATCCAGGAATTACATTTCAGGCAAGATAAGTGTTAATTGTCGTCTCCCCGCGCACAATCGTAGCACTAAAGGTTTTCAAAGAGATATACCTGCCAGACGAGTAGGATACAAAGGCTGAAAGGCATGCATTTACATTCCAATGGGTGATTGAGGGTCGCGCTCTACCACAACGGCTCAGCTGTCCATTAATAGTTCTCAGGTCTTGTTTTTGTCGTCTTTTTCTCATTGTATGGATTTTGGCCAGGCCAGAAATGGATTTGGACAGGCGGACGCCTGCCCTCACCTTATTGTAGATACGCCTCTGCCCCTGACACATAATGAGCATCTCATGCACAACTTCTGATGGGTCGAAACATCAGTACACCCCTGCCCGTCAGTCAGGAGACGTTGGAGCCGAGGTGGCCTGACCTACAGGATTTCAAAGAGAAGGATCAGGAAATGAAGGAGAAACAAGCATCCTGGTTCAACAAAAGACACCTCACACAGCAGAGACAAGAGCTGAGGAGGGACAGCGAGTGCATGTTCCGGCAGCGGCAGCAGCCACAGAACACCCGCAGCAGGCGGTAGTGTTTCATGCGGCAGGACACTCTAATCCAAACCGTCACCCTAACCATAACCACAAGCACGACGCAACTCATGACCATAACTAACCATAACCGCAAGCACGGCGCAACTCATGACCATAACTAACCATAACCGCAAGCACGGCGCAACTCATGACCATAACTAACCATAACCGCAAGCACGGCGCAACTCATGACCATAACTAACCATAACCGCAAGCACGGCGCAACTCATGACCATAACTAACCATAACCGCAAGCACGGTGCAACTCATGACCATAACTAACCATAACCGCAAGCACGGCGCAACTCATGACCATAACTAACCATAACCGCAAGCACGGCGCAACTCATGACCATAACTAACCATAACCGCAAGCACGGCGCAACTCATGACCATAACTAACCATAACCGCAAGCACGGCGCAACTCATGACCATAACTAACCATAACCGCAAGCACGGCGCAACTCATGACCATAACTAACCATAACCGCAAGCACGGCGCAACTCATGACCATAACTAACCATAACCGCAAGCACGGCGCAACTCATGACCATAACTAACCATAACCGCAAGCAAGGCGCAACTCATGACCATAACTAACCATAACCGCAAGCACGGCGCAACTCATGACCATAACTAACCATAACCGCAAGCACGCCGCAACTCATGACCATAACTAACCATAACCGCAAGCACGGCGCAACTCATGACCATAACTAACCATAACCGCAAGCACGGCGCAACTCATGACCATAACTAACCATAACCGCAAGCACGGCGCAACTCATGACCATAACTAACCAAAACCGCAAGCAAGGCGCAACTCATGACCATAACTAACCATAACCGCAAGCACGGCGCAACTCATGACCATAACTAACCATAACCGCAAGCACGGCGCAACTCATGACCATAACTAACCATAACCGCAAGCACGGCGCAACTCATGACCATAACTAACCATAACCGCAAGCACGGCGCAACTCATGACCATAACTAACCATAACCGCAAGCACGGCGCAACTCATGACCATAACTAACCATAACCGCAAGCACGGCGCAGACCGAATCAGCCGTTGGCAAAAAAAACAAAAACACAGTGTGATTTGAGTCTGGTTTATTAGCCAGGCTATGCCGTTCCCAGTTCATCACATATAGATCCGACACAGGTGGGACCCCATTCACTAAATGTGCAAAATGTTACAAAATGTTACATTTCCATCAGCACATTTCTCTGGCTGACAACATCCTAGGCTAAATGTTCTGATTTGAATATTGCTTACTCAGTAATTGTTGTCTCTTTATTGTCAGGATTTTATGTTGTGAGATGGGCTTGGTCTTCACAGCTGCACAGTGCTTAACATTATCCCTGGGGGGGGCGGGGTCAATCAATACACCTAGACCTGTCTTTTTGGAAAATGCAGATATGCTGAGAATCAATACCCCCGTGTCATGAAACCCCCATTTCAATCAGGGTGACTGAGATACGATGCAGCGGAAAACACGGTGGTGTGGAACGGTGTATCACAATATCCTCCTCTCCTCTCTTCCTGCCTACACCTATCTGTCAGACATGCAAATAATTTGTAGCTGTCAAGAGACCTTGGAAAGACACATACATACCTTCACCTGCAAGACAAACTGATTGTTCTCATGGCACAGTACAAGGAAAGTCAATTGCATGATTGATTGATTGATTGATTGATCGATTAATTAATTCATCTTATGCTCAATGTTCTTTTCAAGCCCTTTTGACCCTGTCCCATCATTCAAAAAAACAGTAGTCTAAATTCCAATTAGTTTAGATTCCCGTTGTGCTATTGAAGCCTGTCTGTACTGATTATATATATAAATATATGCACCAAGTCCCTCTCTCTGTGCGTGTGTCCGTGCGTGCGTGCATGCGTGCGTGCGTGCGTGCGTGCGTCACCGTCAACAGCCAATAAGGGACCACCATTCTTACGGACATAAATTCATACATACATACATACGTTACCTTTTAACCACCCAACATTGAAACGTATCTTAATTACGTCACCATCAACAGCCAATTATAACCACGCATACCATGCATACCACTTTTGATCCAGCCAACCACAGTACTTGCGCGCTCTGCTTGCGCAAGTAATAACTGTGCGGGGCATCCATTTCCAACTTGCATCGTTCCAAGTAGGCCATTGCCCAACGGGCACCACTCTAGTACACTGTATATAAATCACACTTGTGTGAAGTGAGGGGCGCTCTTATCATACATCGTCATACATCCGTCCTCAGCCAGTCAAATCATCACAAATGTCATTCCGACCAATCACTTTTGGCGTCTTCACTTTTCTGCCCCCATGTTTACGTTCAATATGTACTTTGTTCAGCCAAACAAATCATCGCTATGGGGTGATCAAAGTCAAAGTCCTACGATTTGTCACACATTACCACAGTGAAATTTGTTCTCCGCATTTGACCCATCAGACAATCACAAGCCAATGTTTCTGTTCACACAAACCCGGAAAGCTGGGCATAGGAGGGGCTAGCGCCCCTCAAAAAGAGGACAGGTACAGTAGTGAGACTGAAATACATTGACAATTTCACACAGACACAGTTTCTGCTTTTCTATAGTGCAATTTCAAACCGTTGAAGTTGAAAGGAGACCACTGAGATTCATGTATCTATATTGTACGGAAAGTGAATGAGATCCATTGTCTGAAGGTCTTTCAGGTCAAGTCTTTCCCTCTGGCTCTCAACTCAGAGCCAGAGGGAAAGCATTTAAATGTCTTTCGGGTCCAGGCTTTCCCTTTGCAGATCACTCTGGGTTTAAATGAACTGAGTCAAGGGTCAAGAACTTTTTCAGCTCAGCTCATATATGACGCTTCAATGAACACAACTGGGGCCAACATACTGTTCCAAGGCTTGATGCACGCATCTGCTGTATTCATGTTAACCCATTTTGACCTGAGATCGGATTCTAAAAATGTCTTCTACATCCAGTTTTCTGAAAAAGCTATGTTTTTATGTCAGTCGTTCTTCGATTTAAAAAAAATAGCAGACCTACAAGCTCATATCGCGCCACTCGGTGGCGCGATATGAGCTTGTAGATCTGCTATTTTTCAATAGCTAAAGCATAACATAATGCTAACACCAAAAGGGGTTCCCGCCCAAATGGCGCATGCGTGTGTCTGTGCATGTGTCCGTTTGTGTGCCCATATCTCTGCATCTGAAACGTTTAAATAATTTGAATCCATTTATTTATTGTGGAATTCATTGCAGAGGAGAGACGGCCAAATTGACATAATCAGTAGCTCTTCACTCTCTCAAATTAAGAACGGAGGCATAAGAACTAAGCAAACAACACAACTAGAACGGTATACTTTGCCAACTACCATGCAGAGTGCCCACGTTGACAAAACAGAATGCGACACGCATTTTTAATTAATGCAAATTGAACGCAGGGGTTAGTAAGTATCAGTACAAAACAAGGCTGAGGAAAATTACAGCGATGATCTGTTTAGAGCAATACCATTGAAAACATGCTGTAGTAGACAGAGGCCTTAATCAGCTTGATTGCATTTTGTAACCTGACTTGATCTCCCATGAGATTAGATAGCACATATAACACAACATACCGGGCCGTATAGACAAGCAGTCTCTGTGCCCCCCAACCCCCCACCCTCTCTCAACGATCTTCTGAACACGTTTGTTTTGCAAAATGTTGCTGTCGGGCAGACACCTCTTATCTTCATAATTGTTCTAACTTCTAATGGAATGCCATGATTTCTGTACTTTTTCCAGTTTTCCATGTGCTTATGAGGTGACAGTACAGTACTTCATTAGACCCCTTGGTGTGGTTGTTACTGTATGTGCAATGATGTATTCCCTTTGCATTTAGGGCTTCTTCCTTGAGGCTGAAACCTTGACAGTCAGTCAAACGTGCCAATGAAAAAATAATTCAGTGATATAGAGCGTGGCAGTCCCGCCCCCCACCAGGGCCCAGGAAATGATTCCCCGTTCATTTCCCTCAGACTTTTCAAAAAGTATTTATTTAAATACCTTTTAAGCCTCGTACAAAGCCAACTCCAGTTGTGACAAATCATGACAACAAACACAATTTTTTGGACCGAACAAAGAATTAGAAAGAAGAAAAAAAACGCAGGTTGCAACACTTTGTGTTTTTTCTTCTTTGTAATGATTTGTTTGGTCCAAAATATTGTGTTTATTGTCATGATTTGTCATGACTCGAGTTGGCTTTGTCCGCGGCGTAACAGTCTTTAAATAAATACTTTTTGAAATGTCTATGGGAAAATGCATTGGGAATAATTTCCTGGGCCTGGCGTCGTCATGAAAGGGGGCGGGAATGCGACGCTCTATAGTGACATCACAATATCATCCCCTCCGCTAACCCCTCCCCCTTTATCATACAACCACCATGCGGCTTCAGTTGAATTGGATCACCAACCACCAGGCAAACCAGTGCCTGGAATCTGGCGCCAGTGCCTGGAATCTGGCACCAGTGCCAACAGAATGCACGGAAAGGGCTGTGAAGAAGACCCCACGATTTGCCCCCTGTGAACCAGATGTAGTAATGGGCCATTTTCTAGTCAGACTTGGGATGCTATAATCTAGCGATATAAACACTAATAATATGCTAACCGGGAGGTCGGATCAATGTTTTATTAAGCTCCTAACATCGTCCTTTACCTCAATCTGAGCCCTATAAAGCCACTAAAGACCGCATGGATTAAGGAAGAATTTGATACGTTTTTTCATTACACAAAATCCAAAGCAAACAAATGGGAGAGCAGCAATATTGCTGGAGACAGTGTGGGTGTTCGAGTGCCAATCACTCCCATATATTTTGGTTGTGTGAGAAGGTGCACCAGAATCTGTTCACCAGAATCTGGAGAAGATGGGATATAACATCATCCGTGACCCCCGTAGTTTAGACCTATATCTTGGACTGACATCAGAGGGCATAATAGGACATGAGGATTTACACCTGTTCAGAATATTGTTAATAGCAGCTAAAAAAGCCATCACAAGGATTAAAAAAAGAAAGATTTCGATGTAAGGTCAAAAATTATATTTATTCTGGATTAATACTCTTTTAACAAATCTTGTGTTCTCGTGTTTGGCACAGCAAGGTTTAATAGCTAAACGCGAGATATCTTGTGGTTTGACATAGATTGTGTTAAACGCCCCTGCATGAGACGCTCTTCTCTTCTTGCTCCCAACGGAGGCGGCCGTTTCTTTTCTGATGCAAGTGGAGAGAATGGTGGCGGCGGGCACAGTCGCAGCGGCCCAGTGCACTCCCCAGCACATCAATGTCGTTGTACTTGTACAGTACTTGTACATGTTACGACAATAAAGATATATTCTATACTATTCTATTCTATTTGTGAGATTCGTGTGAGACTGACTGAATTTGTCTCTTGTTTTATATGTTTGTATTATATTATACACGTAGGCTACATCAATTTATTTAGTGGTATGCATACATACTGTATCATGTAGATTAGTCATGTACTACGCACTTTGTTTTTCTCTCTATCCTTTAACTGCAATGATGATGAGCCTGCACAACCAAAACATTCACCCATGTTACTTGTAATGTGATGTGATAATAAAGATTGACAGGTAATTCTATGATATCCTGCTCAAGTCTGATCAATTATGACCCCTCACCCGAAAACAGATAGAAAGCTTAATTCTCCCTTGAACTAAACTGTCCTTTCTGTATCCTCCAAGGCCGGCTTCTTACATTTACATTTATTTGCCAGTCTGAGTGTCTCTGTTGTGACTTATGAAACAAAACAATATCTTGTGGAGAATGACCAAGGTCGGGCCTACTCTTGTTCATGGACACATCACCGTTCGAGAGGGTTCTGGACTCTTCCATGCTGTCAACCAATCAGAGTGTGACAACCAGCCATGCCACGATCTGTCGGTCATCACGTCATCACTATAAAGCTTAGTCAAAAAAATGTATTAGGCAGGACCTCCGCCATATTGGACACACTGGAAAACTGCATGTATTATATCTGAGGTTATGACCTTTTTGACTTGAGAAAAACAAATTATTAAGATAAAACTAATTTCCAAACTTTCTCAAATCCTTTGAGAAACTTGGTAATTGGGCAAATTTCATGTTAACTATTTTATGTATCATTTATAACTTAAGGGATAACTTTTCATTAACCTTAGCTTACTCATTATTCTGGTATACTCTTCATTACACATCTATTTACATATCTGGTTGCCTCTGGTGGTAACGTGTTGACTTGATGAATCTTAAGGAGTGTACGTAGGGATATATTTTGATCTCATAAGCGATAATTTCTCACTTGGTTTCACTTCATTTCCACTTCCTACATAAAAATATTATTTATACAATATACAGTACTTATTACTTGTATTTTTACTTTCTCTTAACCTTAGCTCACAAAAAGGGTTATTCCCACTTTCTGTCCATGAACAGGTAATCTGCTAATAATAATAATTCTCCTTTCATTTGGGCACCTTCTAAACTTCTCTAAAAAGGTTTAATATTATAGCATGCTAAAGGCTCTATGCCTGGTTTTTATGAGTAATTTCTGTACTCTGATTACTTTCTGAGGTATTTTTACATTTGGGTTATCGAAGTTAATATACAGTCCTTTCAAATTAACATTAATAATAAGTAAATTATAATACCTAACAAATTTAATACATTTGAGTATCTTAGTTATCAGTCCAAAACCCCTCCATATTCTGATCTCTGATCAAGTATAATGTTAATTCAATCTGTATGAACCAGTGAGAATTATAGATGAGCAAGTATGATTCACACACCCCTGGTTGGATTTATCTATCAAAGATTGATTCTATTCTATTCTTTCTTTTGGCTTTCGCCTTTATTTTATATTTTTTATGAAGGGACAGACAGTAGGCTGACAGGAAATAGGGAGAGAGATGGGGGGAAGACATGCAGTAAAGGCCGTCGGGATCGGGAGTCGAACCCGCGGCACACGGCCAGACTGGATTACCAGCCAAGGTGCCTGGACCATTGAGCCATGGCCCAGGCCTTCTATTCTATTCTATTCTATTCTATTCTCCTCTGGTCTTTATCTTCTTCTTTGTGACTGTGTTCTCTACATGAGCGGGTGCCAAACATTTCCTGTAGCGTATCTGCTTCTCTTTCAATGCCATTTCTGTTTGAGTAAATCACAGAGCTACGGTTAAGGTTACTATTGAGTTTACCTCAGCATACATACAGTACAGTAAAAAAAAAAAGAAAAGAAAAACAACATGGTTTGGTAATAGAAAACATACAGCAAGGGAGTAGGAGGCAATAATAATGCTCTGTAAAGATATCCTGTGCGTGCGTGCGTGCGTGCGTGCGTGCGTGCGTGCGTGCGTGCGTGCGTGCGTGCGTGCGTGCGTGCGTGCGTAAGATTGACAAGGTTATAGTTTAAGAAGCAGCCCAATGCCAGCTGGAAGCTACGTATATATCCCAACACTAGCCAACTCTCTTTGTGTAGCACAAAAACATAAAAACAAGACAGACAAAGGAAATGTATACTAAAGGAAATGTATGGAAGTGTACTAAAGGAATGTATGTTTCTCACTGCACGAGCATGCACCCTGATATTACGGCATGGCGTTATTCCAAAGTTTTCAAAACATTTCAATTTCTTTCTGAAACAGCGGATCTACAATGTCAACACGTTGAGAGCTTGTACATCGGCGTAAAAATAGCGTTAAGAGTGGTTAAACTGTTCCGAAGTTTTCTGGGGACCCCCTGGAACCCCCTCGAGGACGCCCGGGGGTCCCCAGAACCCACTTAAGGCGACCGCTCCGTTATCGATTGTAACTAAGCTGCGAGGGCTGAGCGCCCCATATGGACTGAAGGACAAACATCAATGATGTTCTTTCATAACATCAAATGATGCTCTTTCATTTCCGTAAGTATTGAACTGCAAACACTATTTGTCCTGTAAACTGACCACGGAACAAGCAGAGACAAACATCCGTAACTACACTAGGATTCCATGATATCGTCTCTGTCGGGTGGAAACCTCACATGCCCAGAACTGTTGCCTTTCAGGATTCAAATTCAAAAATAGCAAAAGCGGCCGATCAACAAGCTCAGAACACGTTGCTTCGAGCTTGTAGGTCCGCTATGTTGATACTAGGGATGTCCCCCATTTTATGGCTCCTGATCCGATTTCCGATCAATTGATTTTGAGCATCTGCCGACACCGATTTTCCCCGATTTGATATTTATATTTTATAGAGCACGTTTATGCCATATCACAATAGTACAATATCCCAAATCACAGACAATATCCAGTCTAATATCATGATATGGATTATTGATACTAGGGATGTCCCGACCATTTGAAAATGACGTGATCGGCCCCGATTTTTGATCACCTGATCCAATCGGGACAACCCTACTTTGGTGTAAACGCGGTAGTATGAACTTGTAATGAACTTGGGGAGGTATGCATTCATGTGCATAAAAAAATAGATGGGATGAACTCTATATTCAGTTTATTTGGATATGCTAATTTTCTATGATTTGAATTCCTCTAGTTTTTAGGATTCATTTAATTCATGTGCTGCAGTGCAATCTGCACTACCTGCTACATTATAGGAGAAACATTATTAAGGGAGATGCCAGAAGGGACTTTGATCTTTTATTGCGACGGCAGTTCGCAGTTACTATGAAAACGTGCAGGATGCTTTTAATGCAGGAAGCCTGTAATGCTTCCGCCACACGCTCATAAATGGTAAATGGTGCATTTATATAGCGCCTTTATCGAAGGTTCCATAATCCATATGACCAACGTTAGCTACCATGCTAGCTGCTTCAGCTTAAACATGTCTCACAGAGGACACCGGAGTCTCGCGGTGATTTCACCACAGCACGAAGCTGTCAAGCTGTCCTCGATGCGAAGCAGCAAGCGTGGAAGTCCGTGGTCAGACAATGGTCTGCCCCAACCCCATGTGAAATGCACTCTCCAGCTAGTTCATCCCACAGTTTTTTATTTTATTCCTTTGTCTTTTGTGTTTTCGCCCCTAATAAAGTTGTTTTATTTGTTTTCTCATGCCCCCTATGTAAAGCACATTTGAGTATTCATATATGAATACTCAAATGTGCTTTACATTACATTATTCGAGTGTCTATATTATAGACACTGAAGACACTTCATATATGCACTTGCTGCACTTGTTTATCTGTTGGATTTGGATATTAAGTAGCCTTCGATTTAAAAAAAAACAAAACATAATGAAGTGACATTATTCCGGCAGAGTGTCTCAGCACTGCGGTCGCTACTCGCCTTTAAGGCGTCTTACTGGTTGTATTTGTCTGTTATTTTCTTTAAGGGACCAAGCCCGAAGGGACTTTGGTCCCTTATTGTATTTGTCTGTTTTTTCTTCTCCTTCTCCTCTTCTCCTGGCTGAACTGTGCAGTTGTTTTTTGCGAAACTTGGCAATATGGTACAGGTCAAGGATGGGCAGGAGGAGGAATACAGGGACCTGACGAAGGCCTTCAGGGAATGGAGCGACAGGAGGTGGTGGACTATAGGAGGAACAAGCCTGCTCCTCTCCAGCCTGTTAATGTCCAAGGGACAGCCATCGAACAAGTACAGTCATACAAGTACCTGGGAGTCCACCTAGACGAGAACCTGGACTGGGCTCTGAACTCGGACGCTGTCTATAAAAAGACACAGAGCAGGCCCTTCTTTCTGAGGAGGCTCAGATCCTTTGAGGTGTGCAGCAGAATGCTGTTCATGTTCTACCAGTCAGCACTGCATGGCAAGTGTCCTGTTCTACGCTGCAGTCTGCTGGGGAGGCAGTGTGATGGACAAGGATGCCAAGCGGCTAAACAAACTGGTGAAGAAGGCTGGCTCGGTACTGGGGGAGAGGCCTGACTCACTGGAGTCTGTTTTGGAGAGATGCACACAAAATAAGATGCGTGCCATAATGGACAATGTGAGTCATCCTCTCCACACAATCTTGGCAGACCAGAAAAGCGGTCGTAAGGATCTGTTTAGTTCTGTGACGTGTAAGAACAAACGATTCAAGAGCACTTTTGTACCAAGAGCAATCAGGCCAGCCGCTAGGCTTATGAACTGGACTATTGGCTTTCTAGCTTTTAGTTTTTAGTTATTTATGGGTCTACATGCAATATCTAGTGACACCTTTTAAATTCTTTTTAATGCTTGTTTCAATATATTTTAAATATATTTGTCTTTCTTTTTAACCTGTGCCCCCCCTTTTTGTGCTGTATTTTTAACCTTATTGTATGCCTGTATGTGCTGTAGGACCATCTGAATTTCCCCTCGGGGATCAATAAAGTATATCTATCTATCTATCTATCTATCTATCTATCTACTCCAATTGGCCAAGGGGGGGCGCTATTAACAATCCAATTAAACCTTTGAACAGGCATAAATCATGCCTCATTTGGCCAAAAGCCATGGCACCTGTTTCGACATGCGTCTTGACTCATGCGGAACACATCTGTCACATTGACCAGTAAGCTCCGCCTTCACACTTTGCGCCATTTTGAGCGAAGCAAAAACGCTTTAAACCTGATTTTCTGCAAGGATTTTTGAGCAATTTGCTTGAAATGCTCCACACACAATCTATAGACCTATAACTGCAGCCAGCCAGCGGTGTTGTTGAGCAGCCCGCACCGCTCAGTTCACACGGGTGTGATTTTTCGTATTGCTTGGCCCCATCTTATCGCTGCTTGCAGCTATATTTGTGTTTTTGATTTGTTTTTTTTGTTTTTTTGTTCCTGATTGCAGTTGGAATAACAATTGACAAATAAAGCAATCTTGAATCTTGAATGATCACGTAGTTTAATTAATTAACAAAAAAGTTAAAAAAATGAAGGAGAGGTTTCTCCCCGACCGATCTGTTGTTTCTGCTCAAATAGCTGCAGCATCATGAGCCTCTGGCAGCCTTGTAGAGGTGATTGTTATTTTGGTATTTTACAAACACGGCAGTGCAGTGGGCGGCGGCCTCTCGGGGTCAGCGTATCGATTCCCGTGGCTTTGACACGTGTGGTGACAGTTTTTTTTCCTTTTTTTGTGATATTCCTTTCTGCTCCCTGGTTTTGTTGACACTTCCGCTCCATTGTGAGCATCCCGAGGCCGCGGTGATCTTTTCAGCATCGACCTGTTTGATTAGCCCATTTAGACCCGAGGACGCCATCTGTGTCGCCTGTATAGTGTATAGCGTTTAACCGCTTTATCTATAAACCTTAGCTGTTGAAAAATAGATATACGAGCTTGTAGATCTGGCATTTTTGTTTTAAATCGTGAAAACGTGGCGCAAATATTTGAATATATATTCCAGCAAAGGTTTTTAACTCAAATCTTTGCTTCCGGGGAGGTCCCCATGGAACAACATATTTTCAGAGGCGGGTCGGCGGCCAATTACACATCATTTTGAGGTCCTTCACATGCATGAAATAGTTTGAGGACCACTGATATAGAAACATAGGGTTTTTTTTCAGAAAACTGTGAGGATTTAGAAGACGTTTTGTACAATCAGTTTTCAGGCCTAAATGGATTAGAGGCGGTCTGATGGAAGACCGCCATTTGTCACCCCACTCCGTCGACTGGACTGTATGTCATCGTATGGATGTGGGATGGCAAGCCATTTACAGACATTACGGAATTAACAGAAGGCCAATTTCTATTGTTGATGATGGGCTTGCTTTGGCGGAACATGATGTATTCCATGTTGTATTGAATTAGTTAACCTCTCTACTTAGGATAATTGTCTCGTTGTTCAGAAATAATATTTGTATTCAACACGTCTGACTGTGCAAGAAAGTGATCCAAAACTAATTTAATCTGCGGCCACTTTGTGTTCTATTAAATGGCAAATAACTCATGTTGATGGTGATGTATCTCAGTCGGGTTTGCAATTCTATTTGTTTAACATTCAAAAATTATGAATATTTGTCTGAGAAGCGACAAAGATGGTGTTTGAGGCAACATTTTCCAGATTTTGTCACTCAATATAGTTATAAAAGCAAGGAGGAAAAGGGGGCCAATTGATTGATTGATTGACTCATTGATTAACCCATTTTGGGCGGGAACCCCTTTTGGTGTTAGCATTATGTTATGCTTTAGCTATTGAAAAATAGCAGATCTACAAGCTCATAGCGCGCCACCGAGTGGCGCGCTACGAGCTTGTAGGTCTGCTATTTTTGAAAAATCGAAGAACGTCTGACATAGAAACATAGCTTTTTCAGAAAACTGTCAGGATGTAGAAGACATTTTTAGAATCTGATCTCAGGTCAAAATGGGTTAATTGATTGATTCAATGATTCATTGATTGATTTTGATAGGAAATGTTTAGAATTCTATAACTCACCCAGGATAACACAAAGTATAATGAAAGACATATTTCCAATACCAAAGGAAGCCTTCCGAATGCCAGTGAAAAGCCAGACATTAATTTTGACATGCACGACAGGACGCCGACGCAAACTGGCAACGTGGCTGCATGCCGCTGAGAAATAACGAGGCTCGTATACCTCTAGCTTCCTGTTGTCTTTCACGTTTAATAGCACCATAACTGAGACTGGAAACAAAGGCGGTCCAATAACACTCCCTCGTTGAATATAACGGGATGGATGGTGGCGACGAAACTTTTACTGTCACCACAACCATGTTGGAAAGAGAGGGGAGAGAGAGAGAGAGAGAGAGAGAGAGAGAGAGAGAGAGAGCAGAGAGAGAGAGAGAGACAGAGAGAGGCAGAGAGAGGCAGACACGGGGGAGAGAGAGAGAGAGGCAGAGAGAGGCAGACACGGGGGAGAGAGAGAGAGAGGCAGAGAGAGGCAGACACGGGGGAGAGAGAGAGACAGAGAGAGAGAGAGAGAGAGAGAGAGAGATAGAGAGAGGGGGGCAGACACGGGGGAGAGAGAGACCAGAGTTAGTGTCAAAGTGTCCTTGAGCAAGACACTGAGCCCCTAATTGCTCCTGACGTGCTGGTTGGTGCCTTGCATGGTTTCCGCTGCCATCGGTGTGTGAATGGGTGAATGTACTGCACAATCTCTGTAAAGCACCTTGGATAAAGGTGCTATACATATGTATAAATGCACCATTTACCATTTATGTTGGAAAGAGAGAAGAGAGAGAGAGAGAGACAGGGGAGACAGAGATGACAGAGAGAGAGAGAGAGAGAGAGGGAGGGAGAGAGATGACAGAGAGAGAGAGAGAGAGATTACAGAGAGAGAGAGAGAGAGAGAGAGAGAGAGAGAGAGAGAGAGAGAGAGAGAGAGAGAGAGAGAGAGAGAGAGAGAGAGAGAGAGAGAGAGAGAGAGAGAGAGAGAGAGATGACTGAGAGAGAGAGAGAGAGAGAGAGAGAGAGCGCAATAGAAACAGATAGGTAAATGTGGTAAATGTGCTGAATGTGGAGAGGAAATAAAAACGGCTGCCCGTCGAGGCGGAAGAGATTGATGATCTAATACAGATGTGCTTGTGAACCCTTCAGTGCTCTGGCTGCCTCCCCCGGCATCTCCCCATCAGGGGCTTCACCATAACTGCAAACCTGCAATCAACATTTCTGTATCCATGCAAATGCACATAAATGACTCCATCCATCCATTCCACACACACTGGAATGCAGGGTTCAGACAACACACACACACACACACACCCCCTGTGAGATTGAGGTCCAGAACTGCAGCGAAACGTATCGATTCGCACAGAAGTTATGTTTCTGTGGCTATGCATGCCCCTGGTAGGAAGTGAATGAGAAGAAGATGTAATGAGAGTAATTATGTCAAGTGATTCACTGGCTGTCAGCTTTTAGATAAAGGCACAGTTAGCCATTAGCGACAATGCTCTTTTTTGAAACACTTAACCTGCCATATGGGTGACCGGAGTCCTTCAGGGCTCAATACTAGTGTGTTTTCTGTTCTCTTATTCTAATTGTGGGGAGGCTTTTGCTGACAATAGCCGATCGACGACCTCACAATGCGATGCAACGTGTCGTGGTTGTGAGCTTGTCGATCTGGTATTTCGACATAGTCTCCACCAGCCGAAGGCATGGGGGGAAGAGTACGTTTTGCACTCCGTCCGTGTGTCCGTCCGTCCGTCCGTCCGTGACTGTGTACAGCTAATCTCCGACACCGTTGGCCCGGCCGATGGCAAACTCTGCTCACACACGTACTCCCTGGATGCCAAACGACAAACCTCGATTTTGGCAAAACACATTTCTGCACATTACTCATCCACATTTCATCCATACATCTCGCAA
This sequence comes from Electrona antarctica, assembly GCF_951216825.1. NCBI lineage: Eukaryota > Metazoa > Chordata > Actinopteri > Myctophiformes > Myctophidae > Electrona > Electrona antarctica. The sequence goes on from NC_136812.1 coordinate 9,130,883, forward strand.
AACGGTATACACTATCTCCATCGTCATGTGATCAACACGGACCTGTCCGCTTCCCCCAAGGGGCCAGTGAGGCTATTCAACGTTGAAGCACTGGGCCCTAGTGGTAGGAGGAGGGACTACAGGTGGACCCGTGGATTCATGACCGGGAAACCCCGTGCAGCTGGGCTTTAACATTGATCGCTCGGTTGCACTTCCGCATATAAATGCGGAAGTAGACGTTCTGAGACGGTACTTCCGGCAGTCTTCCGGGTGCTTCAAAACGCCACTGAGCAACTTCCACTGACTGGGGGGGCGGAGCTTCGCGCCAGTTCAGTCTCTATCCTTTTATATACTCTATGGCTTCCCCATATTCCCCCATTGGCTAAGATTGCCTTCCAAAGTTTGCAGGATTGGTCCGTTTTGAACAAAATGCCTCAAAGCATGAAGACAGCCTGCGATTTCCGTGAAATTATGCACGCACGTTCCCACTAGGCTGAGGAAGAAATGCCACTTAAAAAACCCACATCAGCCTCGAGGTGGCGCTATAAAAGGCCACTATAATAACGATAATAGCCCCGAGGGGCACTTTTTCTAGTTCCTCCTCGTATCAGTCCATAATAGAAATGTGATGACCATTATAAATGGTGCATTTATATAGCGCCTTTATCCAAGGCGCTTTACATAGATTGTGCATTACATGCATTACATTCACCCATTCACACACACACATTCATACACCGATTGCGGCGGAAGCCATGCAAGGTACCAACCAGCACATCGGGAGGAATTTGGGGTTCAGTGTCTTGCCCAAGGACACTTCGACATGTAGACAGGAGGAGCCGGGATTCGAACCGCCGACCCATGGATCATTGGACGACCTGCTCTACCTCCTGAGCCACAGCCGCCCGTTATTATGGTGAATAAATATGAATATATGATGTAAGTATGTAAGTATGATCAAATAGAATGAATCATCAATAGATAGTTTAAATATACACAAACACAACAAAACAAAACAGCAGTGACAAAAGAAAGGCTTTGCATCCCCCCCCCCCAGAGACATTATTATTAGCCTATACTCGTTACATTTATTTTCCAGACGCTGCTTGTTGTACGTGTTTGTGTTCCGTAAGTAAGCATGTTGTTTGTTTGTTGTCTGATTCGCCCATGCCAGAAGGCCATTGTTGGTTTCTCAACGCAGATATAGGGAGACGTATCCTGGTATGCATTGCATACCCTGTCTGGTGTGACTAGGCTACTAAAATTGCCCTTAAGCTTTAATTGCAACCTGGAGCAATGCAAGAATTTGCATAAGCCATTCTGACCTGAGATCAGATTCTAAAAATGTCTTCTACATCCTGACAGTTTTCTGAAAAAGCTGTGTTTCTATGTCAGTCGTTCTTCGATTTTTCAAAAATAGCAGACCTACAAGCTCGTAGCGCGCCACTCTGTGGCGCGCTATGAGCTTGTAGATCTGCTATTTTTCAATAGCTAAAGCATAACATAATGCTATTAGATCTGCTATTTTTCAATAGCTAAAGCATAACATAATGCTAACACCAAAAGGGGTTCCCGCCCAGAATGGGATAAAGAAGAACATGCATAAATGTTTTAGAGCTGTAGCTGGTGTGGGAAATTGTTTTCTTTTTTTTTAGTGCATACTTACTTGCATACCTATTTAAACAAAAAACAAACAAACAAAGTTATCTGAGAATCACATCTTGTTATACAAGAGGTTCAGTGCTTGGGGAATAATAGAGTGCAGTGATGCTAACACATGAGTCTCAAATTAAATTGTGCTATCAGATATAGAGAAGAATGAGAACCAGAGGATACAGTACGTCAGTACCTCACACATAATACTGGCTTGCAAATCCATAACATAAAAATAATTAACACTCTAAGGGGTGCTCTGTGCGTGTGTGCGTGCGTGCGTGCGTGCGTGCGTGCGTGCGTGCGTGCGTGCGTGCACGTGTGCTAGTAGGGATAACCTCATCATCAGATTTGATCCCGAAACTACATCGAATGGAGCTCAGAACCTGTTGAACTTCCCAGATATAAATCAGCAGTATAGGCCTATAATCTAAAGAACAACCCTCAAGCCTAGCATCATCTGCTGCTCGCCTGTCTCCTCTCGCATCCTTTTTGTGGTCTCCAGCTCTGGCATTCAACATGTGATTTCTGCAGTGAATAAGTGCTTAAGGGCTTATTAGATCCTCATTGTCTGGTGTTGTGGAGCTCCCACACATGTTTCAAAAACTACAAAAGACACCAAAGGATTCTACAAAACACAAGCTGCACAATGACATTCTTACTTTGTCTTTGAACTCTTTCCACTATGCACAACTATGAATATAAATACAAACATGTATATCATAAGATAAAGAAAGCAGACCAGGTTGGAATAACGTGTTTTTTCCACGCGCTACTTGGACACTCAGGCATAAAGGAAGCATGAGTTCAAGTCCGTTGCTGACGAGGTTGGCGGAGGGGGTGTAGAGCCCAGGATCACATTAGATAATTGACACAGGGGTGAAAAATGGGTTACCAAATTGTGGGATAAAGCAGACCAGCAGTCCTGCATGAGTATCCCAAAGTGCACTCACTATTATGATAGGCATATCTATAAATGCACCAAGTCTCTGTTCAAATTTGACACATGCATTCCACACCCCCACAGGGAGTGCAGTGGCCGGTGTCGAGTCGGTCGGACCCACGGTTTTCCAGAACCGCCAAAAAAGGCAGCTGCCCGGGCTCTGGACCTGATCACCCCGCGACATACCAAAGCCTACACGGGTTGTGCAGTCGACGTGCTGTGATTGGCCAGTCGCTGTGATTGACAGCCTAAACCTAACCCTAATCTTAACCTCAGTAAAACTATACCTAAACCTAACCCTAACCTTAACCTTAACCTCAAGAAAACTATACCTAAACCTAACCCTAACCTTAAGCTCAGTAAACTTAACTTACCCAGGGCCGTGGTTATAAACACAACCCGTGTAGGAATTAATATGTCGCGATCACCCCTACTGTATATCTCCATATATGGAGCTGGCCTGTTCTGACATCACAACTTCATATTTGGGCATGCCTGACTCAGAACTCCATATATAGGAATAAAGGGACACAGAGAGACAGATAAAGAAATCTCCATATATGGGCATAAAAGGGACACAGACAGATGGGTGGAACGGGTACTCTGACACGGGTACAACGGGTATTCTGACACGGGTACAACGGGTATGGCATAGCCGGGGTGGGGTATGGATCTCCAACTTAATTTCATTGTTACCGACTTGGTGCTCTACAGCCGGGCAACGGTCTAGTTTCATAAAATATTACAGAAATGAAAACATTAGAAACGTTGAGTTAAAATAAGTGCTCCATGCATCACCTTCCTATGACCTTATACCTTCCTTTCCTCAGTACTATTCTAGTGTGCATTTTATCTTGTTATCTTAACGCATTTGCTAAGTATTTTTCTTTGTGTTATTGAGTGCATCCCTGTCAACTTCTACTGTCCAATGATGACTGGGAGGTCTAAAACAGGTTTACTTCCTTTGGCTTTGGGGGTATTTGGTATTCAAACCTGATCCATGGATTCTCAGATGACATTTAGACTGAGATTGTACCCGAGTCAAAAGGCTTAACTAGCTTATAGCTTGGCCTTTGGGTGTCCAAACTGGAACAAAGAAGAAAAAAAAATTGCAATTCTGATATGGAATTTATTTCTATAAAATAACAAGAATAATACTACTCTATCTTGTTTTTGAATGCCAAAAAAAGGGCTACAATGATGACAAAATAATTTACATTAAGATTTTCCCTGTAGGGCATGATAATTTCCATATATGAAACTTATTTCAAACTAGTGAAATATGCATGTGATTTGTATTAAAAACTGTTTTACAAAAACAATTTCCTACGGGATAATCTAGCCGTTTTTTTTATTCATACTTATTTGATCTGGATGAATAAATAAATGAATAAAAATGCAAAACATGCAGCAGCAAAAGCCAAAACAATGCTCTCATGTCGACTTTACAAAAACCCTCAAAAACCCATCATTCTTATCAAACACACAAGTTGGATTCCCTTCCCTTCCTACCCCCAGTGATGCTGGCAGCTTGGATATGGGCATGTTTATGTTTCTGACAGACCGCGGAACATGTTATGCCATGAACAGATTTCTTTACATTTTAATTGCATTTGCCAGCTGGTGAACGACAATAAAGGCTCCAAATATGTAGCCCGGGCGCCGGGCGGACACATTAGTCCACACATCTCAGTCTAGCTATAATACAAAGTTTTGCCCTCGGCTTAACAGATTGTCATGAGACAACTACTACTACTACTATATATAATAATAATTAACCCTTTTAGAACTGAGACAAAAATTCTACAAATGCCGTCTAAATCCTGACAGTTTTCTGAAAAAAAACATGTTTCTATGTCAGTCGTTCTCAAAAATGTTCATGTCAAGGACCCCCAAAAATATATGTAATTGGCCGCCGACCCCCATATCTGAAAATATGTTGTTCCAGTTTTCAATAGCTAAAGTATAACATATTGCTTAAAGCGCCAAAAGGGGTTCCCGTCTTGAATGAATTAATCCAGTGTACTGAAGTCGCCCCCTCATGTGGGCAGTATAACAGGTCCTAACAGGTCATGACTCATGAGAAATGAAATAACATGTTGTGCTCCTTTTTATGGAGCCAAAGATGAAGGACATAATATTTTCAATTGGTGCCAACATTTCGTACAGAACCTGATCCTGCTACATGAGTGTATAACCTCATCAGAACTACTAAACACGAATCAACTGAAACCTCATCATAACTACTAAACACGAATCAACTGAAACCTCATCATAACTACTAAACACGAATCAACTGAAACCTCATCATAACTACTAAACACGAATCAACTGAAACCTCATCATAACTACTAAACACGAATCAACTGAAACCTCATCATAACTACTAAACACGAATCAACTGAAACCTCATCATAACTACTAAACACGAATCAACTGAAACCTCATCATAACTACTAAACACGAATCAACTGAAACATCAACACACAAAAAACAGCCACAGCTTCCTCAAATTGAAAATATTCAAATAGAATAAAACATTTTTATACTTTATGAATAAACAAAGAGTAGGCTACGCATATTAAAACCATAGAAAGAAAAAAAACCCATGAGGGATATTGAAATGATTGACAGGCTAGTGGATGCAAATTCACACTCGGAGATGAGTTTTATGTTCCAAGAGAAAGTGTCGTTATTCAAATCCATGTAGTGCAGGAGGCAGCAGACATATGCCTCGTACAGCTGGTGGTACTCTGGGGGGTTTGTCTCTGCTTTATGCACTACATGCTCTCTGCCCAATACAAATGAGGCAGCTGCAGAGAACAGCAGATTCACACCCATGCACAAGACAATGGGCACAGTCTAACTACTTGCAGACATGGCTGTCTTGCGCGGCATTTTCCCTTTCAGCCGAACTGTCTGTCGAGCGCTCTCTCCCCGGCGAGTGCCAGCTGCACACATGGTTGAACTGCAGGGACGACTAGATTATTGGTAGTATTTAATCCATTTTGACCTTGTAACGATTCTACAAATGTATTCTAAATCCTGGCAGGTTTTCAGGTTAGTGGTTCTCTAACATTTTCATGTCAAGGACCCACAAAAATATATGTAATGGGCCGCTGACCCCCATCTGAAAATATGTTGTTCCAGGGACCCCACAGAAGCAAATATTTGAGTTAAAAACGTTCGCTTTCAAAGAATATATATTCAAAGATTTGTGCCACATTTTCACGATTTTTCAAAAATAGCAGACCTACAAGCTCGTAGCGCGCCACTCGGTGGCGCGCTACAAGCTTGTAGATCTGCTATTTTTCAATAGCTAAAGTAGAACCGAATGCTTCAAACACCAAAAGGGGTTCCCGTCCAAAATGGGTTAACATAATGAATATGTAATGCGGAAAGATTATGGCTATTAGAAAACACCATTAATGCAGTGTTATTCTAAAGAGCATCAGAGTAAACGAGAGATTAGTGAGTGCTCTCTCTGTCATTTTTAAACTTTGCATCAACATGGAACATTTTACAACTTTTGGTTTTGCCTACTTGGTGGGATGTCAGAACACTGTTGTCCTTTGTTACCGTAAAGCTAATGTAAACATGAGTTTTCTCATTCCCCCCCCCCCCCCCCCCCCTCCTCTCTTCTTTTTTGTAGACATCGGTCTTTGTTTGATAGTCAGTTGAAAGTCTGACATTATGCTAAACACCGTACTTGGCAGTGAAAGAGAAATTCACTCTATGTAATGGCCTTTCATTCCTCCTCCATCAAGTTGCAGAACTCTGCCATTCAAAATTCAGGTTTACGCACATGCACGCTTGGCTGCGTGCAGTCTCAGACTGTTCTGTTGACTGTTGTCAGTTGCTTAATGTGGCCAAAAATACAGCATTTTCCAAGCCAACAGAATGGAATTGTCTCATCATTATGGCATGTTGGTAAGGATCCATCCAGGCCTCATTCCATCTCTAGAAATTATGTCTGAGAATGCTGAAGACATACTGTACATTTCCAATGAGCTTCAGAAGGCTAGTGTTTTGTGCATACATTTGCTTTAAGTTTATTTTGCCTCACGGAACAGCTTCACACAGAGTTTATTGATCGGCCACCCATGCTGGATGCCAAACTAATATCACCCAACAACAGTCATCAAAACATTGCAATTATAGGGAGACTGCAAAATCAAACACTGCAAATTGCATTTTGGAATGAATGTCTACTAGCCTGGCTCCAGCCCTGAATCGCTAGCCACGCCCATTAAGAAAATATGTTCTGGCGATTCAGGTCTGGTGACTCGTCAGTGTCCTTAGAAAATCCGATCGCAGCAGCTGATTGGCCATCAGCCTCGTCACTCGACAGCGTCACTCAGACAACAAACATGGCTGCCCCCACTGCGGTGACTCACGAGTCACGACCGTATCAATCTGGCTTTAAATCGGTGTATGATGAATAGTTTCTTTACAGAAACGACAGGTTTTATTAACATGATCATCAGACATATTTCACCGCTTTTGTTTACATGCTAGTAGCGCTCGTTGGCTGTGTTTGTTTGGTTAGCAAACGGGTTAGCCATAGCCTCACGATTGACAACAACGTCATCTGCTTTCCTACTATTCTGATTGGTTGGTATGAACCAATCACCGAAGACTGCTGCTTTGACAACGCCCATCCCATAAACTGCTGCCGTGGGGAGGGCTTTCAGTCTGAATAATGAAGTGAAACTAAATGAAAATTCAGACTAAATATGTCAGGCTAAATGTCTATAGCTTTCGAACAGGATGTTTTATGGTTGTTTGAAGACATCTTTGACGTTACATCGCGGAATTTGCGGTTGAACTTTCTGTTAATTGGACAGTTCTAGTGCATATGCCATCCACAGCTAGTGGACGATTTACAACTGTAGTCATCCACTGCAACCCCCTCATGGTTGAGTTTATTTCATGAAGACAGACTCACATTTACATGTTAGAAGCAACTTTATGATGTGGTTTGATTATACACCGTAAAAGAACAGAAACCCAGAAATGCACAGCATGTCACTGATTGATTCCTAGCAGGAGAATGGATAACGGCTTAGCACTGTAGTTCTGTGCAACAGCTCATTTATAAACATGGAGAAAAACACTATTCTAGATTCAATTCTAGGTTTAAAGAAATATGAATTAGACCTAGATATAGGAAAAAAACAACTTTTTAAAAGAACCTGGATTGATGCTTGGGTATAACCCATTTTGGGCGGGAACCCCTTTTGGTGTTAGCATTATGTTATGCTTTAGCTATTGAAAAATAGCAGATCTACAAGCTCATAGCGCGCCACCGAGTGGCGCGCTACGAGCTTGTAGGTCTGCTATTTTTGAAAAATCGAAGAACGACTGACATAGAAACATAGCTTTTTCAGAAAACTTTTTTTAGAATCTGATAAAAATGGGATAACCGAGTCTGTTTTGTCTCTTTGGACCCAGGCAGAGGTACAGTATATTCTCTGGCGTGTTGAGTTCTAAGTATAGTCACTGGAGTTACTGTACTGTTACCGGCCTGAGAATGAGCATGACTTATGCTGTAACTGATTGCATTGGACAGTATGCACTTCACCCAATTCCATTGTCAGCATAGTACTGGTCTTCCATTAATGGTTTGTGTAAAATCATTTTCTGGAACGTTGGGCTGCGTGCAAACTTGTGGAATTTTATGGTTTGGAAGTAAACTAATTTAATTCCTCAATTTCACTCTTGCTTGCCTTTAAAACATTTGTCTCGTACAGTATATTTTTGATATGTTTCATACTGTCATGATGTTCCATAACTTATGTAGTGACAAACACACTTCTATTCCACTGCCTCTCGGATCCAAATATCGTACTTTTACTCCACTACTACATTTACAGTTACTTTGTAGATTTGTATTATTACTAGAATTTTGCGGGCCTTCGGCCCGCTCATCCCAGAGTTGCGTTGCCCCGCGTTGCGATACAGTCCACAGATACAGAAGTCCACAGTGACACGCGTTTTATGCAGCTGTTTTGTGTTGCAGCGCGTGCGCGCGCGTGCGTGTAGTGTTGTTGTTCTTATCCATATATGCGCCTCGGTTCGTCCCGTTTGTTCCACGCCAGGTGTCGACGCAGTCGTTAGCGCAATTTTCGTGTTTGCATTATTTTAACTGTGTAGGCATACCATATTCTGAATTACCAAAAAGAGGACACATGTGCGCGTGCATGTGGATGTGCACATGCGCGTGCACGTCGTGCATGTGCATGTGTCGTGCGTGGGCGGTTGTGTTAAATTCAGATGTCAAAATAATCTATAGCCTAACAATAAATTGATCAAATATGCTCTATATTAGTTATGTATTTATTTAAAGCAGTGGCTCTCAAAGGTGTGATCCAGGGACCCTCATGGTTCCTTGAGGGGGTTCCAAATGGACCCATTATAGGTCTGTAACTCTGAGAGTGTACAAATGGAACCAAGTGGACCCTACAGGTCTGTAACTCTGAGAGTGTACAAATGGAACCAAATGGACTCTTTTATAACTTTTAACTCTGATACTGTACAAATGGAATCAAATGGGACTCTTATGGGTCCATTTGGTTTTACTCTCAGAGTTATGGGGGTCCTTGAAATTAAAAAGGTTGAGAACCTGTATGCAATGGCTTATGTCTTGTAAAAAGAGAGACCAGCCTATTCTCCAAACCATCATATCTTATGCTTTGCTAGGTTGTACAAAATAATATTGGGTCAATATAATTTGCAGGACTCACCGCGCGCACAGCTGCCTTGTCTGTGTTGACATGACATGGGCTTGCAGGACAGAACTTTTATTTGTGACAGACACATAGTTCCTTTGCAGACAATAAAATCTGCTTGTCATTGGTCACAAAGCTAAGAAAACAATGTGAGAAAAAATGTAAGGACTGGAAAGCTCTGTCTTTCTCTATCTCTCTCCCTTTCTCTCTGTCTCCCTCCCTCGCTGGGGTGAAGACGTGTGTGCTCTCTCTCTCTCTCTTCTCTCTCCTCCCTCTCTGGGGTGTGTGGGGGGGGGGGGGGGGGGATTAGTTGCGCTGCCTTCGACAGTGCTATACTTCTCCAGCAGCGGTGCAGAACCGAGAGAGTGACACATTCTTTTGGATGTAAACTGCGCAACTTTTAGCTTTAAAGATCGGATTGTGTAGTCGCACCGGTGCTACAAAGTGAATGTTACAACTCGCACGGTGATATTTTAAGTCGCAAATGTGAGTACCTAGTCGCACTGTCGAGCCCTGTGTAGTGTAGTGCCATTTGCGCTGCATCGCGAGGTGATCCAAAATCCCCCCCCGCGCACGCACGCACGCACGCACGCACACACACACACACACTGTACGTAGCTGTTTGTTGTTGCAGCGCGCGCGTGTGCGTGTAGTGTTGGTGTTGTTGTTCGTATCCATATATGCGCCTCGGTTTGTCCCGCTTGTACCACGCCAGGTGTCGACGCGGTCGTGTTTGCATTATTGTAACTGTCCAAGTTAGAATCAGTGTGTGCGGTGTGTAGTTCTTCTTCTACTTTTGGTATGTGTGTGTGTGGGTGACGTGGTGGGCTTTGAGCAAATGGGAGAGGGAATGTAGTGTTGCCAGGTCCGCGTATTGTAAGCGAGTGGTAGTGTGTGTAAGTAGCGTGTTGAATGGCATTTTTTCTGTGCTTGTTTTCATAGACGTGGCAACAAATTAGGCGGGGGTGTCGGTGCTTGTGGCGTGTTTGTGTTTATTATTGATATTGATATTGTTTGCGAGTGTGGACGGGAGCCGGCTTTAGTGGCAGTGCAATGACAATTTTTACGCGGGTGGTGTTGAGTGTGGGCGTGCGGCGCGACATGAGGAGATAGCGGCCGAACGACGCGGAGGGTAAGTGTGTGACGTCTTAGTGTGTTGTTGCAGTGTGTGTTGCTCCTGCTTCGGCTTCGGCACCCAGCGTGTCAGTGACGTAGTAGCTGGTGACTTTGGGTCCCTTTTCCTGGGTTGGGTACACCTTTTCAAATGTATAATAGATTACAAAACATACATTGACCACTACCGCCATACATTTCGGCAATTTGAAAATAGCCGAGCTACAAGCACACAATGCGTTGCGGTGGGACATGCATGTGAGCTTGTAGATCTGCTATTTTCAAAAGATTATAATAATTTTGAAAACTTGAAATGAGAAAAGAGTATTTTTTACTTTTGGTACGTTAAGTACATTTTCAAGCCAATACTTTAGTACTTTGACTCAAGTACATTTTGAATTCTGGACTTTTACTTTTATTGCAGTATTGATACTTTCTTAGCCTAAGTAAAACATGTGAGTACTTTTTCACCACTGCCCATAAGTCATAATGAATTGCATTTTATAGTGCTTTTCCAAGTTCATTCATTCGTACATTCTTTATTAGGAAGAATCCCTTGAGATGAACCATCTCGTTTTCAAGGGGGTCCGCAATTCATGAAATACACTTCATACATAGACACGTTTTTACGGACAATTCAACCAGTCAAGACAAGACAAGACAAGACATAAGAAAACAAAACAACTGCAACAAAACAGTACACATAACGTAGACATAACACATGGATCAATGGTGGCGAGCTCACACCGACCAACTCATTGGAGGCAATGTAGGGTTCAGTGTCTTGCCCAATTAAGGACACTTCGACATGTGGACAGGAGGAGCCGGGATTCGAACCGCCGACCCAGGGATCATTGGACGACCTGCTCTACCTCCTGAGCCACAGCCACCCAAGTAGTGAGAACAGCGTGATAGATGTAATAACCGGCGAAGAGGTGGCCTTTGGGGTAACGGTGTGCCCCTTTGGATCAATAATGTACACCCAGTCCCAAAAATGGAAAGTCACTCAGCCTGAACCGCAGAATAAGCTTGCAATCTAATGTCAGTTGGGTACACCGGCCGTACCAGCATCCAGTGGCGTGCACAGATAGACACTAGGGGGTGCTAGAGCACCCCCTGCCCTTTTGGCAATGTGCCCTTTTGAAAAAAAAAAAAAACGTTTCTTTTTTTTTTGATTTTTCAAAAATAGCAGATCTACAAGCTCATAGCGCGCCACCGAGTGGCGCGCTATGAGCTTGTAGATCTGCTATTTTTCAATAGCTAAAGCATAACATAATGCTAACACCAAAAGGGGTTCCCGCCCAAAATGGATTAAGGCAACCGGCCGGTTCCACGCGCTGCACAAGGTGCCCTTTTTAACTTGAGCACCTGCCCCTCTAAATGTCTGTGCACGCCACTGCCAGCATCCATCCCAGTGGCAGAACAGCCATGGATGTGAAATAAAACGCATTGCTGCTGAGCTAATTCAACTCTGTGTATGTGTGAGGCCGACTCGTGACAATTACATACAAGAGTAAGCACACGAAATTGAATGGCCACTTCCTGTGGTCGGGGGCGAATGCCACACTTGGTCCTTGCCAGACTCTGTATGATCTACAATAATACAGCATGGCTGCAGTAGACTAATCCACTTAAATGCATTGGGGTGGGATTTTTCTTCTCTTTTTTCATCGTCACAGAAACAATGAACTCATGTGATGAATTGCTGAAAGTGCAAGTACAATATCTATTCCTCCTGGAGACAGACACACGTTTATGAAGATCAGCAACGCTGACACGCACAAAAACAGACTAAAACATTGGCTATAGATACACTAGAGCTAATTACATGTGCATATTTGTCCTGCACTGCACGGGAGACATATTCCAGTTCAACACAAGTCAAGCCATCTCGGACTCAAAGTCAATGCTTGACTTTGAGCCCCGTCATGAGCATCGTTAGCTCTGGTCCATATAGTCCAGTAATAATGTAATTTGACCTCTAACTAATTGCAAAAAAACCAAACTCAACTGATTTTGCATCTTCAATATATCCTGAATAACAGAAAGAAAGTTGCCTGGAATTGTCTGAGGGGAAAGTGTTGAAAATGGCCTGTACAGTCTGGCCACCATTGACATCCTATTATAAGGCAATATTTTCTAAATTTCCTTATGCTTTAAGTAGCATGTGACATATCAAACTAGGTTGTTGTCATGATGTTGAAGCCATTCCAAGCATTAGTTTTGCATAAAAACACTCATTGGGCTAAATTTGGCCATAGCAACTTGCCAAAATGTAATGAGGTCAGCACATTTGGGCAAGTTGCTATGGCCAAATTTAGCCCAATGAGTGTTTGTATGCAAAACTAATGCTTGGAATGGCTTCAGCATCATGACAACAACCTAGTTTGATATGTCACATGCTACTTAAAGCATAAGGAAATTTAGAAAATATTGCCTTATAATAGGATGTCAATGGTGGCCAGACTGTACAGGCCATTTTCAACACTTTCCCCTCAGACAATTCCAGGCAACTTTCTTTCTGTTATTCAGGATATATTGAAGATGCAAAATCAGCTGAGTTCGGTTTTTTTGCAATTAGTTAGAGGTTGATCCTGTATTTTACATAGATTTCCTGTACTAATAGCCCTAATGCCCTTTGCTGCCGTTGCATTAAGGCTCTGCCACTCTTTGCTTCTAGCCCTCACATGAAATGCAGACCAGCCTCTCCTCTGTAGCGGGAAATTGGGAATATAAAGAACGTTTTACCTATTCACCAATACAAAAGGCGACTTGTGTGATTAGAAAGCCGGAAAATAAATACTTTTAGTTACTCCACTGCGCCCTCTACCGATATTGCCAAGAGAACATCTCATAGACAAGATTTTTCCTTCCGGTGAAAAGAAATCCCTTTCTGGCCAAAAAGTGCATGTGGTGGGGGGCTCAGAGTGCGTCCACTAAGGAAAGTAGGCTTCACACAAGCTGCCTTTGTATTGGCGAGTAGGTAAAACGTTCTTTATATTCCCACTACAGAGGAGAGGCTGGTCTGCATTTCATGCGAGTTCTAATGAAGGCATTAGAGCTCTGGACCAGAGCTAAGGCATCATGTGTCAAGGACGGGTACACCATCTGTCGTACTGAGGCCCCTTTGTTGTTTGTGCCATATGAAGTAGGGCCGCAGCCAGCCAGGAAGTCTTCAGGAAAGAGATCTCAGGCTCCTGGATTAGACTTGTTGGAAACGCTACAGTACACTCACGGCTGTTCTGAAGCCCTGACAGTCCTATTAGGGCTGACTGAGAAGATATTTGCCTTACCGTGGCAAAAGATCTCTCCTAGCCTGTGACAACTGTGGCAGGTCCTTGTGGCAGCTTGCATTCTGCCTGAGAACATAATGTACCACCCCCCAAACACCACCATCAACGCTCCCCTCTTCTCCTTTTCATTCCTTCATTTTGCCAGCTAGAATCTTTCCTTTTTTTAATATAAATATATACAACAGCAAAATGGAAGTATTCTTGCCGTGAGAGGACAAAGAAAGTTGGATTTGCGGAGGCAAAGATGTTGGTGAGTGGGAGATGAGTGACAGGACACAGTTGAAAAGCACAGCACACACAAGGCGATTTAGACATTTATATTCAATCTCCCCTGTTGTGGAAATCCAAACTGTACCCCTAGCTTCCCATTTCTCTGGCTGACGTGCCATGTAAAATTGATCAATACAAACCTGTCACCAAAAGCAGGCAGGGGAGGAGAGATGCGCAATGTCAGGTACAGTAACTACTCTCCCAGCACAACAATCATCGAACGCAGTGGAGAGACATATGGTTATTGCTTTACTATAGCCTACTGGATTCGAGAGGTTTGTCATGGATTATGTCCCATCCTCATGGGGAACACTGTTTAAAAATTCATGGGAAATTAATTACGTTATCAATGTCAACCTTGTAGGAAGCAGACGTAACCAGGGGACCCTGGCCTGAGGTATTTGTTTTGCAAATTTTAACAAGAAACCTTCCATAAAAAGAAAGACAGTATACGAAATGCATAATTCATCTAAGACGTATCAGTTATTATATAATATAAGATGTTTTTTTCTCCAAGTCATTCTGTTGTTGAGTCCCAAGGACCCAAGGGAGAGCCACGTATACACAGTTTGTCACACAGGTTAGGTTCCCTGCAAGCTTTACTGAAAGTTAACCCATTCAGGCCTGACGTCGAAATTCAAAAAAAAAAGTTTTCTAAATCATGACAATTTTCGGAAAGATTTGAGGCACATTTTAACGATTTTTCAAAAATAGCAGATCTACAAGTTCATAGCGCGCCACTCGGTGGCGCGGTATGAGCTTGTAGATCTGCGCGCCACTCGGTGATCTGCGCGCCACTCGGTGGCGCGCTATGAGCTTGTAGATCTGCTATTTTTCAATAGCTAAATTATAACAATGTTTAAAACACCAAAAGGGGTTCCCGCCCCAAAATGGGTTAATGGTTAATGTGGTTAAACGCTAACGTGACATGGATGCGTTCCAGGTCTCAATGGATTAAATCCAAATAGCCACACAGCTTCAATGACAATTTAACAGCGGTAAACGGTGCCACGCATAATTGGTGGAACCGTCAGTAAAGTGAAACATCAGGAAAGGAGCTCAACGAGTATGGATGGATTGTGCCCATCTGGTGGCGATGAGCGAGTGGCCTCTTCCCCTCTCCACAGATTCCCGCGCGGGACCGGCACAGAGACAGAAATCACTCAGACGAAACTGATGCGGACATCAGGTGGAGGATCCACTTACAGCCCGTCTCGCCTGAGCTCCCCTTGACTGCTGGTGCACTCCGACACGCTGTCATGCCTCCGCTAGACAGTTCTATTTCTCGCATCTCCAAAAGGTGTTCAACAGTGACTAAACACTCCCAAATGACCTTATCAATTGTTTTATTATTTCCACAACAGTAGTGGTGGTGGTGGTGGTGATATAGACATGGTGGCAGATACACATTTTTGTGTCTGGAAAGCTTTAATCCATTGAGACCTGGAACGCATCCATGTCACGTTAGCGTTTAACCACATTAACCCATTTTGGGGCGGGAACCCCTTTTGGTGTTTTAAACATTGTTATAATTTAGCTATTGAAAAATAGCAGATCTACAAGCTCATAGCGCGCCACCGAGTGGCGCGCTATGAACTTGTAGGTCTGCTATTTTTGAAAAATTGTTAAAATGTGCCTCAAATCTTTCCGAAAATTGTCATGATTTAGAAAACTTTTTTTTTTAAATTTCGACGTCAGGCCTGAATGGGTTAAGTAGGATGTCCTCTGTCCCGTGGGGGTATGGAAAAGTGTTTGTCGCGTCTGACCGAAAACCTAACTGAACGAGGAATGCTTTGACGTCCAACATGCAGCTTTGATTTCAAAGTCATCCTTTACTGTACGGATGAATGAAAATGAATGTGAAGCCTAAAGGCGTTGCAGTGACCTCATCAAGGGTAGGCATTATTCAGCAAGGACTGTAATGTTATATTCCACAAGCAGCTTGTTAATATGGCTGTACTGAAATATGTGCACTTATTGCATTCATATACACATGAAGTGCACTGCACAGTGGACACACAAACACTTGACTGAGGCAATGAAAGCTATATTATATAGAAAATTAATATCCCGTCTGGTTTTTAGTTTTAACAGGTAGGTTTGTCTAACAACCCCAATGTTTATTATAAGCAGGTGTCTGGGCTGGGTGTGCTATTGCAGTTGAGCTAACAGAGGCCCTTAATGGTATATCATAACGCCTCACCTGTGCTCAAAGTGGCAGTTACCAACTTGTAATGGTTGCAAACATTTCCATCTGTCTATCTCTTTGACTGCAAGGTTCACACATTACTTTGTTCTCGAACATAATTTAAACTAGACTTTGGCCACGCTCCCAGTGTTAGAATGCAGGATGTGAGCGTATAAACACAGCACATGTACGATGAAAGAGTTAAGTGGCACTTACAGCATGGGGTGGACTGTGCTTGGTTGGAGGCCCTCCAAAGGTATCAGCCACTGTCAGTGCTTGGAAATGAACCCGTAATCCTTTGACCACTGGCCGACCCTCCAATCTCTGTGATGAAAAGGACAGGTGATACCCGCATGTCATTGACAGACAAAGAAATGAACATCCATTGCTCCTTCCTCTTATCTGCATTAAGCGAGGCAACATAGGACTTTGGGAACATAATGGCATGACCCCCAGGAGGACACTCAACTGAAGTGAAAGATTAAAGGACCACTATACTGTTAGAAAGTCTCTCTCTCTCTCTCTCTCTCTCTCTCTCGCTCTGCACAGGTTGAGAAAAATAGCCAGACAGAATCCTTGATGCAAAGCCGTTTGAGTGATGCATGCAGCCACTCCAAGGAACAGCAATGTGTGTCCCTTTGTATGTCTGTATGTATGTTTAGAGTACCAACAGGTGACAAAAAAGTGGCACTGTTGAGCTTCACACTGTGCACAGGTGCATGATGGGAAGCTGAGTTTTTAGCAGCCATGTGGCACTGATTTTAGGGTGACCAGATGTCCCTCTTTGCGTGGGACAGTCCCTCATTTCCAAGACTTTTCAGGTGTCCCACAAATTGAGACCCTGTGCCACATTGTGACTGATGACAGGCAATTGCATCAGTGTTCAAATGCCCTAATAGTTAGTCCCCTAATAGTTGGCCTTCTGTTGTAAAGCTCTCGCATTGTCTCTTCCTGCAAGATGTGTTTAAAAAATAAAATAAAAATAATGATTTTAAAACAAAATGTGTGTATAAATGATAGCCAATAGGCCTATGGTCGAATATGACATCAAGGCATTTAATAGCAACTCATGTAGTAAGTTGCTAACCCGGTACTCCAGTATCGCTTGTGTGGGACAAATGGGATGGGGGGACGGGGTCCCCCCCATCCCATTTGTCCCACACAAGCGATAGTTTGGATCTGGTCACTGTCAAGTTATTTGGGATTTTTTTCTGAAACCTTTTTGCCCAAACTTGAAAAACGGCTTACTTACCTGTACCACAACTACGAGGCCCGACAAGGGGAACTGTGGTCAACTTCTTTCCTCTTTTGTTCGTTTTGACTTTGAAATTAGTTGTGGTACAGGTAAGTAGGCCTACAGTAGTAGGCTATAGTAGGTATAGGTTGAAAACCTTAAACAGAGAAAAAGACAAAAACAAAATACAAGCTGTCATTAACTATGTAAGGTCAGTCATAATCAAACAAAAAACAAGGGGAACTGTGGTCAACTTCTTTCCTCTTTTGTTCGTTTTGACTTTGAAATTAGTTGTGGTACAGGTAAGTAGGCCTACAGTAGTAGGCTATAGTAGGTATAGGTTGAAAACCTTAAACAGAGAAAAAGACAAAAACAAAATACAAGCTGTCATTAACTATGTAAGGTCAGTCATAATCAAACAAAAAACAAGGGGAACTGTGGTCAACTTCTTTCCTCTTTTGTTCGTTTTGACTTTGAAATTAGTTGTGGTACAGGTAAGTAGGCCTACAGTAGTAGGCTATAGTAGGTATAGGTTGAAAACCTTAAACAGAGAAAAAGACAAAAACAAAATACAAGCTGTCATTAACTATGTAAGGTCAGTCATAATCAAACAAAAAAACAATAACTGAAATTCACTAATTTCATTCAAATAACCAGGGTTACTAACGTAACCTACAGCTCTGAATCACTATAGTCACTTCAGTAATTCAAATAAACAGGTCGTATTAACTCATATTATCTACAATATTCAATTCAAGATCATCAATTGGACTAAGCAAGCCTACAGTATAATGCAACTTAAATCAAACAACTTGAAAAAGTGCCCTTCTGGGCACAGGTCTCCACCAGGAGGATAGGACTGTGTGAGCTGTTTGGCAAAATGTTTAGGAGTAATATAAACATGTTTTTTTGTTTGTTATTTTTTTGCAACAATTTTCTTCATTTTGTTGAGGAAATGCAGAGCCAGATCACTCATAGCATGAGGATAGAATTATGGATGAGCAGGACATGTGCAGCATTTTGTACAAAACGGGCCACTCCTGAAAACTTTGGAAGGCAATGTTAGCGTAGAATCTGAGAAATCCAACAGACTCGTCTTGATCACATGACTACAGAGATCATGTGTACCGATTTGCGTGACATTTGGATGAAATCTGTGCGACTAACATAAGCAATATGTTTTGCAGAAATCGGCCTCATGGTGGCGCTATAACCGGCAGATGTGGAGGGATGCAGGGACAATGTTTTTGTATACAGATCGATGCAGTTATAGCTAAAAACAGGAATTGGCCTGTTATAGCGCCACGTGAGGCTGATATGGGGGAAAAATTAGTGGCATGTCGTCCTCGGCCTAGTGGAAATGTGCGTGTATAATTTCACGGAAATTGCACACTGTGTTTGTGATTTGTGGCATTTTGTTCGAAACGGATCAATCATGTGAGCTTTGGAAGCCAATCTTAGCCAATCAGGATGGAAGATGGGAAATGGTGCAGATCCGTGTTGATCACATGACTATGGAGATAGTGTATACCGAATTGTGTGATGTATGGATAAAATGTGTACGAGTAATCTACAGAAATGTGTTTTGCCTAAATCGGCCTCATGGTGGCGCTATAACAAGCCGTTGAGGAATATTTGGGGCAGAGGTTTGTCGTTGGCATCCAGGGAGTGTGTGTGCAAAGTTTGGCATGGGTCGGGCCAACGGTGGCGGAGATTAGCTGGTAACGGACGGACGGGCGGACGGAAGGACGGACGCACACACACACACACACACACGGACAGAGTGCAAAGCATACTCTCTCCCCATGCCTTCGGCCTGGTGGAGACAATTATAGCAGTTAAATGTGGCCGAGCACAAAAACATAAGTAACTTGCATCAAACTTAAGCAATAAAATAAACTGCAATGCATAAACACTTATCGCACCAGTGGCATTCCCCTTGATGGCTTGACAGGTTTCAGTCGTCCCAGCTCCAATGTTTGGTTAGTCTTTTTGTTGTTCTGCTGTTCTCTCCATGCAGTGTTCACCACTGATGCTGCTTTTCATACTGAACAAACACTTCCCGTTTTCTGTGCCTCTCCTCCCCAATCAGTGATTGCCACCAGGTGCTTACTCATGATCAGTGATTGACAGCAATAATTGACACCAATGATTGATACCAATTAGGCCAATTAGGCGCTGTTGAGCTTCACACTGTGCACAGCTGCAAGATAGGAAGCTAGGTTTTTAGCAGCCATTACGTGATTTTGGGTATGACAGTACAGTGCAGTGACAGTACAGTACAGTACAGTACAGTACAGTACAGTACAGTACAGTACAGTACAGTACAGTACAGTACAGTACAGTACAGTACAGTACAGTACAGTAGATCTTTTGACAGTCCAGGAATATTGTGACCATATATATTGTGACCAAATACATACAGTACACTGCATGGACAAAGTCATACAATTATCAGAGAGGGCTACGGAGGTGTCTTTAGTATTTTGCTCGGAGGAAATTCACTTGGCGTTTTCTATAATAATACTTAGGCATTGAAACTCTCAAAATAAGGAAGCTAGGCGTTTCTTAAATATAAATTAGGCATTAGCCTGGAAGTTCAACAGTGCTGATATAATATATGAACACTGTCGAACTTCCAGGCTATGTGTGAAAGCCGTCGCCAGACAGAACCGGAAACGTTTCATTGATGTCAACCCGAGTTTCTTCAACCAAGAAAGGTTTATTAATGAACAGGTTCTTTGTCAAACCGGAGGTCCATTCTTGTCAGTCTCATCATCAGGTGTAGAAGGTGTTTTAGCGTCCACAGCGCGGCGGCGTCTATCGGGTTGAGTAGCGTCTTTTGGATACGTGAATCTCTCAGGATCAGGAGCGTCTGTGTCTTTGTGGGTCCCAGGGTCTGTCCAGGTGAAACTGCAGCATACCATACATCGGGAGGTGCGAAGCTCGGTCAGGAACATCTTTAAATCAAGGAAGCAGCACGACTCCAATTCTTCTCTATCTCTTTGATCATGTTGCCGGGTACACGGTCGGGAAAGGCTTGATTCTAGGCTTAAAATAATTGATATATTGAATATTTTTGTAAACCTTGATTGTATGTGTGTATAGGGCAGAGGTGCCCAAAAGGTAGATCGTGATCTACCAGTAGATCACAAAGGCTGTGCAGGTAGACCACATGACAAATATATATGACAAAATAATTATAATTAAAATACAAAAACAAAAGTTTAACCCCTCTTTTTGACATCTGCCACTTAAGGTGACTTGATTGATTGACAAGAAGGGCCTGTTGGCTCCCTTCACGGCTTCTAAATGTAGGGAAATGCTTTGTTTTCCAGAAGAACCTGAAAACCTACCACTTCCATACAGAATGGGGGCACGGCTTTTTTCCCCACTATTTCACATAGGGCATTGCTTACCCGTGACAGACTTCCTTTATTTCTAATTCTCTTTGTTTCATTCATACTTCTACCTTCTTACCTCCATTCCTGAGTCCTAAAATAAAAGTCACCCAAAACATTATGTTTCTATGTTTATTTATTGGACCAGGCATGTTCTGCTTCCACCAAATCTAATGGTATTCATTCTTACAGTTTGCCATTATTCGGTTGACTTTCATTCGGTTGACTGCGCAAACTAAGCCATCAGTCCGGTCCTTATTGTGGCCCACATATCACAGCTTGTTCTCAACACTTTATTACAGTGGAACAGAGTCACAGATGCAAAAACATGAACATATCTTTAAGATGTTTGTCTCAACAAGGAAGGAATTGATAATGCTGCCAGCGTAATAGGACCAAAACCAGGGGAGACATGTGCAGATGGTACGTACTCATTTTAATCAACTTAGTAGCAAGTCATTGTAGATGCTATTAAAAAATGTGACAACTTATTATAAAGACCATGTCTACTATTTCATATTCAACACATTCACATGCAATGAATGTATGAGGCACAATCCTACGTCTTGTGTGTACGTCCGTGTGTATGAACGTCTGTAATCCACGTAACTCGAGAACCATTCGCCCAACCAATTTGACACACGCGTTCCACATGTGTGTCAAATTGTGTGCCAAACAAAACGATATAACCCGTCCTCCCGAGTTTTAAAATCACAATCAATTTAATAGTTATGTAGGTCAGTTTAGTTAATGCAAACGTAATGTTTGACGAGTCACTGACAATTTAAGAGACGTGACAAGTAGCGCGGACATCCTCGCTCCGCTCCTCGCTCCGCTCCTCCAACCTCTACACAGTGCAATCATTCTTAAATGGTATTAAAAGGATTTGCATACATATTTTCTCTTATTTCTAGCTGTAGGAAGGTACTCCGTGATACGCCGGTGAATGAGTCCATCTCTGTGACTTATTTTAAGAGCATACTGGTTGAAGCCAACATGCAGGCTAGTAGGCTAATGGTTATAGGCTAGTATGGCCAAAACATTCTTTCATCTCAGACATATTGCTTATAACGAGTATAATGTGTATAGAAGGGCCGGTCCTGAGCAATACTCTGTCCCAAAAATTGGGGAGGCACTGGGGGGGCACTGTGGGGACACTGGGGAGTCACTAGGGAGGCCCTGGGCAGACATTGGGGGGACACTGGGGAGGCACTGGGGGGACACTGGTAAGGCACAGGGGGGACACTGTGGAGGCACTGGGGGGACACTGGGGAGACACTGGGGAGGCACTGGGGAGTCACTAGGGAGGCCCTGGGCAGACATTGGGGAGGTACTGGGGAGGCACTGGGGGGACACTGGGCAGACATTGGGGAGGTACTGGGGAGGCACTGGGGGGACACTGGGCAGACATTGGGGAGGTACTGGGGAGGCACTGGGGGGACACTGGGGAGGTACTGGGGGGACACTGGGGAGGTACTGGGGGAACACTGGGGAGGTACTGGGGGAACACTGGGCAGACAGAGTTGGAACTCCCCCCTCTTTTCATCTGGGAGCATTTTCACTAATTCAGTGTATTTTCCTCTCTACAGAATAAATATGAAGCCAAACAAATAATGCACTCAAATAAAGATGTATTAAGTGGCTCCCTCTTGTTGCCTAAAAGAGGATGTTGATTTGTCAAAATCTGAAGGAGCTTTTTCAATTAATTATATCAGAATATGTGACCAGCTACAATGGTTTTATTTTTAATGTCATTTAATTTGTCATTGCCACACTATGCAAATTTCAAGTATGTGAAAATAAACAAACTAGTCTAATTCTCACCTCTAGATTACCTTATTCTTCTCTTTGGGAATTTTGTCCTGCTTTTTGTCCAGATGATTATTAGTATAAAACATACACTAAACAACATCAGTCCTATATTGCTGTATTGATAAAAATATCACACATGTGTGAACTTAGTGGTGCAAATCAACCCCCCCCCCCCCCCCCTCTCTCTCTCTCTCTCTCTCTCTCATTAGCAGGCAACAGTGCATCTCTCTGTCTCTGTTTCTGCCACAACAGCGCCCCTACTGGTACTCATGAGTCACACACATTAACACGAGTCACATAGGTTAACACGAGTCACATAGGTGGTGAACACGGACATTGCTGTTCCTTGGAGTGGTTTGTTAAGGAAATCTGTTTGGAGAGCACTTATAACAGTTAAACAAAATAATGAGACAGACACAATTCAGAGTTTAAGAGTATTAGAATCTTGTATTCGAATACGGAGTCAGGTTCAGCATTGCAATGGAACGCCATACTGACTCAACACAACTCAGTCAGACTTCAGCTTATATACATATCCTACCCCCCCCAGGGAGTAGGTGGGTCTTAACAGCTGAGACAATGGGAAGACCCTTCCCTCAGACCACAAGTCATAGGTCAAATGTCAGTAAAGATAATAATAGATAGTTAACAGCTTCTCATAGTTTAGTTTCCCATGAGTGAAATGATCTCCTTAAATGTATAACTCAGTGTATTCCACATTTCCTCGAGGTTGCACCACTCAAAAATGTAGCAAAAGGCCGATGCACACCTCAGAAGGCTAGTGACAGGTGCGTAGGGCAATAGAGCATACATTAAAAAGGGTATCTTTGAAAACCAAAGAAAAGGTCCTGCACACTGTCAGACACGCCGAAATGTTGCTCTTTATTAGGTCGACGTTTCGGTCGCTTAGACCTTCATCAGGACAGACAATCTTTTGTCTGTCCTGATGTACTTGGTCACATAACTGCCTGTTCTGCCTGTAGGGAGGGCCGGCCCTCGTTGCCGGTGTGGAAAAGTAACCCTAACCCTAGCCAATTAATCAAACCGTAAGTCCGTGGGCGGGGAAACACATATGGGCGTGTTCGGCTCGTCACGCTGATTCAGAAAAGTCAGTGTCGCGCTAAAGTGCCCGGGGAGCTAGTTGACCCACTTCCCGGGGTCGTAGGGTGACGCGGAACCTCCACCGTTGGAATCGGCGTGAAAAACTGAGTGGTAAAACATATATTTCAAATGTAGGCTACCAGGCGCTCTTATCATCGTACATCATTTGCTCAGACACTAAGGACGTATATCCTCCATTCATTGTCAATGGAATTTAATGTTTGTTAGGACAAATCTATACTATAGCTGAATATAGGAGGGGCTAGCGCCCCTCAAAAATGTATTAACTTTGTAATCCAAGTGGTGCTTTCCTTTTTTCTTTTTTCGGGACTGTATACATTAACTTTGGGACGGTTCAAATTGTATTTTGGGACGGTTCAAATTGTATTTTGGGACGGTTCAAATTGTATTTTGGGACGGTTCAAATTGTATTTTGGGACGGTTCCGGGACGTTGGTGAGAAAGCTAGTCTGGAGCCCTGGTCAGAAAGTGCTATGTGCTCTTTTTTATGTCACCCAGTAAAATATGGTGCAAGAGAAAATACCATGGAAGCATCGAGAACTGTAGAATTTATCCTACAATCTGCAAATAGATATGTCTGCAAAGTGAACATTTAAGCTTTAAGGTGCTAGACAGATTCTAGACTATTTTTGTCTCCACCAGGACGAAGACATGGGGAGAGTGTGTGTGTGTGTGTGTGTGTGTGTGTGTGTGTGTGTGTGTGTGTGTGTGTGTGTGTGTGTGTGTGTGTGTGTGTGTGTGTGTGTGTGTGTGTGTGTTGCAGGATTGGCCCGTTTTGAACAAAAAGCCTCAAATCATGAACGCAGCGTGCAATTTACTTTCCTACTAGGCTGAGGAATATATCCCACCCTTTTCACATTGGCCTGTTATAGTGCCACCAACAGGTGGAATTTTGCAAAACACTTTTTGGAACAAAATGCCTCAAATTATCAAATTGCCATCCTAGGCGTAAGATGAAATGGCACCCTTTTAACATTGGCCTATTATAGCGCCACCATGAGGCCACAACCTGACCTGCCCTGGTGGAGACCTGTGACTAGACTTTATCTAGTTTATTTGTCTTTCTTTTTTTGTCATCTGTGTTCTGTTATAACTATTTACATTACGAACACTCCCCTAGACCTGAAGGGTTTCGGAACATTGCATGATCAAAAGTAGACATTGGGACACACATTGCTGTCGGGCGGCTGTGGCTCAGGAGGTAGAGCAGGTCGTCCAATGATCCCTGGGTCGGCAGTTCGAATCCCGGCTCCTCCTGTCCACATGTCGAAGTGTCCTTGGGCAAGACACTGAACCCTTCATTGCCTCCAATGAGTTGGTCGGTGTGAGCTCGCCACCATTGGTGTGTGAATGTGGGAAGTGAGGATGCTGGCGTCGACTGTTCGCCGCTTCACCTCCCAATGTATGAATGAATGAACCATTGTAAAGCGCTTTGAGCACTTGGAAAAGCGCTATAAAAATGCAATTCATTAGTGGCTAGCACCACAAAAAATGCATGGACAGACAACTTTGCCCCACACCACTATAGCAGGGCTAAACATTTTCATGACAGAAAATATAAAAGATACTAAGTCATGATAATTAAAGTCAAATATAACCTCATTATGGTTATGGACAGAGTTGGCTCTATAGGGAAAAGCAATCTGCCATATCCCTTTGACCTCTCTATTACTAATTAATTATTTCAATTTGGGTGTCGATAAAGTCAACCTGGCTTAATATGGCGAGTGACAAATATTCTGAAGGGGTTACATTAAAAATGCAGGGCATGGTAGATACTGTAGATGCCAATGCGTTCAGTGACTGGATCGTGTCCAAATATAATATTGTACCCTTGCAGCAATTATAGGGATCATTGGCCGGGATATAGCGACCGCGTTGAAATGAACCCAGGATCAATTTAACCCATTTTGGGCGGGAACCCCTTTTGGTGTTTTTAGCATTATGTTGTACTTTGGCTGTTGAAAAATAGCAGACCTACAAGTTCATAGCACGGCACCGAGTGCCGCGCTATGAACTTGTAGGTCTGCTATTTTTGAAAAATCTTGAAAATGTGGCCCAGATGTTTGAATACGGTATATTCTTTCAGAGCTCAAATCTTTGCTTCTCGGGGGTTCCTGGAACTACATATTTTCAGATGGGGGTCGGCACCCCATTACATATATTTTCGGGGGTCCTTGACATGAAAATGTTTGAGAACGAATGACATAGAAACATAGGGTTTTTCAGAAAACTGTCAGGATTTAGAAGACATTTGTGGAATCGAGCTCAGGTCTAAATGGATTAAGCACTTATCAGGTTATAAAGTGAGTGACTGGGCATGTCGAGGGTCAAGGAGGAATCAGGAATCAGTTTCACACCTTTACTCAGTGCAGATGCAACTAGGAGACTGTACAGGAATCAGTTTCACACCTTTATGCAGTGCAGCTGCAACTAGGAGACGAAAAATAGATATCATAGGGTGGCCCGATCATAGGGGAGCAAAATCATGTGGGTATTTGAAAAAAAAAATACGGAGCTGGGAACTTCTCCTTTGGTCCACCCATTCCATTCCACACATTCCAATGGTCCAGTTAAAAAAATCACACCCGTGTGAACTGAGTGGTGTAAGGTCTTATATAGACTGATCAACTGTGGTCTGACGTAATGTCTGACGTAATGAAATCACACCCGTGTGAACTGGGTGACCATAGCAACCATGCTCATTTTTTGGTACGAACAGACACGTAAACTAAGCATTTTTGGTACGAACAGACACGTAAACTAACAAAGCCAGTTGTAGGAGTGGTTTACACCACTCAAAAAAAAACATTGTGGTTGTATGGTATTTTTCTCTATCACTAAAACCAGGTGAAATTCACCCGAACAGTGAGGGGCGCTAATATATTAAAGTCCAACTCATGTTGATTAGGTGATGTAATGGTGATGTAAAACAAACGGTGCCAACACAAACATTAAATGCCATTAACAATAAAGAGACAATATGATGTAATGAGGGACAATATGACGTAAACTTTCCCTTCATTGTCAATGGCGTTTTTAAAACATAAAAAACATTAAACCTGTATATAGGAGGGGCTAGCGCTGCTCAAAAACAGGGATGTGGGCAGGGAAACAAACCTACATTCTATGATGTCACTGAGCATCATGAATGGTACTGAAAGACCCACCCACCTCAGATATCAACAACATTATGAAAATTACAAAAATATAATTGTCCGGGTGAAAACCACCCGGGTTTAGTGTTCTAGGCTGTGTTCTAGGCCCTATTCTAGGCACTAATCTAATCTTACACTTTGGGTGTAAGCAACATATTTAACCCTAGATTCTAGGGTCAAATATGTTGCTTACACCCAAAGTGTAAAATTGTATAATAAAGAGCCTCTCGAAATAATATTGTATTTATTGTCTGTATAGGATGCATGTGATGGTTATACTGTATAAGGCTATAGCAGGTACAACTGGAGTGCTGCAAGCTGTTTTCAAAATCGTGTTGACAAATTGACAAAACGTTTACTTCTTTTGGCACAGTACACAGGCACGCATTCAGTGTATTTCATTAGAAACGGTCCAACTCGGAACAGTTTTTAGTTGTGTCAATCAATAACAGGTGTTAAGGAATCGTGAAAGCTGCGAGTACTGACTGGCATTATAAATATGACTGGCATGATTACCAGTCCAACGAGATCTAATTTATTTGACATCGTTAATCATAATCCTGCCTATCAAACGTGCGAGTGCGTCCACATCCGTTAAGAACCCCTTACACGCCTCTCTGTCTAAATCAATATGGCACATTGTGATGTAAATTACCTTGTGGGCTCTAAGTTTTCAGCTGAATGAGTGAGAGTTCAGGCAGTTTGAGTTATGTGGTATGTCTTTCTAATGGTATAGCTCATAATTTCACAGATCAATGAGCATTACCTACAGCAGTAAAAAAAAAAGAAAGAAAAAAAGTTGACTTTGTAATGGGGCCAAACTCAATATTACACTCCCATTGTTCAGCAAGGACACAGGCTTTTAAATTCTAAGGTGCTGCCAAGAGTTACTATCTTTAAAAGATTTTTTTTCTTCTTTTTTTTTGTACGTTTCCTCACAAACTACTCGTCTGGTACCTCTCTTGAATTACAAATTGGAGAAACCCAGCATGTGGTGCAGCTGGATTCTAGGTTTAAACCATTTTGGGCGGGAACCTCTTTTGGTGTTTTAAACATTATGTTATAATTTAGCTATTGCAAAATAGCAGATCTACAAGCTCATAGCGCGCCACCGAGTGGCGCGCTACGAGCTTGTAGATCTGCTATTTTTGAAAAATCGTGAAAATGTGGCACAAATTTGAACGTTTTTAACTCAAATCTTTGCTTTTGAGGGGTCCCTGGAACAACATATTTTCAGATGGGGGTCGGAGGCCAATTACATATCATTTTTGGAGTCCTTTATATGAAATATTGAGCACCACTGAAACATGGGTACTTCAGAAAACTGGAGGATTTAGATAAGACATTTTTAAAATTTCGACGTCAGGCCTAAATGGGTTAAACTAGGTTTAAACCAAATACAATCAAATAAAAATCAAATGCACATTCTGTTAATTTAATTAACTACGGTGTCGAAGCCGCTATTCACAAGCCGAGGGCCAGCAGTGCCGGCCGTGATTGATTAAGTTGCAAACCGGCAATGTATTCATAATGTTGGAAATGAGTGGGAATATAGGTGTGAGTTACTACCATTCAAGATCTGTAAACTCAGCATAACATTTTAACTAGCCACAGAGGTGGCAAAATCTATCCCAGGATGATAAATGGTTTGCGACAACACTCAAAACAGCTTTCTGCCCATCATATAGAATCTAAGGACCATGAAATTCAGATGCAGGTAATGGAAGCCCAACTATATTATACTCCCGCTCGTTCAGAGGAGGCACCGCTCATTTTTATCCTCTACTTCAGGCTATTTCTGATCCAACATATAGGCATTCATGCCATGGTAACAAGTAAGGGTCCTTTTCCACATAAATGCAATTTGCAGTTGGCAATTCCATCCTCAGTTATTTGACCAAGAGATATGAATGAGTATAGCTATTATCATCTGCACAGGGCAGATAAAAGGAAAAAATCCTGCTGGCTAGGACAAAAAGAAGAAACTTCCACTTTTCTTTATTTAAGAAATGTTTACGGGACCTGCGGGCCAAGCGTGTGAAATGGGTGTAAAATTCAATTAACACACAGCTTCAAAATATTCTGCATGTATCAGCTATTAAATTGTAAAGAGATGTCACATTTTAATTGATTCCGCTCACTGCGTTAAATGCAGGACTACACATACAGTACTACTGTACAGTACAGTACAGTACAGTACAGAGGAAAAAGTGCCGTCAAAGTCTAGAGATTTGTATGTGTTCTACAGCAGTGGTTCCCAAAGTGGGGTCCGGGGACCCCCAGGTGTCCTTGAAGGAGCTCCAGGGGGTCCTTAGCAAAATTATAGTTTGGAACCAAATGGACCCTTATGGGTCTGTAACTCTGGAACAATGTGTACACTCTTGTACATTAACATTGATTTTACAATATGAATTGGGGGTCCCACGGTTAGGAATGCCATTAAATGGGGGTCCGTAAAGTAATGCATGTCAAACTGGGGGTCCTTTAAATTAAACGGGTTGAGAATCTATGCTAGAGCCGTACAAATCTTCGCTTATGGGGGTCCCTGGCATATCTTTTCAAATGGGGGTCCGCGGGCCAAATAGTGTCAATTTGGGGGTCCTTGACATGAAAAAAGGGTATCCATTATAAATGGTGCATTTATAGAGGTTATGCGCGTGACATGATCATCATACCCAGAAGTTATGCGGGAACGCCTACTGAGTGGCAAAAAAAAGTACTTTCTGGCCTTGACAGCCCACGTACATCCAAACAGAAAAGTCCTATCTATCAGATTGCATTAAAAAACGTTAAACTCACTTTACCACTCGATTTGCCACTCACTTAATGCATGCGCATACCCTCTATAGCGGTTTTATCCAAAGCGATTTACATTGTAAATGGTAAATGGTAAATGGTGCATTTATATAGCGCCTTTATCCAAGGCGCTTTACATAGATTGTGCATTACATTCACCCATTCACACACACATTCATACACCGATTGCGGCGGAAGCCATGCAAGGTACCAACCAGCACATCGGGAGCAATTTGGGGTTCAGTGTCTTGCCCAAGGACACTTTGACATGTAGACAGGAGGAGCCGCGATTCGAACCGCCGACCCATGGATCATTGGACGACCTGCTCTACCTCCTGAGCCACAGTCGCCCACATTGATTGGTGAATTGGGGCCAGAGTGGCCAGACCAGATGGTAACTGCAAGGTTGCCAGTTCGAACTCGGGCTCCCCCAGAGTTAGTGTCAAAGTGTCCTTGAGCAAGACACTGAACCCCTAATTGCTCCTGATGTGCTGGTTGGTGCCTTGCATTGTTTCCGCCGCCATCGGTGTACGAATGTGTGTGTGAATGGGTGTAATGCACAATCTACGTAAAGCACCTTGGATAAAGGCGCTCTATAAATGCACCATTTACCACTTACCATTTAATGGGTGCATTACATTCACCCATTCACACACACACACACACACATTCATGTACATCGACGGCAGAGGAAACCATGCAAGGCACCGACCTGCACATCGGGAGCAATTAGCCCTTCACTAAGTCCCTCCCCAACCCATCCTTGTCCAATAGGCACATTAGCAGCGGAGAAAGCTTGACCTGCATAGCAACCGTTGCTAAACTATTTGGATTGGCATTGGACAATCGCTTTTTGGGGTGGGATTTAGTGAAGGGCTAATTAGTGGTTCAGACAGAAGAGTCTTGCTCAAGGACACAGTTTGGGCAAGAGCCCGGGATCGAACATGGGAACCTGGCGATTCCCATCCGGCCGCTCTAACGGCGGCATCTCTCCCCCTGAGCCACTGCCGCCCCACATTATGTAGATTATGATTGGCATGTGGTGTTGATGGCCTGAGGAAGCGAGGCGGCTTTATGGATGTATTGTAAGCAGGCTGTCTGAGCCCTTTTAAAGCTGCATCACTCACGGTGTCACACGGAATGGATCCACATGTGTCAGCCTCTCCGTAGAGTGTTCCTCTGCAAGGTGTCATACCAGATGGTCCGGACTCTGTGTGTGTGTGTGTGTGTGTGTGTGTGTGTGTGTGTGTGTGTGTGTGCATAATTATACACATTATCCTGTCAAACTGTGCTGCATGCATCCTCATTACACTGTATAATACTCACAGAATACTCTATACAGTGTTAAAAACAAGATAGTATTTCATCTATACCGATTGGTTGTCAAGCTGTCGTTCAGAGTAGATTTGACCATCGGTTGGTTAGGCTCTAGACCGAGACATTACACACATTTTAAGAAGATTTGGAAATGTATAAAAGACAGATTTGTGCTGATTGCTGAAGGTTAAAGAGTTAAAGAGTGGCAAGGTTTATATACCACACTTCAAACAGCTATATTCCTTGCTAAAATAAAATCACACCTGTGTGAACTGAGTGGTGCAATTACCCCCCCCCCCCCCCCCCCCTCCTCTCCTCTCTCTCTCTCTCTCATTAGCAGGCAACAGTGCAGCACTATCTCTCTCTCTCCGTTTCTGGCACAACAGCGCCACTTTTGGTACTCATTGGTACTGGTGATCATTAACGTCACACACAAACAAAGTCACACACATAGTCACACACAAACATAGTCACACACAAACATAGTTGAACACGGACATTGCTGTTCCTCAAAAAAAGAAAATTCTAACCAAAATAAAAATGTTGTTTCCTTGATGTGAAAGAATGTCCTTCAGCAAGAAAACGCAGACGTCTGTCCACGCCTAATGGGACCCATTACACAGACTATAGAATACAATTGCATGGTCTCTGCCGCCCACTTCTCCATCTCATTCCCTGGAGGGATTATAGCTGCAACATGCTGTATCCTCCCTGTACAAAATATAGCTTTCTGAATTGTAACCATTTTTTTCATGGTACAATATACCCACGCAATACTACCTAGAACAGAGACAATCCCAAATAACGTATAACAGAGCAGTTTTTTGACATCTGAGGCAGCCAGTGAGTTGGTATTCTCGTCTTCTTTATAATTGCTAAAAGTTGGCTACTGTCAGGTATTTGGGGGGGCTTATTCCCTACTGGGTAGCCCGGCAATTTAATGCTGAGACCCAGTCATGCAAGACAGATGAATCTTGTCATCCTGTGAGAGGCAAGAGCGCTGATTGACCTGAAATATCGCACTAATAATATTAGATACATAGCTGGGAAATGGAAGTCAATTTAGTTCCCTTTAGAATGAATTAAAATTCATAAGATGTTCTCAAGGACCATAATCTTCTTGTGACTTCTACAAATTACTTGGAAAACTTTTAAAGTGTTAATGCAATTACCATTACTGTCAACACATATATAAGTGTCAAGAGATATACTGCTGTATGGTTGAGACCCCCTACCGTGTCTTTCATAACAGTGTCTATATACCATTTATTAAGGACACTTCACCCTTTTAGCAAAAAATATATGTTAATGACATTTAGAAGATTTAGAACACTTTCCTTGGGGTGTGTAATATGTGGTTTTAGATATTTTAGATTTTAGCAGTGAGCCCAGTGTCTCTGATGTCATCGGACACTGGGCTCACTTACTTCCTGGACTACAATTACCATAATGCTTTGGTGCACTGCTCCTCCTTGTGGATTGGAGGAGGGCTGTCTTACTGAGACAACATGTGGT
The DNA here is from genome assembly GCF_951216825.1 of Electrona antarctica. Classification (NCBI taxonomy): domain Eukaryota; kingdom Metazoa; phylum Chordata; class Actinopteri; order Myctophiformes; family Myctophidae; genus Electrona; species Electrona antarctica. The sequence goes on from NC_136812.1 coordinate 9,163,407, forward strand.
CCAGGAAGTAAGTGATCCCAGTGTCCATGACATCAGAGACACTGGGCTCACTGGTTAAATCTAAAATACCCCCAAATACCTGGCAGGAGCCGACTTTTAGCAACACTTATGTGTGTAATATGTGGTTTTAGATATTACCTAAAACCACATATTACACACATAAGTGTTATAAATCTTCTAAACGTCATTAACAAATATCGGTACCATCTGGGGGGGTTAGGGGGTGGGGGGGGGGTGATGGTGGTACTGTAGCTTTCTGTGTGTTATCGCTCCATGTATAACCTCAAAAGTATCCTCCGTATCGACATCTCTCCACATCTGTATAGCTTGAACATCTCATCAGTAACCACTAACCAACCATCTTCACCAGAGCAGTTACAATACCTCTAGCCTAAGATTTAGACTCTCGTAGATGTATTTTATCGATTCAATCTACGAGAGGCTAAGGCTTCATTACCCTGCATGGCAGTGAGAGTGAAACCCCCTGCCTCAGAAGAGCTCTGAACATATACAAATGCAAAATCTAAGGAGCTTACACTGCTGCCCCACCTGTTCGATTGGAAGGTTTTGAAACCCGGAGGTCTGTCGTTTTCAATAAAAGTGTTGTAATCCACTCTGTCTCAGAATCTTTCCGCGTCTCCCCAAATGAGTGCGACTGGCTGCGCAACCCTGACCGCCAGGGGGCGCATTTGCGCAGTTGCAATCGAGGAAAGATGCAAGATGGCGGAAAGATTGAGTCTAAATCGAGTCTAAAACTTAGGCTAAAGGCTACCTCAGTGATGCACTTCTTTACTCATTGCCCTCACAAAGCTCTGGCAGTGCCAGGTAACTGTCAGCAACATGTGGCTCTCCCAATTGTTGTGACATCAGCCGACTTGTCACGTGGAGCTTGCATGGCGTTCTGCCACTTTCCACAATATCACTTGTAAATGAGCCCTCCAGTCACGGTGGAACAGGTTGGCTGGAGGAAGGCCATTGACTTGTGGCACCCCCACCTCACCCTCACAGACACCAGGGTAGTCTGGGACGTTCCCTGCCAACAAAGTTTTTAGTGCTCTGATCTGGAAGTGTTCTGAGCGGAATTCGAGTGTTATATCCACCCATATCAACCAATAGAGTAGGTTACTTATCAAGACCATGTAAAGGATTTAAGGTGACTTCATTGAATCATCTGCCACTTGAATTAAGGTGACTTCATTGAATCATCTGCCACTTGAATTAAGGTGACTTCATTGAATCATCTGCCACTTGAATTAAGGTGACTTCATTGAATCATCTGCCACTTGAATTAAGGTGACTTCATTGAATCATCTGCTACTTGAATTAAGGTGACTTCATTGAATCATCTGCCACTTGAATTGAGGTGACTTCATTGAATCATCTGCCACTTGAATTAAGGTGACTTCATTGAATGACATTGAAAAGGGCCTGTCAGCTCAAACCCACAATGTACTGCTTTGCTCAGTAGCATTACAAAGTTACACAAAGCAAAACAGTAGCCTATACCAATTCCATTTCCCTCCCATTCCGAGTGCGTCTGTTGTCTTATATGCAACGCCAGCGCCACTAGTACGCATGAGGTCAAAGGTCAAATCAACTACTGATTCCCGAGCGCGGCGCACGCTGCGGCTCACCGCTCCAAGAGATTGGTCAAATGCGGAGAACAAATTTCACTGCGGTAACGTGTGTGACTAATCGTACGACTTTGACTTTGTGGTACATCTTTAAACTATTTTCAGCAATGGGATAATAATCTTTTGGGTGGGTAGATCTTGTTGAGCTGGTCATTTTGAAAGTAGCTCTCAAGTCAAAAAAGTGCGGCCACCCCTGGCCTACAGTTTAACCCAATCTGAACGGGAACCCCTTTTAGTGTTTTAAGCATTGTTATACTTTAGCTATTGAAAAATAGCAGATCTACAAGCTCATAGTGCGGCACCGCGCACCTCTGACATCCCTCTGTGTGTGCGTCTCTCTCTTTATGTTTGTGTTTTTTCTCTCAAAATCTTGAAAAGGTGTTGCAAACTTGCAAATATATATTCTTTCAGAGTGAACATTTTTAACTCAAATCTTTGCTTCTGGGGGCCCCCGGAACAACATATTTTCAGATGGGGGTCGGCAGCCAATTACATATATTTTTTGGGGGTCCTTGACATGAAATATTAAGAATGTATTTATTTTGACGTCAGGCCTAAATGGCTTAACTCGGTATTCAGTTGACCCCCATTCACTGTTACTCAGTATGCAAGATTAAAGCAGCATTCAGTGTGACTCAATATTTCAGCTTTTGGAGTTTAGTATTCATTCCAGTGTTTCACATTTAAATATTTTACAGTCTATTTGTTGGTATTCGACCGCTCTCTGACCGTCTGTCTGGTGCGTTGTCCTAGAGCTGTTAACATTAAAGAAAAGGCCTTCATCATTCTTCTGTGGAAAGGACAGTGTTTGGTCCTCCCGCTATGGTATCAGTATTCATACTTGGTATCTCACAGTCTGTTCAGATTCCTGCCATCAGTGCCATGTGAAGCATGCTGAACATAATGGCTGGCTAAATGTTTTTTTTGGGGTCTCTCACAAATTGTTGGCTCTTTGGCTGCATTTTCATTTGAGTTGTGAGCACTTTTTATGCATTGTCACCACGTTCTGCACTTGGCAATGTCGCAGAGGCCATTCTAGATAACCCCCCCAAAAAAAAGAGTATGAATACATTATTGTTACTAGTCCATACCCGTTCAGGGATATGACATGACTTTATATGACTAAAGAGTTTAAGTCTTAAAAAGACAAAAAGAGTGGCTGCACACACTGATAGCCCAAGAGCCGATTATTTATTAGGATGCAGAGTAAAACCAACGTTTCGGCAGTACAACTGCCTTCTTCAGGGTATATGGAAAAACAATTAAAATCACATATATATAGAGCCAGGGCTCAACAGTCAACCAATCACATACTGATAGTGTTGCGGGCAATCAATGACTTTATATGACAACATCGCACGCACGCACGCACGCACGCACGCACGCACGCACGCACGCACGCACGCACGCACGCACGCACGCATTTTTAGGACACAATTACTAAAATGATTAGTCATTAATTAATATTAAAGATAGATGGATATATACTGTGTGTATTTTATATATACATACACACACATACACACATACACACACGGTATAAAAACAGGGCAAAGACAAAAACAGAAAAAAGGCCCAAGAAAAATTCAAGTGGCTGGATATGGAGAGAGGAATTCATTCAGGTAGGGGAGGGGGGGGATGCACTGATGTGTGAGAACTGAGAAGAGGAACGCTTGTACTCAGTCCCGAAGGAGATGGGGAGCCAGTGGAGAGAACGGAGGATGGGTGTGATATGGTCATATTTTCGCATGCACTCTCATCAGGATCCTACATGTAGCAGCGCTGTTTTGAGCGCCTGTGAATATCACAGACCATCATCTCTGTCTGAACAGAGGGGCATGCAGCTCTGTGACGCCTCAATTGACCTGAGCGGACTGTGAATCCATGTGTCCGGTTGTGTCCAAGCTAGCATTTGTTGTTGTAAAATTTGGCCAACTGTTGTTTCAAGCAGCCCTTCCAGTCCTGCAGGCTTGCTATTGACCATTTGCAGACCGCGGCCATGTTTCCATCAGAGTTTGGAAGCACTCGTTTTCAGTAAAGCAATGTCCTGCTGCCTCCTGCATTATGTGCTAATTCAAAACAGGTGGTACACAGGACAGTTGAGTGATATCTAACGAGCACTTCCAAACTCCAGCACCTGCAAGGAGAGGACACAAAGTAGCTCATAACATGTATACAGGGGATTTTTTATGAAACGAACACTTTGAGGATAGAAAGAGAATAATTCAAGCTTTCCGTACAGCTGCAATTTTGGTGAGTTTGACGTTGTTTAATACAATCAGATAGGACTTTTCTGTTTGGATGAATGGGCTGCCATTGGAGGTTGCACCTAGGTAGCACCTTGCCATTAACTTATATAGTAAGATGGCCGTGGTCTGCATATGGAGAATAGAATAGCACCAGCCCTGAAACACTTGATCCCATAGCTGGTCAATTGCTTTGTGATGAGCTAGTCTGTTGTTAGGCCACCCTGCTGACCAGTGTAGTAATTTCGTCACTTACTTGACTGACTTCACATTTGTATGGCTGGCATCACCATTTTCGTCTGGGCAAAATTAATGCCTTTTTAAAAGGGAGAATTTTCCAAACCAATGAACAAGAGCAGCAAATTCACTAGATAAGGCTCTCCCTCTGAGAGGGACCCTCTCTCTTTCTCTCTGTGTGTGTGTGTGTGTGTGTGTGTGTGTGTGTGTGTGTGTGTGTGTGTGTGTGTGTGTGTGTGTGTGTGTGTGTGTGTGTGTGTGGTGTGTGTGTGTGTGTGTGTGCGCGTGCGTGCGTGTGTGTGTGTGCGTGTGCGGTGTGTGTAGATTGATTATTTCCCTTATTATGGGTGGTGCATTTCCCACTCCGCAGCGCTTATACCCTCCCCTCCTTCCTCAAGTGTACAATATTCACCCTTAAGCACATAGCTTTGATCATCATTGTAAAACAACATGACACCTGCAATTCCTCTTCATATTTGCCGCAAAACATTTCCATCAGGACAGCTTTGTCCTCCCTAATAGGCAATCGAATCGCGCTAAGCTCCTCAAGCTTCTCCATCTCCAGTCGGTGTGCTGTGAACAGTGCATCCATTAGCCTTGCATGTCATCGCTCCCTGCAGCACCTGACCTAGAAACCAGAGGCATCGCAGTGAGGGCCACACCGCATGATCCATCCATTTAATACACGGAGCTCTACGCTTTGCCGGGAGCTATACTATTGGCTTTTAGGCAACGTGCCCGCTGCGCTGCTTTGTGTTATTGATGAGGTTTCAATTATACCCGGGGACAATGTTTTCTGCTTTAGCGCGTCATGAAGTCGGTTGGCCGTGAGCGATGCTGAAGCACTTTACTTGGGCCACACATCGCATCATTCAACCAAACTTCATTGAGTATTGAGCTGCTTTAACTATAAGCTTTGATTTCTCATTCGTTTTCAGCCAATGTGTTCAGGTGGGCGGCATGCAGGCCCACGGCAATAAGTCATATGTGAATACCGTGTAGTCGCTTTATAAATTCAGAAGCCAACATTACTTAACCTTCAATGAAGATATGGATACATACATACATATTGAATTCTAGCATCCATATGCACTTACCATAAATTATGCCTTATTATCTCTTAGAGGTTGACTTCAAGAGATCTATGGAGATGCAGCCATTGCCCATTGTTATAGTTTCACAATATTATGCTGTATAACAACTGCACAATTTCACTAGCCTAAATGTATATTGATCTCCAAAAAATGTATAAAACAGCAAATGTCATCGATATGACTTCATAATACCGACGTTGTGGCCTGGCCTAGACTCCATATTTGCGCATGCCTGACACAGAACTCAAGAACTCAACTCCTTAAATGGCCAAAAAAGAGACAGACAGACATGAATCTCTGTATATGGCGATGAAAGGGAAACAGCCGATGGACAGACACAGAGTACAACAGATACAACAGGGATTACATATCTGGGCGGGACATGCATTTGCAACTTGCATTGTTCCCGACTTCCATCGTTATGACTTAGTAGGCAGCTGGTATTTAGTTTATTACGTATAGAAGCACACATTAGTTGGCTAATGATCCATCAGGTGTGGCCTGAGGAAGAGATTGAACGTGCGATACAGAGACATAACACCAGGATGAGGTCAACCAGATTGTCTTGTTTACACAGCTCGAGACGGTGAATTATTTCAATCAGTCGTAAAGAGGGCGATGTTGCATTGTAGAGATCTTGATTGGTTCGACACCCAATTTTCCGAAGGTTAAAAGCGTTGAAGGAGTGCCGTTATTGGATGCAAGCTTAACAGGAGTGCAATCTGGATTGGTATTTAAGAGATAATGGTGAGGCAAAAAGCAATTAGCTTTTTGCTCTGTGGCTATCCAGTATTCACTGTTGTCAGTACAATTATAAGGTCAGTCCCGCAGCGCGGCTGGTATAGGCCTATATAATCTCCTCAGCAAAGCTACTGTAATGCTTCAGCAATTAATTACAGGGAAGAACCAAATTGAGCATTCGATGGAAATATACAATGGGGTAAACATTCACATTAATATAACTCAAAGGTCTCAAATCAAGTCATCAAAAGTCTTAAATGGATTTTTATATTTGAAAAGATTGTCCAGATTGTGTTGTCCTACTTATGTTTGGCTTTAAGCAACAGTTAGCTGTTTTCTGTTCTCAGACACATTCATTCTTCATGTATTTATTCAATTCGTTTTACCGGTTCTTTGTATCGCGTATTGATATAATAATAATAACTTTATTTGTATAGCACTTTTCAAAAACAAGTTACACACAAAGTGCTTCACATACAATACATAAACAGGCAATTCAAATCAACAATGGTAAATGGTGCATTTATATAGCGCCTTTATCCAAGGCGCTTTACATAGATTGTGCATTACATTCACCCATTCACACACACATTCATACACCGATTGCAGCGGAATCCATGCAAGGTACCAACCAGCACATCGGGAGCAATTTGGGTTTCAGTGTCTTGCCCAAGGACACTTCGACATGTAGACAGGAGGAGCCGGGACAATGGAAATTAATCAAATACAAAATACAAAAATAATGAAAGACAAGATAAAAACTCATCTCCTCAAAAGCCTTTCTATAATAGTGGGTTTTTAAGAGTCTTTTAAAAGTGGACACTGAAGTGGTCTGTCTAATGTCCAGTGGTAGTTGGTTCCACAGCAGTGGAGCCCTAGCAGCAAAGGCTCTGCCACCTTGCGTCACCAGCTTTGTGTTGGGGGGGTCAAGTAAAACTTTGTCTGCTGATCATCACATCATCCATATTATCAGAATGAGGGGACATTTATTTGGAGATTCTTGTAACAACTATCCACCCAAGCTTAGCATTTATTGTGGCATTTCATGATTGTATTCAACATATTTTGTTATTCCTATGATCATGGACAACTAATTCAAGATTCATGCAGGGCACTGGATTTCTATACAGCTTAACCCATTTTGGTGTTAGCATTACGTTATGCTTTAGCTATTGGCGCGCTATGAGCTTGTAGATCTGCTATTTTTGAAAAATCGACTGACATAGAAACATAGCTTTTTCAGAAAACTGTCAGGATGTAGAAGACATTTTTTGAATCTGATCTCAGGTCAAAATGGGTTAATTTGAAAGAAGTGAGCCCAAACACCGTTCTGTGATGCTACCATATGCGAGGTCTAGAAATGAACTGCTCCACTGCCAGTGGTACAGACCATAGCGATTGTTTTTGGACGTGTATCTGGTTCCCGTAGAGTTGATGTGTTCCAGTGGCTTTTAATACATCTGTGACCAGTCGGTTCTTGAAACCAGTGGCATAATGTGAGGAGAGGTAGCAGATGGTGCAGTTATTTTATGTTTTTGCCTTGCCAACTTTAAAATTTCAAAAAAGATACCACAGTATATGCTAATGACCATGCTACGGATGTTGCATCATCCTGTCAAGGCTAAACTACGATCTCCGTTCAAAGTGACGATGGCAAAAATGTTGACATCAATGCTGATTGACACCCCGACTCTCTCAGAGATTAACTCATTCTGGGCGGGAACCTCTCTTAGTGTTTTAAGCATTATGTTATACCTTAGCTATTGAAAAATAGCAGAGTGCCGCGCTACGAGCTTGTAGGTCTGCTATTTTTTTTTAATCGTGAAAATGTAGTGCAAATCTTTGAATATATATTATTTCAGAGTGACCGTTTTTTAACTCAAATCTTTGCTTCTGGGGGGTCCCTGGAACAATACATTTTCACGTTTCCTTTTTTCTACTTAATGATTGCCTGATTGTTCTTATGTAATAACTATGTAATGAGTGGAACCACGTGATCTGCTTCTAAGTGGTTAATTGCAATTGCTGGACTGGTCCCCACCTGTCTCCAGCCCTATTTAATGAGTTTGTTGCTCTGTGTTTTGTTAGCCCTGATGAAGACCGTATAGGTCGAAACATGTAGGTTCAATAAAGTTTCCTCCTTTTAACATTAAGTGTGCCCGGATCTCCTCTTTGTTCTATAATACATTTTCATATTGGGGTCCGCAGCCAAATACAGATAATTCTGGGGGTCAAAAAGGTTGAGCACCACTGACCGACATACCGGTAGGTTTTTCAGAAAACTGTCATGATTTAGATTAGACATTTTATAGAATCGAGCTCAGGTCTAAGGGACAGGTCGAAATTTAAATAGGGATACCCCTGGAGGAAATGTATGTGTCCTGATATAAAATACCATCACCCTCCCTGTGAATGAAAATAAAAATCCAGTCCCCTCCCCAGGTGATTAAACAAAAAGGAATCACCCTCCCCTATTAATTAATATCACATTTACCTGAGTATTATTTATTCCTAACTTTAATCTGCTAGCGTTTTTAATATGTGAGAAAATAAAGTGACCGCAAAAATCGCGAAAAATCACTGTCCGCTGTTAGGTTTGAACTCACAGCCAACACAGACAATGGTCTCGTAGTCTAACGCCTAACACAGCACGCTATGGAAGCTAGTGAAAAGTGGGGTTTGTAGTGTGTACTTACACACTTGGATAGGCCAAGCACAATGATTGAAACGGGGAACAATGAAAACCGGTCCTGTTGGGAAGAACCAAGTGAAAGCAACAGAGGGGTATCGTTGACCAAAGTTGTACTTTAATTCAGAAAAGCTGTAGTATTAGATATATATAAAACCCCGACTATTTTTATTATCAAAATTGGATCACCCTCCCTTGACTCTAAAATAAAAAGACATGGCCCTCCCCTATTTTCCTCCAGGGCCCCCTTTTCTAAATTTCGACTGGTCCCTAAATGGATTAAAATAGAGTGCCTGTTTATTCAGCCAGATTCCATGTCTATTCAGCTCTTTATGAAACGGATAATGCATATATTTTTTAACCTTTATTTAACCAGTAAAAACATGTTGAGACTGCGTCTCTTTTTCAAGTGGGAACTGGCCAAGTGGCAGAAAAGAAATTACACTTCAAATGCTACATCGAACATGTCACATTATAGCAGCAAATAAAATCCAAGATACACTTCAAAATACCTATGAAATAAAAACAACAAATCACCAAAGTGCTAATCTTTTAGTGGCAAATACACAATGTACAACATATAAACAGAGATAATATATATATAGGCTAAGGCATGGACAAAGGCTAGTACATATCCAAACATGTGCAGGTGTTGGACTGTACATCAAAGATGATCCTTTTGAAACTTCTCAAAGGAACTTTCAAAGCCAATTTTTGTCTGGACTGCAGGTCGTTCCACAACCAGGGGCCAAAGAAGACATTTTTTACCCCCCTCGGATTTGAATGCTGGTACTACACACCGTAGCCAAGCATTTAACCTGAGGTTTAGACCATTTTTGACCAAATCGAATTTGGAGGAAATGTAAGACCACCAAGAATGGCTTTATAAATGAATATATACCAATGTTGCAGCCTGCGAGATGTCAATGAGAACCAACCGACTGCAGCATACAACGTGCAGTGATCGGATTTCAGTGTTCTGAAAGGTCAGTTAGTTATGCATCTCAGTGATACATGGTACCGGGGATCCAGTTTGGCCAAGGTGGAGCAAGTAATTAAGTAAGTAGCCTTGCCGAGCCATGAGGCCCATAGGGCAGGAGCCTATCTCATGTTTCTGTAGCGTGAGGCAGCTTGATGTACAAGTACACCCCCTGGACATGACGATAGTATGTCGCAGGGACTTACCCCCAATCCAACCCTTGATGCTGAGTGTCAAGCAGGGAGGCACTGGGTCCCATTTTTTAGAGTCTTTGGTATGTAGGTGTTTATCCAACCAAAAACCAAGGTATTTGTAGCGCTCGACCCACTCGATGCGAGTTCCGGTCACTGGAGCTGAAATAGCTCGTGGAGTGAACAACATAGCTTTAGTTTTATTGCCGTTTAACAATAATTTGCTCTTTATTATAATTCATGCTGCAGGGAGATGAAATCAAAGGTCAGGCAGATTAAACAAGTGAAATTGGAAGTGGTCACACAAAGAAATAAGGAGACAAAAGTGGAACTGGAACACTATAAAACGAAGCTGATGAATGGGTACTTCATCTGGAAATGAAGTTTCTGCTTATTGTAGAGCTGGAGAAATTGGGAGACTCTGTTACTGAACAAACACCCTATACAGCAATGATTACCATCAGAGTTAACTTTTAAGTTAAAAAGCAACATTATATAGGGCCATCTCATTCATTATCAAAATAGCTCCAATATTGGTCTTATCTTATTTATGCTTAACCCATTTTGACCTGAGATCAGATTCTAAAAATGTCTTCTACATCCTGACAGTTTTCTGAAAAAGCTATGTTTCTATGTCAGTCGTTCTTCGATTTTTCAAAAATAGCAGACCTACAAGCTCGTATGAGCTTGTAGATCTGCTATTTTTCAATAGCTAAAGCATAACGTAATGCTAACACCAAAACGGGTTCCCGCCAAAAATGGGTTAATTTAAAAAGCAACATTATATAAGGCCATCTCATTCATTATCAAAATAGCTCCAATATTGGTCTTATCTTATTTATGCTTAATAATGTCTCATGTGGTAAAAGTGTATGTGCTAGCTTTTTTTTTGAGCTAGATTATTTCTTTTCTTTCTCTCTCTCTTCTCTCTCTACTTCCATTACACCTGGGAAAAACTGAATCCATTCTCTTTGGATCAAATAGGAATCTCAGCAAGCTAGGCAGACGACTTCTCAGTTAAAGTGGGTGACAATATTATCACGGAAAGATGAAATTACCTACCTAGGTCCCATCCTGGAGGCTAGTCTTTCCTGTGATAAAAATAGCTACTAATGTAATCAAAAAGGTCAACCAAAGAACAAGATTCCTGTACAGAATCTCCTCTCAGCAAAAATACTTTGAAGATCCTCAAAGGAGCCCTCATTCAAGGTTTCTTCGACTATGCATGCACCTCATGGTACCACAGCACCTCAGAGGCCCTTAAAACAAGGCTCCAGACTTCCCAAAACAAACTGGCCAGGCGTGTACTTGATCCCACCTCACCCCCGCTCATTTTGATAGGCTGGAATGGTTTAGGGTTGATGACAGATTACAGCAACTTGCAATGGGCCTCTAAGATACCCATGTACCTGTCAAAATACTTCCTTAATGTCAACGAAGGAGTGATATGAGGGAGTTCCACCAACCACGTACAGTACAACCCAGATTCGGCTCCAACAAGGGGTTAAGTTCATTTCGCTCCTATGCCACTAAAATGTGGAACGCCCTACCAACAGCCGTTAAGAAATGTGAATCCCTAGACGTAAGTGCAGCCGCACTTACGGGCGGCTGCAATTCAAAACTGGCCCTGTAAAAAATGTAGAACGGCTATTTTCAATAGATTTTGTACACATTTTGAACTTGTGAAATGGGACATTCTGCAATATGAGTACTTTTACTTTTAGTACTTTAAGTATATTTTGATGCTGATACTTTTGTACTTTTACTCAAGTACATTTTCAATTCCGTACTTTTACTTGTAACAAAGTACTTCTAAATTGCAGTATTGGTACATTTACTTAAGTAAAACAATTGAGTACTTTTTCCACCACTGCTGTGAATACAATTTTCAATCAATCAAAGAAGGAGAAAATCTTCCCCCTTTTTTTTAGAACATGCAAGAATTCCCTCCGACCCTTTGGCTAAATTAAACGGGCAAAATTAAATGTTCAAGGAGGCTGTCCAACACACCCTTCACCAGAGCCGTTCCACATCAGCGTTGCCATGGTTACACATGCACAATGTTGAGACCAAACACATCCGCCCATGTGGAAATGATGCCGTCAAGTATAGAGGCACATGGCCGTGGACCGCCTCTCAACGATGACAGACCGACTGCTGTGAACGCACGCCACACTCCGCCTACGATAAGACAGTCAGCTGGACAGTCCATCATTAGACACCAGACAGCTTAATTAATCCATTAAGACCGGAGACCGCCCGCAGATTCTATACAAAATGTCTTCCAAATCCTGACAGTTTTCCGGAAAACGTATCAGTGGTGCTCAAACACTTTCATGTCAAGGACCCACAGAATTATCTGCATTTGGCCGCGGACCCCCATCTGAAAATATGTTGTTCCAGGGACCCACCCAGAAGCAAATATTTGAGTTAAAAACGTTCACTCTGAAAGAATATATATTCAAAGACTCATTTTCTCATTTTCACGATTTGTAGATCTGCTATTTTTCAACAGCTAAAGTTTCAAATGATGGTTAAAGTGGCTAAAAGCAATAAGGTGAAGAAGGCAGTTGTACTGCCGAAACGTTGGTTTTTACTCTGCATCCTAATAAATAATCGGCTCTTTGGCTATCAGTGTGTGCAGCCACTCTTTTGTCTTTTTAAGACTTAACTCTTTAGATGTTTCTGCCGTGAGCTGGCACCACTACTAAGACTGGTGTGCATTTAGCATCCTCCTGCACAGTAAAAGCAATAAGGTGACACGGAAAGATGCGTCGTCAGGACTAAATGGGTTAAAGGAATCAGAATTAGATCTCTGGGATGCAGCCTGACACTTTAACAGCTCTTAGAAGTGCCTTCTTTTTTTTCCCCGACACGATTATAGAAACTTTAGACTATTACTGTGGGTCATTATTATGAAGGATAAAAAAAAGTAGATGGCCATGATGTGTGGCGTAGGTAATTATTCCACTCACGTCTCTGCCAGAGCTTTAATATATTCCATCTGATGTGCGGACCAAAGATTCACCCATTAAGCCATTTTGACCTTCTAAATTCAGTTTTCTGAAAAACCCATGTTTCTGTATCAGTGGTTCTCAAGCATCTTCATGCCAAGGACCCTCACAAATATATGTAATTTGCTGCCTTCCTCCATCTGAAAATATGTTGTTCCAGGGACCCCCATGAAGCAAAGATTTGAGTTAAAAACGTTCGCTCTGAAAGAATATATATTCAAAGATTTGTGCCACATTTTCACGATTTTTCCAAAAATTGCAGACCTACAAGCTCGTAGCGCGGCACTCGGTGCCACGCTATGAGCTTGTAGATCTGCTATTTTTCAATAGCTAAAGTATAACATAATGCTTGAAACACCAAAAGGGGTTCCCGCCCAAAATGGGTTAGGCGGTTTCAATAATAATAGGGACAGAATCAGCTGTCTAACAGTACCGCCACAAAATATGCAAAATCCACCCCTTATAAGCTTCTGATTCTATGATGTTTTCTAGAGTGTGCATTATATCTCTATCAGCCATATCTCACACACACACACACACACACACACACACACACACACACACACACACACACACACACACACACACACACACACACACACACACACACACACACACACACACACACACACACACACACACACACACACACACACACACACACACACAGTTATGAGAGGCTGCAGACCTCAGCAGAGATGGAGAGAATAGGCCATGCAGAATTGATAGTCAGGGCTGTGGTGGGAACTTTTCGTATATGAAAAGCCTGTGAGGAGTCTGAGGACAGGGGCCAGTGAAAATGTAATCACAGAGGGCGAAGAAAAAGAAGAAAGAGAAAGGGGAAGTGTGCGTGCTTGCGTGCGTGCGTGCGTGCGTGCGTGCGTGCGTGCTCGTGTCTCACACAGAGAGACGGGTAACAGCTGAACAAGAAATATGCAGTGGTGCTGTAGAGTAGAGAATAAGTAATGACGGGGGGAATGTTACGGTAGATTTAGGAATTGAATGTGAAGAAGCGCAGAGCTCAGAGAAGGCTAGGCATAGTAACAGAGAGCGTTGTGGAGAAGGATGACAGCACACACACCATGCAGGGGTAGCAATTTAGCTGTGTCCAGTCCCGGGAGGACGTGATCAGAATGAATGCGTCTGACGGTGAGTTCTCCGCTATAGGCAAGATGTATAAAAGTAGGAGTTATAAAGCTGTTGATCAAAAAATTTAATAATAATAAAAAAAATCCCTATATGTATAGGGAAATTATGGATTTATTCTTCTTATTTTTTGCCCTAGGATTGCATATTCTAGGACATTTTCTGCAGACTGTGAAATAGCACTAGTCCCACATGCCCAAAAAACAGTAAGACACCTGAGGGCGAGAAGCGTGCACTGGCCATATATGGAGCGTGTCTTGAGTGTACAGGGTTTGATGAGGTCAGATCAACATTATGGAATGTCAGAACAGGTCAGCTCCATATATGAGGATCTAAGGGTGGCAGTGTCTTGAGTGTGTTTGATGAGGAGGGCCCAGGTAGGGCCGGGCCTTAATTTCCAGGCTCAGAGTGTCTTAACTCTCTCTTTCAATGTATCTCCCATCATGTGATGATGGGAGAGCACTCTATGCTCTGAGCAATGCTTTACACTAGTATACAGATGATTGAGATGACGCACGCACACACATTTCCTCTTCTCAGAATTTCTTCTTTTTCTTCACCCTCTGTGACTACATTCACATTGAGAAACACTGGACTAAGCCAAGCAATACATCCAGTAGGTGAAAACACTACTACTACTGACCGATATGATTCTGTCACACCGTAAGTATTATTGTATTATTTAGACATAATATATAGACATGTAAATCTGTAGGAGAATGGTACTGGTGCAACTAGATTATGATGTACTGAAATGTAATCTGTATGATTTTATTATTGGAACCAGAGTGTAATGAGTTATACAACAGAATACTGTTGGAGCAGTCCACACTGTTCCAATGCACAATGGAGAGATATAAAAATAGAAAATAGAGAAGTGCAGGGATTCCGTGTCTGGAGGCTGAAGGCCCAACATTCAAGGAAGATGTTGGCCTCGATCCGCCCAGCTCTCTGATTGCTTTGTAACCTCTAGCGAGCACCTTGGTCTCTCTTTGCTAAAAATGGTATTTCTCTTGAAACTATATAGCACTTCTACAGAGATGCCTAAGAGAGGAAAGGCTATTGGCTTTACCTGACAGGGTAAACCAGCAGTTACAGTACATACAATTGCTCAAGTACTACGCTTAAAACACATTTGAGGGACTTCTGAATAATATGTCCATTCTTTGATACTTCTATTCCACTACATCTCTCCCTTAGAGCTAGGGTGAGAAGTTCAGTCGCACGAGGGAGACTCGGAGTAGAGTCGCTACTTCTTCGCCTGAAAAGGAGCCAGCTTAGGTGGTTCAGGCATCTGGTTAGGATGCCTCTTGGGTGTCTCCCTAGAGAGGTCCTCGATGCATGTCCCACTGGGAGGAGACCCCGGGGCAGACAAAGGCGCAGATGGAGGGATTACATCGACTCACTGGCCTTGGAACGTCTCGGGATCCCCCCAGGAGGAAGTCACTAATGTTGCTCTGGAGAGGGAAGTCTAGAGCTCTCTGGTGGAGCTGTTGCCCCCGCGACCAGACTACAGATAAGCGGTTGAAGATGGATGGATGGCTACATCTCAGAGGCAAGTACTGTATTGTAACCCATCTTCCTCGCTCAATGGGGACAACTTATAGTATTAAAAAAGGCAACGCTTCGGTCATGGACCTTCCTCAGGCATCTCATCATAATGCCTGAAGAAAATCCATGACCAAAACGTTACCTTAGTTTTTAAAACGTGTTTTAATATTTAATACCATATTGTCTTTTTTGCTTCTGAAGCTGTTTTAGCTGCAGTACCACAAGGTGGTGCGGGGACACCGATATGCAACTTCTTTAATATTTGAGTCATTATAAAACTAAGACATTATGATTCTGCAATATTACGTTTATATGATTATGATACTTTTTACAGTTCAGTTCAGTTCATTTTACATTTGGTACTGTAAGTAAATTTGTATTTATTTTAACTCTGTTTTTACCTGTAAGTACATTTTGATGCCAATGTGTTGTACTTTTACTCAAGTAAAAATGTGTAAGTATCGGAAAAAAGAAAATAAGAAGCGCTTCGTGGGTCCTTCATGTAGAAGACTGCAGGCAGGTGCTCTTTGGAGAGGGTTTCAATAATACAGCACACACATTCTTGAAAAGTTCTATACCTTTGAGTAAAGATCAATGTGGAAGGAGGTAAGAAGGACCCAAGGCAGCTCTGTGCAGTTGAGGTAGAACAATCCTTTATTTCATTACATTTAAAAACCGACCAACGCGTTTTGGCCTACATGGACCTTCATTAGGGTCAACTGATAAGGGGTCAACTTTGAGTTGACCATGATGATATGATATGATATAGTACTTTGTCAGTTCACACTGAAATGTGTCTTGCGACCCAGCAGTCAAGTATGCAGAAAACATATACACACATTTGACATAACACAAAGAACAAGACAATTTACATACATAAAGACATGAAGACAAGAGCAATATCCACCGCTTAGATTACCCCGTGGCTACTACAACTCCTGATTAAGGACCAGGACCTGTGCGTTGCACCAGACTCCCAGCACCAGGCACTTCATTCATCGCTGCGTCTGCTCGTGTAAATGCAACGAAATGCATGAGAGGGCCGTTTTTTCAATAACTTGTTTCGTCTTTTTAATAATTTATAACAATGTGTATTTTTGAGAACATCCTTAAATAAACCCATGTACCACTGCATGGTTTCTAACAGCAGCATGTTGTGTGGTGACTTGACGTATCCAGTATATGTGGACCTTCCCTGTGAGGAGCTGCATAGCGAGCAGCAGGGTGCAATGCAGTCACATTTATATAGCGCTTTACATAAGAACACTAGGAACAGACTTTATTAGGAAAAAAACAAAGCAAAACATAACAGATACAACAACAGTACAAGGTTAAAAAGATAAAAGGATAAACGAGGGAAGGGGGGGGGGGGGGACATCCTAACCAGACACAGAAGAGGTGGGTTTTGAGTGAGGTTTTGAATGAGAGGAGAGATAAGCATGCTGTTTTGATGTTGGTACCATTAGGAGAGACTAGACTTCTTGTAAATTAAGTAATTCAGATGTTTAGCAATAATGTAACTCTTGAGAGTGTAACATGAAACCAAATGGACCCGGCCGTAAGGTTCACTTTGGTTTCATTTCATTTTGGTTTCATATTTCCATTCTTCTCATTTTACCTGCAGGAACCTCCTCTGGTCCCCGGACCACTGGTGTAATGGCCACCCGGAGCACAGAGTCAGACCTGATGGATACCGGAGAACTCGCCAGTTTACCAAGTCGCCACGGCAAAAAAATCTTCATCAACGTCTTCATCGTTATGCTAACATGCTGTCTTCATCAGTGTAGCATGTCAAACTCACAGCTGTTATAGTTCATTTCCAAAGTGATCAAATTACTTTTTTGGAATGAAATGGTCAACTAGAGTATGTGAATACCAATGATAAGTAGGCCTACCATTTCAGGAATTGTTTACTTAAGCAATATTACACGAGAGGGTGTGGGTTAACGTGATTATTGCCACGACAGGGATGCGGTAAGGAACGAGACGAAGTCGAGTTCCGCAAGCATCACTGAAGTGGCAATAATCACGTTAAACCACACCCTCGAGTGTAATATTGCAATTATACAACAGTTACCCTTAATACTAAGAAAATCGCTGAAAGAATATATTTTTTTAATGACAGATGTAGTCACTACGACCACAAATGTCCCAAGAAACTAGCTAGCCTAGCCACCGAGTTTGCTAGCGCTCTGGGAGAACAGAGCAGTTGAATTCTTTGTTTTGATTAGGTGGCTCCCTGCACTGGCTCCCGGTCGCTGCCCGCACAGAATACAAAACTCTGATGTTGGCATTTAAAGCAACCAAAGGTATGGCTCCCCCATATCTTGCCAGCATGATTGAACCCTACAAACCCTCCCGCGCACTCAGATCAGCCAACGCAGGGAAGCTGGAAGTACCCTCACTAAAAACGCCGGGACAACGCTCCACACGTCCCAAACTCTTCTCCCTTCTGGCCCCAAAACTGTGGAATGCACTTCCCGTTGCAATCAGAACTGCAGCATCACTCCCGATCTTCCGCCGTAGTCTGAAAACCCACCTTTTCAGACTCCATCATGGCCCATAGCACTTACCCTACCCCCTTAGACAGCACTTCTTAGACTTATATAGCATTTGAAACAGACTTATAGCATGTCATGTAGACAGCACAATAAGTGCATTGTATGTAGTCATAGCACTTCATAGTATATATGTACAGCATAGTATAGCATATATGTGTAGTTTATATGTATAGTGTCATTATATAGATATGTTCTAGTTATAGTTTATATGTATAGTGTCATTATATAGATATGTTCTAGTCACGGTCTTAGCTTACGCATGTTTCGCGATAAATGCATTTTTTTTTACATATGTGATGTATTCCCATGCTTTTTGTTCTTGCCTATTGTAAGTCGCTCTGGATTAAGAGCGTCTGCTAAATGCCTAAATTGTAAATTGTAAATTGTGGTGAATGGTGCTGGTTTAACCCACGGCTAGAAGGCTGTTTCGACCAATCAGATTGCTTCCTCGAAACGACCTGTGGTATAATAATGAATTACATTGTTTCGGTACTTTGGTGTTTAAACTTTTAGCATTCCTACTTTCTCTAGTGTTAACTCTTTTCTCTCTCTCTCTCTCCCTCTCTCTCTCTCTCTCTGAAGGTAGAAAGTAAAAGTAATTAAATGCACTAAATCACGAGTTGGTAAACTGGCGAGTTCTGCAGATACCGAATGGATGACCCTGCATGGCAGTGGATCAGCACACCTGCAGGCTGTCTGACCCCAACTGAGAACTATTACTTTTACAGCTGCCGGGTGTCTGTCTGTGCAGGCCAGTAGTACACGCACGCACACCTCATACATACAGCACACCCACACAGACCACCCTGCCCACATACCCCGTACTACGTGCACTCTCGCTCTCTCTTTAACCCATTTTGACCTGAGAACGATTCTACAAATGCCTTCTAAATCCTGCCAGTTTTCTGAAAATCCTATGTCAGTGGTTCTCAAACATTTTCATGTCATGGACCCCCAAAAATGTATGTAATTGGCCGCCGACCCCATCTGAAAATATGTTGTTCCAGGGACGACCCCCAGAAGCAAAGATTTGAGTTAAAACGTTCACTCGGAAAGAATATAATATTCAAAGATTTGCGCCACGTTTTCACGATTTTTCAAAAATAGCAGATCTACAAGCTATATGAGCTTGTAGATCTGCTATTTTTCAATAGCTAAACTATCACATAATCCTTAAAACACCAAAAGGGGTTCCCGCCCAGACCTGTTTGCGAATGTGACTCATTTTGATTCTGTATAAAAATGAGATGGCGGCAAGACTAACTGCTCTAGCCTGGTTAATAAACCAGACCGAATCAGCCGTTGGCACAAAAAAAAATTGCCTGCAGTGTTGTGTGATATTAGTCTGGCTTATTAGCCATGCTATAACTGCTCAGGACAGGAGAAAAACTGTTTATTTAATTTTTTATCCAAAATGAGTTAATAGCACAGGCAGACTCTTCACATGCTCTGCACCCCATTCTGAAAGAAATGTCAGAGCTGACAACTGTACTGTAAATATGAAATAAATGCTTAATAAACATGTAGCTAGGTGTAATGTTAGTCAGAAGTGAACCTTTCAAGCCTGTTTTCTCAACTCGCTGTTTTCTGCAAGACATCACTCTATAAGCCATATCTCTAAAACTGGTGGGTCAAACTGAACATCCAATATGTCAATTTGAAGCTGTGATTCCCTGCTTTCATAGGACATGAGACAACGAGAATCAAGGCTACGTACATCACAACATTGAGAACACAGTGTTCAGGGCATGTACTGTATAGTTACAGATTTTCTTTCTTAGTAAACATGTTTTTTCAATCAAAAGTAAGCGCAACTTAAATGGTAAATGGTGCATTTATATAGCGCCTTTATCCAAGGCGCTTTACATAGCATTACATTCACCCATTCACACACACATTCATACACCGATTGCGGCGGAAGCCATGCAAGGTACCAACCAGCACATCGGGAGCAATTTGGGGTTCAGTGTCTTGCTCAAGGACACTTCGACATGTAGCCAGGAGGAGCCGGGATTCGAACCGCCGACCCATGGATCATTGGACGACCTGCTCTACCTCTTGAGCCACAGTCGCCCCACTTACAGTGGATAAATATATACTGTATAATACAGTATTTTTTTTTGTTCTATCATTTTTATCCCACGATTTTGCAACCCAGTTTTTTCACCCAGTGCCAATTATCTAATGTAATCCTGGGCGCTTACACTTCCTCTGCCAACCTGGGGGGGCAGCGGACTGACCTCATGCCTCCTTCTATGCATGAGGAGTCCAAGCATGCTTCTTTTCACCTGACAGGGGGGAATTTCCCTGGCCGGACGTACCGCGTGGAAGGAACACGTTATTCCGACCAGTTCCTTTCCCCTCCATCAGGCGCCCTGGCTGGCCAGGGGGAGGTAGTTTTAGAGACCAGGATTACTGCATGTTTTTGACCTACCCTAGGGGACACAGGGATAATACAAGTGTTGAATGTCAGCTCTTTCATAAAATACAGTAAGGCCTGAAGAACAAAGGCAACTAAATACTGCACATTGCAGTACGCTCAAAATGTTGTTCAACTGCAAAAATAAAAGTCATGAGAGAGTCATTCTGCATCAGCAGCGGCATGTCTTTATGCTGGTCGGACCATGCAGGCCAGAAGACTTTGGCCTGACTCACACCTTCGCAACAGATTGATGTATGCTTGTTGTATGAGATGTATAGCTGATGCAAGCTCGCAATGCATTTCCAATGGGAGTCACAACATGGTTTGACACAACATTTGTGTTGTATGAGGGGGAGGGGGGGCAGTCGAAACACAGCCGAAAGCCATACAACAGCTTGTAGTCCAAAATGTTGTATCAAACCATGTGACTTCCATTGGAAATGCATTGGGGCGGCCATGACACTTACATCTTGCTTACATCTAGCATGCATCAATGTTGTATGCTAGATCGAAAGGTGTGAGTGAGGCCTATGTCCACATCACTCCCTACCTATCATGTCACAGGCCCAGAGATTAAAATAGGGTGCATTTTGCCTCCCAAAGCGCAGTTTATAGTTAAGGGACGCAATAAAACAACGACCTCTGCATCCACGGGATGCACTACTGTACAGTTTTTTATTCTAGTTTATTTTGCTAGCTTTAGTTATAATAATCATTTCTTCTTCTGTTTTCTACATGAATATATAACCACATTATAACCATATAAAATGAAATGGGAGTTAAATGCTGCAATTTGTAAAAATGGCAAAATATGACTCATCTAAAACAGGGGTTCTCAACGTTTTTGGCCGGGGACCCCTGGAAATGCTTTGGCAATGTCTCGGGACCCCCGCCCCGCCCCCTCCCGACCCCCAATATAAATTGACTGCTACAATAACCTTAATAATAGAGACAATACACCATAAATAAATACTGAAACCAGATATAATCATTAGGGAAGGTGTATGCATGCATGTACTATGTGTACTATATGTAAACTCTTCATTTCCACTTTCCAGCCATTCAGTTGCAAACCCCTAAAAGACCATCCCTGCATCCCGGGACTCATTACATTGAAAACCTATTTACATTACTGCAGGCCAGTTCCATTACATTGTCTGTAAGAAAATGTACCTAGTATATGTGGACGGTTTGGTATAATGGGCATTCCACTGGCACACGGAAGGTCAAAACCTTATAAATCGCTGGTAGACAGACCGACAGGCGCCCTATATATGCTTTGGCAAAACGCAAGTCCACACAATCCACACACAATCCACAGGGTCGTTGTTGTACGACGTCACAGAATAATATACTGATATTGTTCCATTGGTAACAGTATTATATCAGTACAATCCATCCAGTGCAGCCCCAGCAACTATACGGAGACAAGCCTTCCTATAAGCAGCCTGTTCAGATTGTGTGTCCCCAGCACTCCCCATGCAGTGCTGCTGTGGATGACCCCTCCAGCAGGCAATCACAAAAAGCAAGAAGGAAATCAGCAGCACCTTGTTGCTCAGACCGCAGGACCCATGGCTGAGCCTCCTCTGGAAGGCATCCGGGTTGTCACACCAGATGATGAATTACTGGTTTGTGGTTTGTCATCATTTGTAAAGCGCAATTTTAACGACGAGGCAAGTCAAAGTGCTTTCTAATTGGCATTTGGCAGGTGTTTTATTAGATTTCTTCTAACTAATTGACAATGTATTTTTCATTTTAAATAGAATATGAATACTGTATGAATCATAACGTAAGTGTCCATAGATAGAAGATAGTTTTGACAGCAGTGGTTCCCAAACTTTTTAGCCCGTGACCCAAAACTGAAATTAGACATTCTCCCGGGACCCAAACTAGTGAAAATAGCAGACCATGCAGGCCAGAAGACTTTGTCCACATCACTCCCTACCTGAAATCATGTCAGAGGCCCAGAGATTAAAATAGGGTGCATTTTGCCTCCCAAAACGCAGTTTATAGTGAAAATAGCAGATCTACAAGCTCACAATGGGTCACTTAGCGCCGCGCTGTGACTGAAAAAAAAGTTACTGAAAAGAAAATTCATAGAATTTTGGTTTAATTCATGCAAAGTTTTGCTTCTTTTTTGGGAATGTTTTTTTAATGTTTTGAGATAATATTTAAAAAACAATTTTAGGAAACAAAAGAAATAAGGGGACCCACAAAAAAAGTGTCCGCGACCCACAAATGGGTCCCGACCCAGTGTTTGGGAACCAGCGGTTTACAGTGGTCACTACAGTCACATTTCCAGATACAGTAAGTGTCCTCTGCCGCTTCTTTCAGTTCTCATACTGTGTACAGACATAGCTTTTATCATAACCCATTTAGACCTGGGAACAGATTCTAAAAACGTCTTCTAAATCCTGACAGTTTTCTGAAAACCCTATATATGTTTCAAGTCAGTGGTGCTCAACTTTATTCATGTCAGGGACATGAAAAAGCCCCCCCAGAAGCAAAGATTTGAGTTAAAAACGTTCTGAAATATATATATATATATATTCAAATATTTGCGCCACATTTTCATGATTTTTCAAAAGATAGCAGATCTACAAGCTCATATAGCATGGCACCGAGTGCCGCGCTACAAGCTATATTTTTCAATAACTAAAGTATAACATAATGCGTAAAACACCAAAAGGGGTTCCCGTTCTGGTCCTGAATGGCTTAATCACAGAGCTGTCTGTGGCTGTGAGAGGGAGTTCTGCTCTGTCCATTAAGCTTTAAATCCACAGTTAGAATCCCTCTTTCATGCAGCAGTCTTCACTGTATGTGCATTACTTCCGCCACCCATCTCTGCAGAACAGATATCCACTCGTGATTCCCAGAGCTGGAAGATGTGGACTTAACGTACTGTTCTCTGAAAGACCAGTTGACAAATAATAGTGTGTGTGTGTGTGTGTGTGTGTGACACATACACACGGTGTGTGTGCGTGCGTGCATTTGTTTGTTGAATATACTTTCTCATTATTTTTTTATTTTTTTTGTGGCTTTCGCCTTTATTTTATTTTTTTATGGAGGGACAGACAGTAGGCTGACAGGAAATGGGGAGAGAGATGAGGGGGGGGAGACATGCAGTAAAGGCCGTCGGGATCGGGAGTCGAACCCGCGGCACACTGCCAGACTGGATTACCAGCCAAGGTGCCTGGACCACTGAGCCATGGCCAAGGCCATACTTTCTCATACTCAGACTCCATCTTAGCCCATAGCACTTTCCATAGTACTTGCTCAAGGACACTTCTACACCAACTCTGGGGGAGCCCAGGTTCGAACTGGCAACCTTGCGGTTACCATCCAGTCACTCTACCCCTGAGCCACCGCTCGTTTTGTTTCTATGCATAATTATTTTTGCATCATTGAAAAAAAACTATTGGCACCCTGCAGTTTGTTTTCTGGTTGGAAGCAGTCTGCATGTGAACACAGCGTTTGTTTTCTGGTTGGAGGCAGTCTGCATGTGAATACAGTGTTTGTTTTCTGGTTGGAAGCAGTCTGCATGTGAACACAGCGTTTGTTTTCTGGTTGGAGGCAGTCTGCATGTGAATACAGTGTTTGTTTTCTGGTTGGAGGCAGTCTGCATGTGAACACAGCGTTTGTTTTCTGGTTGGAGGCAGTCTGCATGTGAATACAGTGTTTGTTTTCTGGTTGGAGGCAGTCTGCATGTGAATACAGCGTTTGTTTTCTGGTTGGAAGCAGTCTGTATGTGAATACAGTGTTTGTTTTCTGGTTGGAGGCAGTCTGCATGTGAATACAGTGTTTGTTTTCTGGTTGGAGGCAGTCTGCATGTGAATACAGCGTTTGTTTTCTGGTTGGAGGCAGTCTGCATGTGAATACAGCATTCGTTTCACCAGCCACTAATGTCTCCAGACATGCACAATTGTTTTTTTTGTTTTCTTTTAATAAAATAAAAATTGGCACTTCTGCGTTGACATCTGTGAGACTCCAGTGACTTCGTTAACAATGACTGTTTGGGGAGAATGTGAGTGAAATCTAACAAAACGGCTTTGTTATCTTCCACAATATTCAGAGGATGCGTTAAGGATTATGCATTGAACGAATCACATTAATGTGTGATATGACCTTTAAATTGCTTTAGTTAAATGCATAGGATTTAGAAAACTATGAAGTCACAACACATGTTGCGAGCACAATAATGTGATATTGTGTGTGTGTGTGTGTGTGTGTGCGTGCGTGCGTGCCATGTAGATTACCATTGTACCACCGTAGTTCAAGGGACAAAAATAGCTGGAGTTAGTTAGTTTTCTTTTAGTCCTTGAATGACATGATAATGTTTACTGTGATTATGGTAAGCTTACATTTCATATCACAAACACCATAGAGTAAAAACTCTTAACATTAACCAGCAAAAAATAAATAATTGGGCCGATAACAATATTGATACTATTTTCAAACGGCCGAAATATATACTGTAAGGCTGAAGTGGTTAATGTATGTTTTCTAAAGTAACTAAAGTTTTCAAATAATTGTAGTGGAGTAAAAGTACAACTTTTTGCTCTTAATCTGAGATGTAGTGGAGTAGAAGTTAAAGTATTGGAAATTGGAAATACTCAAGTAAAGTACAAACACCAGAAAATTGTCAAGTACAGTACTTGTGAAAATGCATTTACACCACTGTCGAATACACAGAATACAAACATTTGCTTACACCTTGGAAATTAAATTACAGCGCATTCCGTATGATTAGAGGCAATTAGAGGAGTTAGATCTAAGGGAACTTGGAAGGCTGTTCCAATTCGTCGACCAACTTCTTTACTGATTCTGGTGGGGATAGTGATGTAAGGATACTCTGTATGCCTTAGGTTGTGTGGTGAGCTGTAGGAACGTAAACAATGTTTTAGATAGTGAGGGTAGTTAAAAAATAAAGTAAAACAAATTGCAGCGAGTGAAAGTTTCTTCTAGAAGTGGGTTCTACTGCATAAGGACACCTCGAGATGTCCTTATAGAAGACTGTCGTAAATTACATTAACACATTTAGACTTGAGGACGATTCTACAAATGCCTTCTAATATCAGTGGTTCTCAAACATTTTCATGTCAAGGACCCCCAAAATATATGTATTTGGCCACCGACCCCAATCTGAAAATATGTTGTTCCAGGGACCTCCCAGAAGCAAAGATATGAGTTAAAAACAAGAGGCGCAAAAAGATTTGCGCCACATTTTTATGTTTTTTTCAAAACATAGCAGACCTACAACCTCATAGCGCGGCACTCGGTGCTGCGCTATGAGGTTGTAGATCTGCTATTTTTCAATAGATAAAGTATTAAAAAGGGTATCTTTGAAAAATAAAGAAAAGGTCCCGCACACTGTCAGACATGCACTTGCCAAAATGTTGCTCTTTATTAGGTTGACGTTTCGGTCGATTAGACCTTCATCAGGACCGAAACGTCGACCTAATCAAGAGCAGTGTGCGGGACTTTTTAAAGATACCCTTTTTAATATATCTCTGCTGTCGGGAGGAAACCTCATATCTCCAAAATGTTCATTTTTCAGGAAATGAAAAATATACATTTTTCAGGAAATGAAAAATATACATTTTTCAGGAAATTAAGAAAACCTTATATTTTTTTAAAACAAAGCAATACAGCCTCATCAAAGTTGGTGTTGTGACTATATATATTGTCAATTACTTCCATGAAAGGGGGAGAGGTGGTAGACAGTTGTTTTAGCAGACAGTTTGAGGGTCCAATGGAGTTAAGAGGTTTTGTCCAAAGCACTTTTTACTACTTTCCAATATTTTCGAAAAGGGGGTGTTCAAGGGTGTTCAATAGCACTGATTTATGCCAAAAGAAAATCAAAAACCTCAACAATGGAGTTATGAGGTTTCCTCCCGAAAGCAACGATATGCTCCATTGCCCTACGCACCTGTCACTAGCCTTCTGAGGTGTACATCGGCCTTTTGCTAAAAAAAAATAGATAAAGTATAACATAATGCTTAAAACACCAAAAGGGGTTCCCGTACTGAATGGGTTAAGTGGATAGGGATTTGTTTCAGAGGTATTTTGATAAACAATGTCAGCATATAGTCTAGGATCGTTCATATTAAAAGTAAGATAATTGAAATGTTGAAATTTAAAATGAAAAGTGAAACTTATTGTTCATTTCACATGTTATTTTCCTCCAACACTGGTGTAATTATTGGATGTAGCATGCAGTACTACAGTGCTTTTGATATGGCTAAATAAACAAGAGGCAACAGTGGGAACTTGATGAGGATTTATAACAAACAAGCAATTATGTTCTCATTATTTTGGAGGTAATATGTTTTGATACATTCCCTCGTAAAATCCCACAGATCTTGCCGAGACGCTCTGACGATTCACGCTCGGGCAATGATACGGCCGTCAATTGATTTGGCGATACATTCTTTTTAGTCATCATAACCGCAAACTGTGCATGTGCAGAGCTTGTGATGCACAAAAGCAAGAGAGAGAGAGAGAGAGAGAGAGAGAGAGAGAGAGAGAGAGAGAGAGAGAGAGAGAGAGAGAGAGAGAGGAAAGAGAGAGGAAAGAGAGAGAGAGAGGAGAGAGAGGAAAGAGAGAGGAAAGAGAGAGAGAGGAAAGAGAGAGAGAGAGAGAGGAAAGAGAGAGAGAGGAAAGAGAGAGGAAAGAGAGAGAGAGAGAGAGGAAAGAGAGAGAGAGAGAGAGAGAGAGAGAGAGAGAGAGGAAAGAGAGCGAGAGGAAAGAGAGAGAGAGAGGAAAGAGAGAGAGGAAAGAGAGAGAGAGAGAGAGAGAGAGAGAGAGAGAGAGGAAAGAGAGAGGAAAGAGAGAGAGAGGAAAGCGAGAGAGAGGAAAGCGAGAGAGGAAAGCGCGAGAGAGAGAGAGAGAGAGAGAGAGAGAGAGAGAGGAGAGAGGAGAGAGAGAGAGAGAGAGAGAGAGAGAGAAGAGAGAGAGAGGAGAGAGAGAGAGAGGAGAGAGAGAGAGAGCGCAAAAGGGGGCGTTAGGCAAGTAAGAAAGAGAACGCCGTCTGTTCTCCCCAGTGAGTGAGACAAATTGATTTTATTATTCTTGGCTGTTGGCAGTCAGTCCCTTATAATATAATGCTATAAAACAAAATGTAGCCGGTGGAGCAGCGGGGAGTAAATGCATCATAGTAGCATGGTTGATGGTTATCATTCTGAGTGCTACGTTTACATCGAGTTACAATCCAGCCCATGCTAGAGCCCTCTCGCTCCCGCAGAAGTGACAGCATGGCAGGGGGTGGTTTCAAAGAAGAAAAAGAAGAAAATCGCAGACTAACAGTTCTTCTTTTACTTTTATGCACTTTTACAGATGAAAGACTTGGAACAAGACAAAAAATGAATGCTCAGTGGATTACCTCCATCTCAATGCACTACATGTGAGGAAATTCTTATTAACCCATTTAATCTGCCTGGGCCTGGGGCAATATGCATTGGGGCCAGATCTGCCTGGGCCTGGGGCAATATGCATTGAGAGGGGCCATACTTAATCTGCCTGGGCCTGGGGCAATATGCATTGGGGCCAGATCTGCCTGGGCCTGGGGCAATATGCATTGAGAGGGGCCATACTTAATCTGCCTGGGCCTGGGGCAATATGCATTGGGGCCAGATCTGCCTGGGCCTGGGGCAATATGCATTGAGAGGGGCCATACTTAATCTGCCTGGGGCAATATGCATTGGGGCCAGATCTGCCTGGGCTTGGGGCAATATGCATTGAGAGGGGCCAGACTTAATCTGCCTGGGCCTGGGGCAATATGCATTGAGAGGGGCCAGACTTAATCTGCCTGGGCCTGGGGCAATATGCATTGAGAGGGGCCAGACTTAATCTGCCTGGGCCTGGGGCAATATGCATTGAGAGGGGCCAGACTTAATCTGCCTGGGCCTGGGGCAATATGCATTGAGAGGGGCCAGACTTGACAGACTTGCCAATGACCATAATGCTTTGGTGTACTGCCCCTCCTTGTGGAGAGGGGGGAGGCTGCGTGGAGGTGTGACTTGTAGTCCAGGAAGGACGTGCACGAGACCACATTTTCATGACAACCTTTGGTCACGGACATGGCGTCATGACTAAAATATCTAAAAACACCAAGCCCCCAGTAAGGCTATCCAACGTTGAAGATGCCACTACCTACTGGAGAAATGTGGAATTGCAGCACTTTAATGGAAGTGGACGGACGTTCATGACGTCACGTGCGTAAGCCCGGACCTCAAAATTGAGGTCCGGGGCTAGGCTAGGCTAAACTTCCGCTCGCTCGAGCCATTGAGCTATAATTATACTTCCGGAAGTCTATCCTTCTTTATACTCTATGAAAAACACACATTGCACACATAAAAACCCCATGATAGGGTTTCTTGTGTCCTAAACACCATTAAAATAAGATCTGGTTGCAAAAGGGGTGAAGTGGCTCTTTAAGGCTTTTTGTGCAACAACAAAAAAAGGGCTCAAACTACATGTTAAACTATAGGAGCAGCAAGGCAACACAATTACTTTTTTTTCTTACATGAAATGAGTCAGCTAATCCTTCTACTCTTGTAATAATATAGCCACAGCCCTGTACCCTATAGTATCAACCCAAATGACCCAGAACCCAGGTGGTGGGGTACTTATTCATCTCAGTGGTTCTTATGTAGCGTGGTGTAAACTCTGCAAAAAAAAAAAAGGTTATTAAAACACGTCCTCTGGTCATAATTTACAGCCCAGTGAGTATACGAAAAAGGCACGGCGTGTTTAGAATCCATTTTCCTGCTCACAAGCCGCTGCACAAGCTACTTTAGGTTCTGAGACGGGCGTAATTGGTACAGCAACCTATGGACCTCTTTAATGCTCATACAAGCCGGAGGGATCAAGTGATTGCCATAGGCCTAGCTATAAGTACAGTATCAGCTCTCGTGGTTTGTTTGCGTGGGGGTGCATATGTTGGTTAGGCATACTAAAGCCTCACTCACACGGTCGCAACAGATTGCTGTATGCTTGTTGTATACAAAAGGGTGTGACACAGCTTGCCCCAATGCATTTCCAATGGGAGTCACATGGTTTGACACAACATTTGTGTTGTGTGAGGGGGAGGGGCGCAGTCGAAACACAGCCGAAAGCCATACAACAGCTTGTAGTCCAAAATGTGGACTACAAACCATGTGACTTCCATTGGAAATGCATTGGGGCGGCCATGACACTCACAGCATTCATACAGCAAGCATGCAGCAATGCATTAAAGGTCTGAGTGAGGCCTAAGAGTCCGACACAGTCCGGGAGCCGTGGGGGTGAACGTGGTTTCGTCAGATAAAGTTTTTTTTCCTCAATTGATTCTTGTAGCTTGGGGTCACCTCTTAAGAATTCAAGAGGGTGCCCAGTGATATCCCCAGTGATATCCCCATTTTTAATTATTAACCCCTTAATGCCCGAAACAATCAAATCCCAGAAAATAAAGCTTAATATTTAATGAAAAAAATACTTGTTCTAAATGCATCAGATTTGCTTTCTACAGTGTTTATGAATGGATATGCACAATGTACTTTATTTCATGATTATAATACAGGTAGAAAAGAAAAGCTTAAGCTGAGTGACTGACGCTGAATAGGTTTAAGTATTGTAATTATGTATCCATTTTTGAACCCATTACAGCGGGAGTGAGTCATTATTAACAGGTTGTTTCAGGGAAGCAATTAGTTAAAGTAGGCATCCAGCTGTGCTTCGACCAATAGGAACACCTATTGGTTGAATGCTTCTGAAAATTCTTCTGATTGTGATTATGCTTGGTCAAAGGTGAAGTATACGTTATTTCAGTATATTGACAGCTGAGCTTAATAACAGCCCTGGTGTCAAGCACCTGCTGCTTGGTTTTGTGCTGTAGCCAATGCAGCCCTGTCAAGGTTCATTTCTCAACAATGTCCCTCTAATCTCTCTAAACGACCCAGTGGGGGGTTGGAGTTGAGGTGGAGGGAGAGAGGGAAGAATAATCATTTTCATAAAACGGCAATACTCAATGACCTCTGGCTTCATTTTCACGTACAAACTTTTCCCTACTGGGCATAATTCAAAATGGTGGGAGATCTAAAGAACAGAGGTCATAGGTCACGTGACGTCACGTTCAGCCAAAAATCAGCCTTCGGCTCCCGGACTAACAGGCTCCCGACATGCGCTGTCGGTTACAACTAACCCGTGCTGCGGGTTAAAACTCACCCGTGGCTCCCGACATGTGCGGCAGGTCAAAACTACCCAGTGGCAGGTTAAAACTAACCTGTGGCTCTGGGGGTACTTGAGGGAGTTCCAGGGGGTACCTAGCTCAATTAGAGATAGGAACCAAATGGACCCTTATGGGTCTGTAACTAACGGGTCCATTTGGTTCCATTTGTACACTCTCTTGGGGGTCCCAGAGATAGAAATGACATTAAATGGGGGTCCATAGACTAATGCATGTCAAACTGGGGGTCTTTGACATTAAACTGGTTGAAAATCACTGCTAGAGCCGTCAAAATCTTCTCTTATGGGGGTCCTTGGCATTTATTTTTTTCAAATGGGGGTCCGCGGGCTCATCAGTGTCAATTTGGGGGTCCTTGACATGAAAAAGTTTGGGAACGGACCAAACACATGCACCCGTTTGCGTGTGGTAACCGCTGTTCAAGAGCAGACCAACCTGTGCCGCATGGCCCTGCTCTCTGCTGCTGCAGTGCTGTAGACCTGAGCACCGTGGGGGTCTCCTGGGCATGGACGGAACGCTGGAGGTGTCATAGCATGAAGTACGATTTGAATGCTCACACACCGAAATGGGGGGAAATATCACATTAGAAGCGTACAGTATACGCGTTTCTATGCCCTCTGGTTACAGGAGTTTATTATGAACAGCCTTTGATGCATGCGGGAGAATTTCAATGTTTTATTGTTGTGTTTTCTCACACTGACACGTGCATTAATATCATAAGGCCTTGCCGTTGTTGTTTTTTTTGCCTCCGAACTTGGCATGCCGAATGGATAACCGTATAGGCTCATTTTTTCTGCCCTGTCTATTTCCTGGGTCAACAGAAAATAGCGAGTGAATTGTATGCGAGGGTTACGTGATAGATGGGGATTTGGTCCGTTTTGATATACTGTATGGGAAATCAATGGTTTATTCATTTGCAAAGTGGAGATCTTATAGCTTCTACCATCCATGGACCTATTGCTAAGTGAACTATGTCACGGAAGACTGACTGTGCTTTGGATCATGAGTATAATCTCGTGTATTTTGTGAGTCTGGTGATAGATGCAATCATTGCAGCTTATGGGGGGGGGGGGTTCAAAACTCCACAAAGCTCATGGACGGACTAACAATCAATGATGCTCCATCAATGAGGAAAACTGGATATTGTAGCCCAGAAAGCATCTTGTATCATACAATATGAATGAGGGGCAATTTATTTGAAAATTCTGCTGTCCCACTCTGCTCCCCTCCGCCCTCGTTGCTGTGAGTATACCGCCTGTGAGCTGTGAACCTGGTGTCCTAGAATGCGCTCAGCACACGACTGTCGAGGATTTTTGAGAAGTAAACGTCCCTTGTAAAAAATATATAAAGTATAAAGTATCTTTAGAACCCCATCAGCTGTGTTACACTGTTGTACAGGCGATGGGCTGTATACTCATGGGGTCTGACATATTTCTTGTTGATTCTTGCCTGAGCTGTGGGGCATTTGTGGGAGTATTTAAGGAGACATCAATGGTGTGCTGCTGAGTGCTCTAGGAGCCAGACTGGGTTTCCATTACATTGGAAAGGTCATGTAAGTTTTGTCTCCCTACTCCAGGAAACTCACTCACTCATTTGAAGTCTGAATTCTTGTCTTGCCTCATTTGTGTATATTATGTTTTCTGAGATCCGGCAACAACACGACCAATGGGAGTTCAGTCTCAGTGTCCCCCGCTGGGATCAATCCAAACCACAACAAACTTGAAAGCATGACAATGCGACGACAGTACTACCGCCTCACAAGTCAGAACACACGTTGGCATTAACTTTTTGATTGCTGATTGCTCAGCAATCAAACACAATTGTTTGGTCAAACCATGTGACTCCCAATTGGAAAAGCATTGATCAAACAAAGGCCGACCACAGATCATTTGTTCTATACGTGTGTATGAAGCCTGAGGGGCCACTTGGTGCCAAATGCACCCCTGGGTGCTAAAGGTGCACCGTTGATCCAATCCACACCAAAACCTGGCACAAACACTGTTCAGGGGTGTTCCATTACATTACCAGCTGAAAATGAGCACTCCTCTTTCAAGATGACTCATACTGCCCCCACCATCATCACCACCACCACCACCACGGTAACATATTTCCAGCCCTGTGGCATATTGGCCTGGCCTGTCACTCACATCATTGTCACACAGTGCTGTGAGAGGGGTCTATGACAGGGCCCGACTCCCTGTGACAGGACCTGACATCCCTGTATATGTATATGTATGTATATATATATATATATATATATATTATATATATATTTTAAGCTCCCCAGCAATGCCCATGTTGTCCCAATGTACAGTAGTATATAGCAGATATACAGTATAGTGATGTAAGAAAAAACACTTAAAATTTCAGTTGGACAATGTTTTCGCTCTTCCACTAATATTTGCCCCTGGCTTGAACATTTCTAGCATCTTACCACCGTATATGTTGCAGCTAGCAACTTAACCCATTTAGACCCGATTCTACAAATGCCTTCTAAATGCTGACAGTTTTATGAAAAACCTATGTTCCGTTGTCGTTCTCAAACATTTTGAAATGAAATGAAATGATTACTATATTTACCCAGGGTATCTGGGCTAAGCTCAAGAACTTGTTTCCAGCCAGGCCCTGCTCATAGAACACATTTCATCGTAGTGGTTCAATGCCTTGTTCAAGGGCACTTCAGCGGTGGTAATTTTAACGTGTCGGACCACTGATTCGAACTGGCGACCTTCCGGTATCAAGACGGCCACCGCTTTTCATGTCAAGGACCCCCAAAAAAAATATATGTAATTGGCCGACGACTCCCATCTGAAAATATGTAGTTCCAGGGACCTCCCAGAAGCAAAGTTTTGAGTTAAAAACATTCGCTCTGAAAGAATATACTGTATATTCAAAGATTTGCACCACATTTTAACGATTTTTCAAAAATAGCAGATCTAACAAGCTCATAGCGCTATGAGCTTGTAGATCTGCTATTTTTCAATAGCTAAAGTATAACATAATGCTTAAAACACCAAAAGGGGTTCCCGTTCTGAATTGGTTAATTCAGCAATCTCTTCGGTATCGGTGTATCGGTGGGTGATCTAGCCGCTGTGACGAGAGCCCACGAGGCTGCATGCAATGCCTCTATAATTACTTTGCTGATTGGAAAAATAAGGGCACACTAATGAGCTCCATCATTCAAGCATGGACTGTTTTTTCCTGCAACAATAATGTAAAAGGTGGGGAAATGTCAGGTGCCCCATCCTCCCCACCTCTTTTTTTTAACTAGTCTATAAATCCCCCAGACTGGCTCTAAAGGTTGGCCAATTTACCAAATTTTCACAAACAAACAATGGAAAATACATAAAGCCTATACATAAATATACATGAGTTTCAGCTTCAGCGAGTTCATCAGCAAACACACATATGTGAGCAGAGTTTGCAAATTATAGTTTGCGCTTGTGAGTGTGAGTGTGTGTGCGTGCATGCTTATTAGATTGTGCACTTGCATACACATTACGTTTTTTTTTTGTCTGTGCGCTTGCATGTCGCACAGACATTTTGTTTGTTTGTTTTCCCTGTCTTGGTATGCTCTCATACTAATCCCTTTCTCAGGGCTTATTCTAGTCTGTAAGTTTGGGTGAGATGCTCACTTCGTAGCAAAGCTGGGCTTTAAGGCTGGAAGAAAGCCTTTCTGGACCGGTACATTGCACTGCAGGCCTCTTTGATGCACTCCCATTATGAGTTACGCGTCGTGTTGTCCAAACACATGCAGTACAATGGTTGCCTTTTCTCAAAGGGAATGAAGCAAGCCTGATGCAATGAGCAGCTGGATGGCATACATGGCGACACCACGGTACACACTGACTAGACAACTGAGTGTCTTAACGGTTATAGTATTACAGTATATGAAATGAATGAGGAGTTGTCCATTACAATACGGCTCTGGTATTCTACACAGGTCTTTGTGCATGGATGGATCATCCAATAATCCACGACTGTGGCTCAAGAGGTAGAGCAGGTCGACCAATGATCCATGGGTCGGTGGTTCGAATCCCGGATCCTCCATGTCGAAGTGTCCTTGGGCAAGACACTGAACCCCAAATTGCTCCCGATGTGCTGGTTGGTACCTTACATGGCTTCCGCCGCAATCGGTGTATGAATGTGTGTGTGAATGTAATGCAGTCAGGGGACCACCAGTGGTCCAGGGAGGGGAGTCAGGGGACCACCAGTGGTCCTTGAGGGGGTTCCAGTTGGTAGCCAAATGGACCCTTTTTTAGATCTTTAACTCCTGAGCGTGTTACATGAACCAAATGGGTCCATTTGGTTTGATATTTTACACTCTCAGGAGTTGCATTATTGTTAAACATTACTTAATTTACAAGTTTACAAGTGTACACATTTAGACAATAAGAAGTGAGGGGCGCTACTATATTAATGTCTAACTCATGTTGCTGCGGGGGAGGGGGGCACAACACAGCCATCAAACAAAAATGTGACTTCCATTGGAAATGCATTGGGGCGGCCATTAAACACGGACAAGACGCAAGACAAATGTATGCATGTTGCAACAGTGTGAGTGAGGCCTATA
The DNA here is from genome assembly GCF_951216825.1 of Electrona antarctica. Taxonomy (NCBI): domain Eukaryota; kingdom Metazoa; phylum Chordata; class Actinopteri; order Myctophiformes; family Myctophidae; genus Electrona; species Electrona antarctica. Next base: position 9,198,707 of record NC_136812.1, read on the forward strand.
TGTAGGTGATGTAATGATGATGTAAAACAAACAGTGTCAAAACAAACATTAAAATCTCTTTATTGTTATTGGGATTTAATGTTTGTGTTAGCGACAACACAAACATGAATTTCTCTTCATCGTCAATGGCGTTTTTAAAACAAACATCGAACTAAAAACAAACATTAAACCTGTATATAGGAGGGGCCCCTCAAAAAGGATATTTTGACCAACGTTAGCCTGTTGGTATACCACATCAATACAGCATGGAATTGTGGACAACATCTTATCCAACGATAAAAAAAACATGAGCCTAAATCGAGGCTAAATCTCATCCGGTGGTCCATGTGGCTCAAATGCTGAATAAATAATAGGCCTTGATATGAAAAGGGTTGAAAACCAGTGCTGTATACCATTGGTACACCTTTCAATGTTGAACTATATACCGTAGGGGGGTATTATATGCATAGCCCTGACATATGGCCTTTGCACCTCTCTTTATTCCAAGGCTACCCTCCACTGAATGATTCATCAATCGTACGGCCTGACATATCTTCCTTGAAGGACAAACTTCTTCTGCTCATTATCATGGTTCTTATGGTCTGAAACCTACCAGCCTTCAGCGTCTACCATGCAGTCTCTCCCCATCGCCCCTGCAAGGCAAGCTCACATTTACAGTACTTCCTCCTCCTCTGGTGCAGCTCACTTTATAGCTATAAATAGTTGCATGCATGCGTTACCCTTGAAAGAGAGAGGGACCAGCTGGGCCATACAAGGGACTGGAACAACAGAGCTTCTTCCTTCATATGCCTTGAGAAACATTGACAGTGACTGATATACAACTGAAATATGCATGCCACGTTGGCCCAGAGCTTTATAGGACGCGCCGCTGTGAAGAATAAACAAATCAAAACATGGATGAAACAAAACAAATTGTGCTGATGAAATTGAGCTGCAATAAAACATACAGTACAGTAAGTAAGACAACGGAGAAAGGCATGGGTGGGGAATCACATTTTCGCCCTCTCGGTTTACTTTAGCTTATTATTTTCCCCCCCTACGCGATGAAGATACCTCTGGCTTGAAACGTATTCATGGAAAAGCCTAGCCTGGCTCCAGCCCTGAATCGCTAGCCACGCCCATTAAGAAAATAATATGTTTGGCGATTCAGATTATTATCATTATTATCATATTATCATTATTCAGATGAATAATGAAGTGAAACTAAATGAAAATTCAGACTGAGTGTCAGGCTAGGAAAAGCCTCAATTTGAGAAAACAGTTTCATAAATGGATGTTGGCTCTGCTTATCATGGTGTGTGAGATGAATTGATGATATTGACATACCGGCACCGCAATCATGGTTACCCCTGCGGGAACGTGATCAAGCTGCTTACTTGAAAGTGTGGATGATAAGAGGACAATACGTATCACTTTTGATGTGAATTGGCGAGGGATTGCTTGTGTAGAATCAATCTGCCAGGGTGTTGTTTATAATTAGAAACTGTTTTCTTTTACCCTAAAACATTAAACATACATTTTGTCACACCATCACTAAACACAGGTATATTTCACCCAATGTACAATATTCCATAAAGAATATGTATCAAAATATATTGAAGTACAGCAATCCCTTGCAACTTGAGGTACTCTTCTTTAATATTTCACCATGACTTTTCGAAAAAATTAAAAGTACTAAAGTACAGCAGCCTTGTGTTCATAAAACTGAAAGATTGGGTATTTGGCAAGACTGATGTTATGTATCTTTCAGGACCTTTCACTGCTTTGACATTCCGTTTTTTGTTGTTGTTTTTTTATGTTGCCACTACTGTTGGAGCAGCCATAAACTACACAGGTTCATCCCGATATTCTGGGCATCTTTGTAATGTTAGTGTTACTAAAAAGCAGGTAAAAGAGTAACATTTGAGGCAGACTAACATCAGTCACTCTACAGTTCACTGTAGTAGAAGAGGTGCGAGGTGCAGCTACGGGTCCGCCTACAGGAAATACGTAAGCTGCGACCATGAGACCCGTTTCTGAATTCGTATACTCGGTACTCTACAGCCTTTCTAGAAGTTTACTCGAGTAAAAGTAAAATAATTTGTCTTGGAAATGTACTCAAGTAAGAGTAATAAGTATAAGAAAAATACTCTAATACTCAGGTAAAATCCTCAGAATCAGTAGTTAAGTACAGTACTTAAGTACATTTACTCATCAACTGTCCACCTCTGCCGGCTATGCAATACCCGTTGTACCCGTGTCAGAGTACCCGTTCCACCCATCTGTCTGTGTCACTTTTATGCCCATATATGGATATTTCTGGATCTGTCTCTCTGTGTCCCTTTATTCCTATACAGTATATGGAGTTCTGTGTCAGGCATGCCCAAATATGGAGTGTTGTTATGTCAGAACAGGCCAGCTCCATATATGGAGCCTGGGCAGGGGCCCTGTCCAGAGAACCGGGCAGAGGCCTTTTGTGGCGGTTCTGGACAACTGTGTGTCCGACCGACTCGACACCGGGCACTGCACTCCCTGTGGGTGTGTGGAACGTGTGTGTCGAATTTGAACGGTTCTCGAGTTGCGTGGATTACAGCCGTACACACTTACATACAGACAGATGTACAGAGACATTCATAATAATAATAATAATAATAATGAATTGCATTTTTATAGCGCTTTTCCAAGTGCTCAAAGCGCTTTACAATGGTTCATGCATTCATACATTGGGAGGTGAAGCGGCGAACAGTCGACGCCAGCGTCCTCACTTCCCACATTCACACACCAATGGTGGCAAGCTTACACCGACCGACTCATTGGAGGCAATGTAGGGTTCAGTGTCTTGCCCAAGGACACTTCGACATGTGGACAGGAGGAGCCGGGATTCGAACCGCCGACCCAGGGATCATTGGACGACCTGCTCTACCTCCTGAGCCACAGCCGCCTCATAGATAAATATAGACAACTAAAATGACTTAATCTACTCCCTTTGTCCCATCCCATGTCGTACGGTATTTATTCTACTGTAACAGCAAGTTAGCGATTATAGTCTTTACTATTAGTACTATTGCCTTGAGGCTTCTGTTCATGTTCAGTTGTTTCCAAGTTAATTTGCTATATTCCGATAAAAATAAAAATCAAGATGAAGAAAAACGTTAGCAGTAAAAGTTGTACACTCTCAGGGCAAGACAAAAGTTTTAATGATGAAAATGCCAGGAGCAAATTACAACATGATTCACTGGAGTACATGAGAGGCTTTTTGACAGATGAGACAACCATGCTTGATTCAGAAGAGAAAAAGAAAAAGAAGTGAAGCCTGATTAAAAGCCAAGTGATTTCCATTGGGAACGAAACGGGGAGGTAGATGATGTCAAATGATTAAACTGTCTAAACTGCAGATTAACATAAATCCTCACTTAACCCTTAACTAACTTTAGGGCATGGTTTTTTTAATCCATTTTGGCCTGACCTCGAAATTTTTAAAAAAATCTTCTAAATCCTCCAGTTTTCTGAAATAAATATTTTCACGATTTTTCAAAAATAGCAGACCTACAAGCTCGTAGCTCGCCACTCGGTGGCGCGCTATGAGCTTGTAGATCTGCTATTTTTCAATAGCTAAACTATAACATAATGTTTAAAAACACCAAAAGGGGTTCCCGTCCAGAATGGGTTAATTATTTATATTGCATGTATGATTCGTCAAATACCAAAAGTAGATCTGCTATTTTCACTACATTCATTTGTAAATTTATATTGTTGCATCGTTTTATTTAGAAAAACATTTGAAAAATGTTTGTTTATGTACCAGGAAGAAAACCCTCCTTATGCACACCTACGGAGGACAGGTGTGTCGGATAACTGGAACTGGAGAAGTAGAAACAAGAAATGATGACATAGTAATATTTGTCAGGTGAAAGAAGCGCTGTCTACGTCGTGTTCTTTTCTCTTCCCTCCCCGTAACGTGAATGGATGTTTCTGTGTCAGAACCTCGCAGCCGTTGTTTGCGTTCGTTTTCCGACGTTCTGTTCGTGGTTCAATCATTGTGTTTTGTTGTGGCTTTGCTGCTGCTGTCGTCCATGCAGTTAGCTCATGACATTAGCTGTGAGCTGTCTGTCTGCCATGCACCCTCCACCTTGCAGGCTGCGCTGTTTCACCCGCGTTAAGTTATATCGAATGATGTTTGTGTAGTATGCGCCGTGTCGGGGACTCGGGGTGAGCTCTTCCCCGTGAGTGTGATCTGCTCTGCTGCGTTGCTCTGCACTGTCTGCAGCCTGCGTGGCCCGGCGGGGATATTTGCCGTTGCTTGCTGTCTCATCATTGGCCAGAGCCAGCCAATCAGGACGTCGCTACTATGATGGGCAACCGATCACGAGGTCGCCGCTACTCTGATGACTAGGTCGTCTACATTTCAGGAGCTTTCATTAGTCAGGTTTCACCTGACAAAAATATGTAATCCTGCATACCGACGACACCGTCTTCACTTACAGCAATTTATTGAGCAACGTTTCGGTCGTTCAGACCTTCATCAGGCATGTTTATAATATTATACCAAAAATAGGAATTCGTACTATTTGAAATATTTTCTCTCTCTCCATGCAACAAAGATCCATGAGGGGTTTGTCATAGCACTTACAATATGCACTGCATATTTCTCATTCGCTTGCTAATGAAATTAATCTCTTTAATGCAGAGTTGAGCCTTTTCTCAAAAGGCATCCATCAAATACGCTGCTGCTGCTGCTGCTGCTGCGTGGACTTGGTTTAACGTGGCCACTCTCTCTCTGCGAGGAGGAACCATCCAACACACTCTCATTAACCCATTTAGACCCGAGGACGATTCTTAAAAAAATGTCTTCTAAATCCTGACTTCTAAACTTCTAAATCCATCCTATGTTTCTATGTCAGTGGTGCTCAAACGTTTTCATGTCAAGGACCCCCAGAATTATATGTATTTGGCCGCCGACCCACATCTGAAAATATGTTGTTCCAGGGACCCCTCAGAAGCAAAGATTTGAGTTAAAAACATTTGCTCTGAAATAATATATATTCAAAGATTTGCGCCACATTTTCACGATTTTTCAAAAATAGCAGACCTACAAGCTCGTAGCACGGCTATGAGCTTGTAGATCTGCTATTTTTCAACAGCTAAAGCATAACATAATGCTTAAAACACAAAAAGGGGTTCCCGCCCGAAATGGATTAAGTCTACTTAGACATCTCTGACTAATATTTACATGGGGCACCGCTAGATAAACACCCGACTCATTTCAATTATTCCACACCTCATAAGGACCCACAGCGGGAATTAATGTAAGGTCATTAATCGTAATTTGCATCATTAAAGGAGAAAAATAAACAACAACAATGGCATCATCATTTATGAATACTTAATCAGTGGATAATTACTGCATCTTTAGGCTAGAAAAGACTAAAGGGAAAATGAAATGGAGGGATTACTGTCTCTCTCTCTCTCTGAGTCTGCAGAGACAGTTTTGTCTCACCGCGGGCAGAGTCTATGGTCTGCAACTATAGGCTTAAGTCTTGGGAGCGTATTAAAACGATGATGATGGTGGATGGGTGGGTGGGTGGGTGGCATCATTTGGATAGAAAAGTATACAGAGAAACAAGTCGCTGTCATAGTCTGTGTAGCCTCGGAAACCCAGACGTTTTTTTATTTCCAGGGAGGAAAAAGAAGTCTGGGATCAAGTCCACTTCGATTCGGCATACAGTAGCGCAAACGTCGATCACTCTCTGCTGATTTCTGATCGTCTGCACCTTTGTTAAATTGACGCACACACACACGTACACACACACACACTCCTCTCTCTCTCTGTCGCTCTAATTAATTAGTCTCATGTTGCGCAGCTGCGTCTAGATTCTCCCGGCGGATCCTGCCGGGAGCTGCCTATGCCATAGAAAGCATAGGTGGACCCCAGGCTATAGTCTGTGTGACTTGGTGTGCAAAATGGTATAGCCTCTCTGTTGGTGTGTATAGAAGCTTAAGCCATTTTGACCTGGGAACGATTCTACAAATGTCTTCTGTCTAAATCAGACTGTTTTCTGAAAACAATAATGATAATAACAAATGTTATTTGTAGCATACTTTATATTTGACACAAATCTCAAAGGTAGGCTATTATACATTGTATAAGTGGTAAGATTAAGTTAGCTGATAGAAGCATAAGAAACTCACTGAGAGAGAGTTTGTTCATGCAGCAACCTCCCACACACCTCAACCGACATGTAGTCAGGGTTGTAAAATGCTTCGTCACTTTAACACCCTTCAAAGAATTAACACACTGCCCCCACGTTATGAAGATAAAAACAATAAGTACAGTCATAAATCACGCACGCACGCACGCACACACTGCACCTACTGCCATCCCAGCATAATCCAGATGGTCTGTCCAAGCTACAACTACTATGGAGCCAAACACTAAGGCCACGGAGCACTGGTCCAGGAGACTAAGACTTCCCAGCTGAGCTTTTAACATGAGGAGAGAGAGAGAGAGAGAGAGAGAGAGAGAGAGAGAGAGAGAGAGCACGAGGGCATGGAGCAGGTAGAGAGACAGAGAGAGAGAGAGAGAGAGAGAGAGAGAGGGCATGGCGCAGGTAAAGAGAGAGAGAGAGAGAGAGAGAGAGAGAGAGAGAGAGAGAGGGGGCATGGAGCAGGTAGAGAGAGACAGAGAGAGAGAGAGAGAGGGGGGGGACGACGTCAGAGAGAGAGAGAGAGAGGGCATGGAGCAGGTAGAGAGAGAGAGAGAGAGAGAGAGGGCATGGAGCAGGTAGAGAGAGAGAGAGAGAGGGAGGGGGGGGCGACAGAGAGGGCATGGGGGCAGGTAGAGAGAGAGAGAGAGAGAGAGAGAGAGAGAGAGAGAGAGAGAGAGAGAGCATGGAGCAGGTAGAGAGAGAGAGAGAGAGAGAGAGAGAGAGGGGGGGGGGGGGCAGAGGGGGCAGGTAGAGAGAGAGAGAGAGGGGGGGGGGGACAGAGGGGGCAGGTAGAGAGAGAGAGAGAGAGAAGGGGGGGACGACGACAGAGAGGGCATGGGGGCAGGTAGAGAGAGAGAGAGAGAGAGAGAGGGCATGGAGCAGGTAGAGAGAGAGAGAGAGAGAGAGAGAGAGAGAGGGGGGGACAGAGAGGGCATGGGGCAGGTAGAGAGAGAGAGAGAGAGAGAGAGAGAGAGAGAGAGAGAGAGAGAGAGAGAGAGAGAGAGAGAGAGAGAGAGAGAGAGGGCATAAGCAGGTAAAGAGACACAGACACTGTGGGAGTGAAATTGTGGAGACAGGGACACAGCTCCCCTTAGTGGATACATGTAGAACTGCCTATACAAATACAGTAGCACTATAATGATCAAACCAGTGATTTTCAATCTCCACCTGTGGGCCAGCACTCACTTTTCTTTGTCATAAATGTTCTTTTCTTTTTATATTTATTTTTGGCAAAGTGTGTTTAGCGTTTTTTAATGCAATCAGACCAGACTTTTCTGTAACTTTGAATGTATGGGCTGCCAAGGCCAGAAAGTAGTTTTTGCAAAAGTGGCAAAAACTACTTTCTGGCCTTGGCAGCCCATACATTCAAAACCAAACAAGATAAACAAATAACCAAACAATAGCAGGCATACCTACGCAACCACACAGTCAATACAGTAAACACAAACGATACAAGAGGGGGGAAAGGAGGGAGGCTATGCTACACATGCAATAGAACCACCTGTGAACAAGCAAGATATACAGTGCAGTATACTAGTGATGCACAATTGGTAGAGAGACAGACATCTCCCCCCTTTTTGAAACTAGCTCCTCGCCACTCGCCCTACACACTTCCACTCAGTTTGAGCATAGGTATATAAATAATAGAGACACACCGGAATTCCCCTTCCATCCATTTGCATTGCATTGCGTCTCTATTATTTATATCTATGCTCAAACCGAGTGGAAGTGTGTAGGGCAAGTGGTGAGGAGCTAGTTACAAAAAGGGCCTTTTAGACAGTTGACTATAGCAGTCTCCTATAGTCTCCTACCCAGCATTATAATGCATTATGGCTGTTTGGACCCAATCCACTTAATGTAGAAAGACTACGAGTTATATCTTTCAGAATGGAGGGATCTCCCAATATGAATAAGCAGATATCAAAAGGAATACCACTGATCTAAAAATAAATGTTACACAACTCGGCATCTAATAAGAGCTTGATCTCAATGTCCAATCTATCGATATACAAGTTGTGCTGTGTGTCCACAGGCTGTCTGCTTGCGTCCTCGTGGTAACAGACAGTCACAAAAAAGAAATAGAGAAAAAAAACAAAGTAACAGAAAGCTTGATTTACTTTACTTTGCCATTTATGAATTAACCCATTCTGGACGGGAACCCCTTTTGGTGTTTTAACTATGCATTATGTTATACTTTAGCTATTGAAAAATAGCAGATCTACAAGCTCATAGCGCGCCACCGAGTGGCGCGCTACGAGCTTGTAGATCTGCTATTTTTTTTTAATCGTGAAAATGCGGCACAAATCTTTGAATATATATTCTTTCAGAGCAAACGTTTTTTGGGTAAATGGGTTAATATTTGATCCTCGTATAGGGCTGGTACTGCTCAGTACTGTTTGATCCTCGTATAGGGCTGGTACTGCTCAGTACTGTTTGATCCTCGTATAGGGCTGGTACTGCTCAGTACTGTTTGATCCTCGTATAGGGCTGGTACTGCTCAGTACTGTTTGATCCTCGTATAGGGCTGGTACTGCTCAGTACCGTTTGATCCTCGTATAGGGCTGGTACTGCTCAGTACCGTTTGATCCTCGTATAGGGCTGGTACTGCTCAGTACCGTTTGATCCTCGTATAGGGCTGGTACTGCTCAGTACCGTTTGATCCTCGTATAGGGCTGGTACTGCTCAGTACCGTTTGATCCTCGTATAGGGCTGGTACTGCTCAGTACCGTTTGATCCTCGTATAGGGCTGGTACTGCTCAGTACCGTTTGATCCTCGTATAGGGCTGGTACTGCTCAGTACCGTTTGATCCTCGTATAGGGCTGGTACTGCTCAGTACCGTTTGATCCTCGTATAGGGCTGGTACTGCTCAGTACCGTTTGATCCTCGTATAGGGCTGGTACTGCTCAGTATTGTTTGTCTTTCAATGTTCTGTATACATATACAGTTTATTGCATTACAGAACTGCTGATTGGATTACAGTGAATGAAAAAAAAGAAACAGAGCTTTGGTTTGCGTAGCGTACGTGTGGCCCCTGAGATGCCTTTATTTAGTCTGAAAAATAACTTGTTTTTATTACTTTATACCCGTATATGTACAGCATTCCGTTTTATATTATTTGTTTTGTTTTCCTCCTTCATAGTGTTGGCCTTACTCTTACCATCCTACACTACATACTAGGCCTACATTAAAAGTTTACCTTTATGGATTTAGTTGAACATACTTGTTTTTTGAGAGGGGAAGCTCAAATGTAAAATGTTGTTAATTATTGGATGCAGGTTTATATTATGTAGACCTATCCAACATACATGGTGTTTTGGGTATCAATCTTTCCAAGAAAATGCTACAAAAGGATATTGTAATTTTTTTTTTTACAGATTTGGCACTTACAGCTTTGTGCCACATTGCTGCTATGGGTGTAAAAAGCACTGCATCGGAAATGTATCCGCCTAAAGCAGTGGTTCCCAAACCTTTTCGTGTCAAGGACCCCCAAATCAACATTTATTAGGCCACGGACCCCCCATTGTAAATCATGTGCCAGTGACCCCGATAAGGGAGGATGTTTACGGCTCTAGCAGTGATTTTCACACGCATTAGGCTACAGACCCCCGATGTAATGGCATTTCTATACCTCTGGTACCCCAATTTATATTGTAAAACCACTGTTAATTTAACTCTGAGAGTGTACAAATGTACACTCTCTGAGTTACAGACCCATAAGGGTCCATTTGGTTAGTAACTATCTCTAATTGAGCTAGGTACCCCCTGGAACTCCCTCAAGTACTTTGGGAACCCATGGCCTAAAGGCCAAGTTATGACATTTGCTATATCTATTTGAAACATTTAAACAAATGAATGGCTGCCTGCCACTGACCCAGCTCGCTTCCCCTTATTTTAAATATATTTAATAATAAATGATTAAAAAACATAATACACTTGATATGGTGGGATTTGTTTTGGTCATGATGAGTAATCAAAGTGATATTTCACTTTCAAAAAAAACTTTTGGTCAATAATATAGGTTTATGTGAACACCCCAGACAGTTTTTAAGTTGCTTGATTCAGTAGATATTTGATATTCATTCTAGCTGCCCCGCCCCCTTCCCATACAAACCCATTGTAAATATAAACTTCATTTTAACCATGATAGATTCATCGAAAATCTTTCTGGTGACTGATATTGGCCCTCTAATATGTGAGGGTGCCGTGTTTTTCCATTCAATTTTCATTTATTTTTTAATAATGTACAGTGCTTAACCCGTCCCATGTGTAATTTGGCTAGCGTGTATTGTGTCTGCGTAGTTTAGTCAGTAAAGCACCACAAGTTCCTCGGTTCAGTTCAGGGCACTGCCAACTCAGCCTAGCATAATTACCCTTGTTCTCTGATCTACTTAAATGATTGAAACTAGCTCAGTGGCCGTGTGTGTTTTTAGAGTGGTTACCCCGAGACTGGCCGAGCCTCACAAACGACTATAAAATGGTACCCATAATTCCTCCCTGCTTGGCACTCATCATCGAGGGTTGGATTGGGGCTTGAAAGAAATTCTCAAATTAGTGTAAACACAGCAACTACGGGGCTCAACATGCTCTGGTAAAGAAAAGGCCAGGGCTCTGCCCAATCACAGCAAGCTATGCTGTAGAGACACAGACTGACTGAAGATGGTACCATTGCTGACTGTTAACAGTGAGGACGGACACACAAAGGAGACAGCTCCACATCAACCACTTTCTGATCAGTCAGATTTAGAACCCACAGGACCATGCCAGAGGACTTACCAGAGGAACTAGCCAAAGCCTCAGATATAGGCCTACTGTATGACTTCCACCACAACATTGAGCCACTGCAAAATGCATCATGTGAAATATTCCACTTCAGAGCCCAGCATTTGGATGCAGAAAAGACAACCATGGTGACCAGCAGCACTTTAGCTGGAGCCTGGAGATGGTCGATCTAGTCTGTCTGTGCATTCATCGAATCGAAGTGAACTGGAAATTAGGATCTACATTCCACACTATTTGATACCCTTACACAGACATGATGATGCCATTATTGGCCACCTCCAGACATACATATAACGTTTATGTCCAAAGATCATTGAGCATAAACCTCATAAAATAAAAAGGCAATGCATTCAAAAATGGGGGGGGGAAAGGACATTCCTCACCCAACCTTCAAGTGCAGGAGGCCACAGCAGTTGCCCTTTGTCCAGATTCAGAGCCAATACTGTAGCTAAACCCTCAGAAATGTTCCCTGACCAAACTTTGTTTCTTTCAGATCTCAAAGTGTTCCGGCCTCACTACTCTGTGGTTCATCGATTTCTGATTCTGGTTTATTATTGGCCTTAAAAGAGTCTCTTTGACAGACCACCACCAAACACTCTTTTTGATACCTACAATGCATCACTTCCTGTACTTTTATAGCTGTTCCTGTTACCTCACTTCCTGGAACTGGAATTGCTAACATGCTTTTTTCCCCACAGCTCCTGCTATGAGCAAACCTTGTCAACAGCAAGTGAATGACCATATTCAACTACACAAAACACAACATATTTTCCGTATACTACATTTCAGCCAGGTTAAATATTCAACCCAGTATCACCCAGTATTTAAAAAAAAATCACACCTGTGTGAAATGAGTGGTACAACTCCATGTGGGGGTCCCCGGAAGTTCCAGACCCACAGGAACGCAGCCAGGGTGCCGGCCCGGTTCTGGCGAGCCATCCCACGTCCAAAACGGTTGGGAAATGACAGTGTTACCGTGTGGGGGTCCCCGGGGGGTCCCCGGAACATCCAGACCACCAGGAACGCGCCCAGGGGGCCGGCACGGTTTCGGGCGAGCCGCCCCACATCTGAAATGGTTGAGAAATGACAGAGTAACCGTGTGGGGGTCCCCAGGGGGTCCCTCAACTGTACTGTACTGTCACTGTACTATACTGTAACACCCCAAATCATCATATATACTGTGTGTGTGTGTGTGTGTGTGTGTGTGTGTGTGTGTGTGTGTGTGTGTGTGTGTGTGTGTGTGTGTGTGTGTGTGTGTGTGTGTGTAAATGGTAAATGGTGCATTTATATAGCGCCTTTATCCAAGGCGCTTTACAGAGATTGTGCATTACATTCACCCATTCACACACACATTCATACACCGATGGCGGCGGAAACCATGCAAGGCACCAACCAGCACATCAGGAGCAATTAGGGGGTTCAGTGTCTTGCTCAAGGACACTTCGACACTAACTCTGGGGGAGCCCGGGTTCGAACTGGCGACCTTGCGGTTACCATCCAGCCACTCTACCCTTGAGCCACCGCCGCTGATTGGCCACATCTCAAGAGCTACCAAGATCAACCTGTTCAAAGCCTGTGTGGAAAATATCCTTCTGTATGGTGCCGAAACATGGACAATGAATAAGGAGTTTCGGGATCGTCTTGACGGAACATACACAAGACTCCTCATGCGTGTCCAGAACCTCTCATGGAAGGACCATCCCACTAAAGCTCGGATTTATGGAGGCACCCCCCCCCCCCCCCCCCCCCCCATCTCAGTTGTTGTGGCAGGAGAAGACTCCGCTTTGCTGGACACTGCCACAGAGCAAAAGACCAGGTCATTTTGGATATTCTTCTGTGGAGACAACCCTGCCCATCAAGAGGAACACGACCTCTCACATTTCCAGATGTTCTGAGTAGGGTCACAGGACTGACTGTGAATGAACTTGGTGTGGCAATGAGCAACCGAGACCAGTGGAAGCAGCTTGTGTCGCAGATCTCGAGGGCACTCGAAGGATGATGATGATGAAAATGACCCAGGAAGACATCAGAATTTTGGGTCTCAAGCTAAAAACTTTGGGAGCTATGGACTAGAAGAGGGTATGTGTGCGTGTGCGTGTGCGTCAGTGTGCGTGTGTGTGCACGCACGTTATTCATTTATTAATTTTTTAATGTATGTATTTATTTATTTTTTACAATTAATCATCAGAGGTCGGCTTTGGCTGAAACCTTGTCCAGATATGGAATTGACTGGTGTCATAGTAGTGATGTCATCGTAGTGATGTCATCGTAGTGATGTCATACAGTGCACAGCGTCTGGTTTAGTTGATTCAAGGTTTTCTGTTTTTCCTTCTTTTAGTGACCTTGTTGGCAGTTGGCTACCAGTTCCCACCTGATGTCGTGTGGGAGTTCTGATTGGTCCAGACCATGCTGAGTAACTGCCAGTTTACATAAAGTCTTAAGAGAAGGACTCAAGTCTAAGATGTACAGCTCATCAGAAGTAGTGAAGTCTCCCTTGGATCCTCCAAAGAGGATGATACGATCTCCCACCATGCAACAGCACATACCATACATTGAACCTGGACCTTTCCCCTTGGGCTCAACCTTCTTCCAGGAGAAGGTCTTTGGACTGAATTTCCACAGATCATTGAAGGCCTGGTTACCGTTCCAGCCACCAAATATGTACAGCTCTTCATTGTAGGTAAATTCTGAATGAAGGCTGCGTCCTTCTGGAAGAGGCTGTGGAGAAGGTGTGCTCAGCCAGAGGTCGGTCTCTGTGTCAAACACTCTGATGGTGTTGTAGTACTGACCCCACAAGCCCCCAAAGACAAAGACAAACATCTTTGTCCCGATGATGGTAGCATGACACCATGAAGCAGGAGGTGGAGTTCCTCTGGTGTTAATTAAAGACCAGACCATTGTGCTGGTGTCCAACTTGTACATGTCATTAGTCCATCCAGTCAGCATGGTTCCTCCTCCATGGATAAACATGACCTTCTCCAACACACAGGCTGAGTGGTTGTACCTCTCCCCTGGAGGACCAGAAACCGTGCTGGGTTTGAACCATCTGTGGGTGTCGACATCAAATGCATAAAGCACATTGCAGTAAGGCCACCCTCCCCAGATGTAGACTGTATCTTCAACCAACACAGCTGTGTGGCCGTAGCGCCTGGATGGAAAACCAAGGTGACCGTCTCCTCTTCCAGGTTTCACTGGAGGTACCTTCTTCCAGAATAAAGACACTGTGTTGAAGACATGGACGTCCATCTGTTCTATGTTGTTGAAGGTCCCTCCATCACAGCCTCCAAAGGAATACAGTTTGTTCCTCACTGCTACAGCAGCATGGTCGGCTCGCTTTGGTCCTCCTGATTTGGCAACGGTCCAAGAAAGCATCGCCCCGTCTGTCCGTCCGTCCGTCTGTCTGTCTGTCTGTCACCCTCTCTCTTCTCTCTCTCTCTCGACGTCTACAGTAATTTCCAACACGGTGCATCATCTTATATCTTCCATGTGTGAGATCACACGCAACACAAACTGTTGCCATGCACACCTTAACGATGCCAATTAGTGCAGCTGTTCTCATTTGCACCTTTTGACTCTCTTTAAAAGCCTGTTCATTCACACTTACTGTAAACTGGTATCAGAGATGTGTAGAGTGAATCCCTAGAAAGATGTCCCCTCAGCCAGTTAGTTCTGGGACTAACACAAGCACAACCACCAGACAGAAAACAAACGGGACTACACCAAATCATAAGAAAACAAAAATAAATCTATCTTACACACTGGAAAAGATCTACCCAAAACCAGAGCTAAATGTAATGCTATTGGGGCGCCCGCTGGCCTAGCGGTCCAGGCACATGCCAGATATAGGATCTCGCCTGACAGTATGTTGTGTGTTCGAGTCCTGTTCATGATGACCTTTGCTGCATGTCTCTCTCTCTCTCCCCCCATCAGGACCGTCTCATCCCATACCCCAGAAGGGTCGTCTCATCCCATACCCAAGAAGGGTCGTCTCATCCCATACACCCACAGTGGACTTATTCATGTATGTATTTGTTAATTCACTGTCCCAGGAATGGCTGGACCAAAGGAGAAGTTCCAGCTCCAATAGTTTTTTTAGGAATAATTTTAAATTAATATGCACGTTTTTCACTATGATATCTATGTTTCTTTTTTTTGTGAAAAGTCATGATGAAATATTAAAGAGTACCTCAAGTTGTATGTATTGCTGTACTTCAATATATTTTGATGAGGAATATTCTTTATGGAATATTTTGCATTGGGTAAAATATACCAGTGTTTATTGATGGTGTAACAAAACCCGTGTGAAGTGAGGGGCACTCTTATCATCGTGCATCATCATGACGTAAAATAGACACTATTCCTATAGACCAATTATTTGTTTACAAACATTGGGACTGGGCGCACGGGTGACTGTCAGTGAGGACGGACACACAAAGGAGACAGCTCCACATCAACCACTTTCTGATCAGTCAGATTTAGAACCCACAGGACCATGCCAGAGGACTTACCAGAGGAACTAGCCAAAGCCTCAGATATAGGCCTACTGTATGACTTCCACCACAACATTGAGCCACTGCAAAATGCATCATGTGAAATATTCCACTTCAGAGCCCAGCATTTGGATGCAGACAAGACAACCATGGTCGATGATGAGTGACCAGCAGCACTTCAGCTGGAGATGGTCCATCTAGTCTGTCTGTGCATTCATCGAATCGAAGTGAACTGGACATTAGGATCTACATTCTACACTATTTGATACCCTTACACAGACATGATGATGCCATTATTGGCCACCTCCCAGACATACATATAACTTGTATGTCAAAAGATCATTGAGCATTAAAACCTCCGGAAAAATCATCAAATAAAAAGGCAATGCATTAAAAAAAGGGGGAAAAAAAGGATATTCCTCACCCAACCTTCAAGTGCAGGAGGCCACAGCAGTTGCCCTTTGTCCAGATTAAGAGCTAATACTGTAGCTAAACCCTCAGAAATGTTCCCTGACCAAACTTTGTTTCTTTCAGTGTTCTGGCCCCACTACTCTGTGGTTTATCGATGTCTGATTCTGGTTTATTATTGGCCTTAAAAGAGGCTCTTTGACAAACCACCACCAAACACTCTTTTTGATACCTACAATGCATCACTTCCTGTACTTTTATAGCTGTTCCTGTTACCTCACTTCCTGTAACTGGAATTGCTAACATGCTTTTTTCACCACAGCTCCTGCTATGAGCAAACCTTGTCAACAGAAAGTGAATGACCATATTCAACTACACAAAACACAACATATTTTCCATATACTACATTTCAGCCAGGTTAAATATTCAACCCAGTATCACCCAGTATTTATAAAAAAAAATCACACCTGTGTGAAATGAGTGGTGCAACTCCGTGTGGGGGTCCCCGGAAGTTCCAGACCCACAGGAACGCAGCCAGGGTGCCAGCCCGGTTCTGGCGAGCCATCCCGCGGACGGTCGGGAAATTACAGTGTTACCGTGTGGGGGTCCCCGGGGGGTCCCCGGAACATCCAGACCACCAGGAATGCGCCCAGGGGGCCGGCACGGTTCCGGGCGAGCCGCCCCACATCTGAAATGGTTGAGAAATGACAGAGTAACCGTGTGGGGGTCCCCAGGGGGTCCCTCAACTGTACTGTACTGTCACTGTACTATACTGTAACACCCCAAATCATCATATATACTGTGTGTGTGTGTGTGTGTGTGTGTGTGTGTGTGTGTGTGTGTGTGTGTGTGTGTGTGTGTGTGTGTGTGTGTAAATGGTAAATGGTGCATTTATATAGCGCCTTTATCCAAGGCGCTTTACAGAGATTGTGCATTACATTCACCCATTCACACACACATTCATACACCGATGGCGGCGGAAACCATGCAAGGCACCAACCAGCACATCAGGAGCAATTAGGGGGTTCAGTGTCTTGCTCAAGGACACTTCGACACTAACTCTGGGGGAGCCCGGGTTCGAACTGGCGACCTTGCGGTTACCATCCAGCCACTCTACCCTTGAGCCACCGCCGCTGATTGGCCACATCTCAAGAGCTACCAAGATCAACCTGTTCAAAGCCTGTGTGGAAAATATCCTTCTGTATGGTGCCGAAACATGGACAATGAATAAGGAGTTTCGGGATCGTCTTGACGGAACATACACAAGACTCCTCATGCGTGTCCAGAACCTCTCATGGAAGGACCATCCCACTAAAGCTCGGATTTATGGAGGCACCCCCCCCCCATCTCAGTTGTTGTGGCAGGAGAAGACTCCGCTTTGCTGGACACTGCCACAGAGCAAAAGACCAGGTCATTTTGGATATTCTTCTGTGGAGACAACCCTGCCCATCAAGAGGAACACGACCTCTCACATTTCCAGATGTTCTGAGTAGGGTCACAGGACTGACTGTGAATGAACTTGGTGTGGCAATGAGCAACCGAGACCAGTGGAAGCAGCTTGTGTCGCAGATCTCGAGGGCACTCGAAGGATGATGATGATGAAAATGACCCAGGAAGACATCAGAATTTTGGGTCTCAAGCTAAAAACTTTGGGAGCTATGGACTAGAAGAGGGTATGTGTGCGTGTGCGTGTGCGTCAGTGTGCGTGTGTGTGCACGCACGTTATTCATTTATTAATTTTTTAATGTATGTATTTATTTATTTTTTACAATTAATCATCAGAGGTCGGCTTTGGCTGAAACCTTGTCCAGATATGGAATTGACTGGTGTCATAGTAGTGATGTCATCGTAGTGATGTCATCGTAGTGATGTCATACAGTGCACAGCGTCTGGTTTAGTTGATTCAAGGTTTTCTGTTTTTCCTTCTTTTAGTGACCTTGTTGGCAGTTGGCTACCAGTTCCCACCTGATGTCGTGTGGGAGTTCTGATTGGTCCAGACCATGCTGAGTAACTGCCAGTTTACATAAAGTCTTAAGAGAAGGACTCAAGTCTAAGATGTACAGCTCATCAGAAGTAGTGAAGTCTCCCTTGGATCCTCCAAAGAGGATGATACGATCTCCCACCATGCAACAGCACATACCATACATTGAACCTGGACCTTTCCCCTTGGGCTCAACCTTCTTCCAGGAGAAGGTCTTTGGACTGAATTTCCACAGATCATTGAAGGCCTGGTTACCGTTCCAGCCACCAAATATGTACAGCTCTTCATTGTAGGTAAATTCTGAATGAAGGCTGCGTCCTTCTGGAAGAGGCTGTGGAGAAGGTGTGCTCAGCCAGAGGTCGGTCTCTGTGTCAAACACTCTGATGGTGTTGTAGTACTGACCCCACAAGCCCCCAAAGACAAAGACAAACATCTTTGTCCCGATGATGGTAGCATGACACCATGAAGCAGGAGGTGGAGTTCCTCTGGTGTTAATTAAAGACCAGACCATTGTGCTGGTGTCCAACTTGTACATGTCATTAGTCCATCCAGTCAGCATGGTTCCTCCTCCATGGATAAACATGACCTTCTCCAACACACAGGCTGAGTGGTTGTACCTCTCCCCTGGAGGACCAGAAACCGTGCTGGGTTTGAACCATCTGTGGGTGTCGACATCAAATGCATAAAGCACATTGCAGTAAGGCCACCCTCCCCAGATGTAGACTGTATCTTCAACCAACACAGCTGTGTGGCCGTAGCGCCTGGATGGAAAACCAAGGTGACCGTCTCCTCTTCCAGGTTTCACTGGAGGTACCTTCTTCCAGCATAAAGACACTGTGTTGAAGACATGGACGTCCATCTGTTCTATGTTGTTGAAGGTCCCTCCATCACAGCCTCCAAAGGAATACAGTTTGTTCCTCACTGCTACAGCAGCATGGTCGGCTCGCTTTGGTCCTCCTGATTTGGCAACGGTCCAAGAAAGCATCGCCCCGTCTGTCCGTCCGTCCGTCTGTCTGTCTGTCTGTCTGTCTGTCTGTCACCCTCTCTCTTCTCTCTCTCTCTCTCGACGTCTACAGTAATTTCCAACACGGTGCATCATCTTATATCTTCCATGTGTGAGATCACACGCAACACAAACTGTTGCCATGCACACCTTAACGATGCCAATTAGTGCAGCTGTTCTCATTTGCACCTTTTGACTCTCTTTAAAAGCCTGTTCATTCACACTTACTGTAAACTGGTATCAGAGATGTGTAGAGTGAATCCCTAGAAAGATGTCCCCTCAGCCAGTTAGTTCTGGGACTAACACAAGCACAACCACCAGACAGAAAACCAACGGGACTACACCAAATCATAAGAAAACAAAAATAAATCTATCTTACACACCGGAAAAGATCTACCCAAAACCAGAGCTAAATGTAATGCTATTGGGGCGCCCGCTGGCCTAGCGGTCCAGGCACATGCCAGATATAGGATCTCGCCTGACAGTATGTTGTGTGTTCGAGTCCTGTTCATGATGACCTTTGCTGCATGTCTCTCTCTCTCTCCCCCCATCAGGACCGTCTCATCCCATACCCCAGAAGGGTCGTCTCATCCCATACCCCAGAAGGGTCGTCTCATCCCATACCCCAGAAGGACCGTCTCATCCCATACACCCACAGTGGACTTATTCATGTATTTATTTGTTAATTCACTGGACCATTCTCACATGTCCCAGGAATGGCTGGACCAAAGGAGAAGTTCCAGCTCCAATAGTTTTTTTAGGAATAATTTTAAATTAATATGCACGTTTTTCACTGATTTTGCCTCCCTATGATATCTATGTTTCTTTTTTTTGTGAAAAGTCATGATGAAATATTAAAGAGTACCTCAAGTTGTATGTATTGCTGTACTTCAATATATTTTGATGAGGAATATTCTTTATGGAATATTTTGCATTGGGTAAAATATACCAGTGTTTATTGA
This sequence comes from Electrona antarctica, assembly GCF_951216825.1. Lineage (NCBI taxonomy): Eukaryota > Metazoa > Chordata > Actinopteri > Myctophiformes > Myctophidae > Electrona > Electrona antarctica. The sequence goes on from NC_136812.1 coordinate 9,218,516, forward strand.
TGGTGTAACAAAACCCGTGTGAAGTGAGGGGCACTCTTATCATCGTGCATCATCATGACGTAAAATAGACACTATTCCTATAGACCAATTATTTGTTTACAAACATTGGGACTGGGCGCACGGGTGACTGTTTCATGTAATCAATTCCCAACAGATCTCCAAACCTGTTTGGGGAGCGCTGGTGTGGCGTAAGCCTATTGGTGGATGTCATTATATTTAATTTAAACAAGGTTATACACCTCACACCTGGTTTCAGTCCATTCAACCTCCTCTTGTGTGTTGGCTAGTGAGATGCACCCTATGAGACATTTATACTTCAAAGCGCAACAGTATTGCACACAGAGAACAGCTGATATACAAGCTCACATTGCATCGCGGATGCGACTATTGTGAGTGTAGAGGTCTGCGTGCGCGACACCTTCGCGGGACGAAGCATAAATTATACTTGATGGGCTGCAGGTGCGCGTGCAGCCATGGACAAACACCCCCTTTTTGAAACTAGCTCCTCGCCACTCGCCCTACACACTTCCACTTGGTTTGAGCATAGATATATGAATAATAGAGATGGCACTGGAGGCGAGGGGAATCCCGGTGCCGTCTCTATTATTTATATATCTATGCTCAAACCAAGTGGAAGTGTGTAGGGCGAGTGACGAGGGCTTAGTTTCAAAAGGGGCCTGCAGGCTCTGCTGCCGTGATCATGAGCGCACCTCCCGTTCTTATGACAGCGACTGGAGGTGTGGTTTTGAGGACAACTGTTTTGAATTGCTATTATTGTTCAAACACAACAGAAACCAAGGATTATATATTTCAAGGGCGAGAGATCACAATAAAAATCCTAATCAATCTTCCTCCACACTGTCTGTCTGTCTGTCTGTCTGTCTGTCTGTGTCCCTCCCTCTCTCGACATCTACAATCATTTTCAACACGATGCATCATCTTATATCTTCAACACTTGGTTGTGAAAACCAACCAAACGCTATTTCGTGCTCGGACAGACAGACAGACAGACAGGGACAAACATAGCTGTCCCAAAAAAAAATCACACCCGTGTGAAGTAAGTGGTGCAACTCCGTGTGGGGGTCCTCGGGGGGGAGGGGGGGGGGTGGAGTTCCAGACCCACAGGAACGCACCCAGGGTGCCGGCCCGATTCCGGCGAGCCGCCCCGCGTCCAAAACGGTTGAGAAATGACAGTGTTACCGTCCCTCTACTGTACTGTACTGTCACTGTACTATACTGGCACACCCACAATCACCATATATGCAGTTAATATATGCATGTGTGTTTGTGTGTGTGTTAGGTTGCGCACAGGTGGTGAAAAACAACCATGCTGTTTTCGTGCTCGGACGCACCCAGCCAACCAACCCAGCCAGCCACACACATAGTGCGGGCGGCGGGCGGGCGGGCGGCGGTGGCTCAGGGGTAGAGTAGCTGGATGGTGACCGCAAGGTTGCCAGTTCGAACCCGGGCTCCCCCAGAGTTAGTGTCGAAGTGTCCTTGAGCAAGACACTGAACCCCTAATTGCTCCTGATGTGCTGGTTGGTACCTTGCATGGTTTCTTCCGCCATCGGTGTATGAATGTGTGTGTGAATGGGTGAATGTAATGCACAATCTATGTAAAGCGCCTTGGATAAAGGCGCTATATAAATGCACCATTTACCATTTACCATAGTCACTTAAGGAAGTGGTTGCACCACTTTAAAAAAACAAAAAAACAGTATGCCTAATCAAAATGGCTATGCCTTCTGTTTTCCTCTCTCTTATGTTGATTTTGCTACTTCAACTCAACAATTTGCTCAAAATACATGCATTTGAAGCATAATTATAATATTCGCCGTCTACCTCATTACACTTAAATCACATGCTTTGTAAACAAATGTATGGAACTGTGGTATGGTGTTTCCAGCTATCAAATGTTTGTATGAATTAGCACATGATAGCACAATCTCTGATGACTATAAAATCTATCTAAAATTATATATAGCAGTGCAACCAATTTACTTCAGACTTGGCATGTGTATCGATAAGGACAAGGGAGTGATGAGTGATGAAGCCGATCTATAAATCCTGTCTGCCTGCCTGCCTGCCTGCCTGACTGCCTGCCTGCCTGTCTGTCTGTCTGTCTGTCTGTCTGTCTGTCTGTCTGTCTGTCTGTCTGTCTGTCTGTCTGTCTGTCTGCCTGCCTGCCTGCCCGCCCGCCTGCCCGCCCGCCTGTCTGTCTGTCTGCCTGCCTGCCTGCCTGCCTGCCTGCCCGCCCGTCCGCCTGCCCGCCTGCCTGCCTATGTGTGTCCTTTTATGCACATATAGAGTGTGGTAATATGTCATAGTACGTACTGAGTACTGACATCATAGACTCCAAGTGTAAAGGACACTGCACTAAGCACACTGACAAGAAGTGATAGGTTCTCTGACAACGGGTACAACAGGTATAACCAGAGGGGGCCGAGGAGGGGCATGCATTCGCAACAGGTTTCGCCCTATAGTTAATATCTAAAATTATTGGATTATATTATTTGTCTTAAAATATTTGTTCTATGACAGATTTGACAATATAATCCTAACGGAGCCCCTGAGTGGCCATGGTAAGAAAATTAAATTATCTCGTCCGATCCTTATAATTCTATCCTCATAAATGTGCACTTAAACCCTCTACTTACTTATAAATGAATGGGTGAATGTAATGCACAATCTATGTAAAGCGCCTTGGATAAAGGCGCTATATAAATGCACCATTTACCATTTACCATAGTCACTTAAGGAAGTGGTTGCACCACAAAAAAACAAACAAAAAAACAGTAGGCCTAATCAAAATGGCTATGCCTTCTGTTTTCCTCTCTCTTATGTTGATTTTGCTACTTCAACTCAACAATTTGCTCAAAATACATGCATTTGAAGCATAATTATAATATTCGCCGTCTACCTCATTACACTTAAATCACATGCTTTGTAAACAAATGTATGGAACTGTGGTATGGTGTTTCCAGCTATCAAATGTTTGTATGAATTAGCACATGATAGCACAATCTCTGATGACTATAAAATCTATCTAAAATTATATATAGCAGTGCAACCAATTTACTTCAGACTTGGCATGTGTATCGATAAGGACAAGGGAGTGATGAGTGATGAAGCCGATCTATAAATCCTGTCTGTCTGCCTGTCTGCCTGCCTGCCTGCCTGCCTGCCTGCCTGCCTGCCTGTCTGTCTGTCCGCCCGCCCGCCCGCCCGTCCGTCCGTCCGCCCGCCCGCCCGCCCGCCCGCCTGCCTGCCTGCCTATGTGTGTCCTTTTATGCACATATAGAGTGTGGTAATATGTCATAGTACGTACTGAGTACTGACATCATAGACTCCAAGTGTAAAGGACACTGCACTAAGCACACTGACAAGAAGTGATAGGTTCTCTGACAACGGGTACAACAGGTATAACCAGAGGGGGCCGAGGAGGGGCATGCATTCACAACAGGTTTCGCCCTATAGTTAATATCTAAAATTATTGGATTATATTATTTGTCTTAAAATATTTGTTCTATGACAGATTTGACAATAGAATCCTAACGGAGCCCCTGAGTGGCCATGGTAAGAAAAATAAATTATCTCGTCCGATCCTTATAATTCTATCCTCATAAATGTGCACTTAAACCCTCTACTTACTTATAAAGGAACATGGTTAGAAATAAACTCATAATGATGCTTCATAAACACTTGATCCGATTCCTCACACTGCTGTGGAAGGCTGCATGTTTAATATCAGCCAAGGCATGACATGAAAATAAATCAATGCAATTTATTTAGCTGATGATCAATTACCAACACATTTTGAGTGCTATTGACGTAATGCAAATAAGAATGGCCTGTGGTGAAACTGTAGCAAACTATCCTGTTGTCAGGATTTTATGTTGCCAACACCATTTTGTAAGTGTGCATGCCTCCTGTTTACCTTAGGACTCTTTAATCACTTAAGCTCTAGTTTAGCTTTTAAATTCTTATACTTAAAATAAATGTGCCTATACTAATCACAGCGATCGGCCGCAGGGTTGATGCACATCAGTGGTTTTAAACCCTTTTCACATCAAAGTTCATTATCTATCCTGCATTTGAGCCACGGACCACCATTTGATGAGATTCAGCCTCTCAGACCCAAAACTTCTAATATATTGTTGTCGTTGGATAAGATTTTGTCCACAATTCCATTCCATGCTGTATTGATATGTTTGTGTGTGTGTGTGTGTGTGTGTGTGTGTGTGTGTGTGTGTGTGTGTGTGTGTGTGTGTGTGTGTGTGTGTGTGTGTAGGCTGTGCAACAGTGACACTTGGTTGTGAAAAACAACCAAACGCTATTTCGTGCTCAAAATGGCTATGCCTTCTGTTTTCCTTTCTCTTATGTTGATTTTGCTACTTCAACTCAACAATTTGCTCAAAATACATGCATTTGAAGCATAATTATAATATCCGCCGTCTACCTCATTACACTTAACACTGCTTTGTAAACAAATGTATGGAACTGTGGTATGGTGTTTCCAGCTATCAAATGTTTGTATTTGTTTGTATGAATTAGCACATAGCACAATCTCTGTTGACTATAAAATCTATCTAAAATTATATATAGCAGTGCAACCAATTTACTTCAGACTTGGCATGTGTATGATTTGTATCGATAAGGACAAGGGAGGGATGAGTGATGAAGCCGATCTATGATATTGATATGTTGGTACCAGTAGGAGAGATAACAGGCAAACGTGATCAAAATGACAATTCTTCTACATTCTCTATTTTTGTAGACCTCTTGTAAATAATTTACGAGAAAGTTGCTTAATTATTAAGCAATGCACTGAATGCAGATGTTTTAACAACAAATCTGTACTCTTGAGAGCGTAAAATTAAACCAAATGGACCCGTATGCCGGGTCCATTTGGTTTCATTTCACGCTCTCAAGAGTTCAAGATCTATAAAAGGTCCATTTGGTTATACCAACTTTCATTTAGCTGAGGACCACCTGTAACCTCCTCAATTAAAACCCATTTTGGGCGGGAACCCCTTTTGGTGTTAGCATTATGTTATGCATTAGCTATTGAAAAATAACAGATCTACAAGCTCATAGCGCGCCACCGAGTGGCGCGCTACGAGCTTGTAGGTCTGCTATTTTTTGAAAAATCGAAGAACCACTGACATAGAAACATAGCTTTTTCAGAAAACTGTCAGGATGTAGAAGACATTTTTAGAATCTGATCTCAGGTCAAAATGGATTAAGGACCACTGGTGGTCCCCAGACCACTGATCTACATTGGAGCGTCCAACAACCTATACAGACCCATGGCTGTACAGTATGCCTGTACAGTATGCCTGTACAGTATGCCTGGGGAAATCCTGCAGTCATATCGGAGTATGTTTTATGGCCTTGTGTTTTCACCTCGTTCCAATGATCGACACACACTGGAGTGATGTTGGCAGAAATGAACTCTGTCATGTGTGAGGCATTGCCCTTTGCAACACCCATCATCATTGAATGAGGAGGGCGCCCAATGTAACAGTAGTTTATCATCACTGTCATTATTGCTATAGCAAACTGGAGACCAGAAGGACGTTGGTGGTCTCCTAGCCTAGTCGGTATATACCCAGGCTTTTGTTTTCGTTCGCATCGGCTCAAAAAAGATGAAAGTCTGGGGGGAACAAGATACATTTGCTGGTCTAGGAGTGGGAGTGGACTACAGTGCAGAGGAGGCATCGCTCAAAATAATAGCGACGTCAGTTTTCTCTGCTGTTTTCTACCAGGCAGGGGAGGGGGCGGGAATTCAGATTTTACGGAGGCCAGTTTCGAATTGCAGCCGTCCGTAGGTGCCCTTTGAGAGCGGTTTTGAAGGAGTCAAGGGATTCGCATGTCTTAATGACTGTTGGTAGGGCGTTCCACATTTTGGTGGCATAGGAGCGAAAATAATTTAGTCCCTTGTTTGTGCCGAACCTGGGTTGTACATGGTTCGTTGCACTTCCTCTGGTGTTATGGGTGTGGACTTCGTTAACATTAAGGAAGTATCTAGACAGGTACATGGGTATCTTGGTGGTGTATCGAATCTTGTGGACCAGACCCATTGCAAGATGCTGTCGTCGACCCTAAGCCATTCCAGCCTGTCAAAGTGGGCAGGGGTGAGGTGGGTTTGGGGGGTGAGGCCAAGTAGGAGCCTGACCAGTTTGTTTTGGGAAGTCTGGAGCCTAGTTTTAAGGGCCTTTGAGGTGCTGTGGTACCAGGAGGTGCATGCATAGTCAAATAAACCTTGTACGAGAGCTCCTGTTAAGGTCTTCAAGGTGTTTTTGTTGACCAGTGAGGAGATCCTGTAAAGGAATCTTGTTCTTTGGTTGACTTTTTTGATTACGTTGGTGGCCATTTTATCACCAGAAAGATTAGCCTCCAGGATGGAACCTAGGTAGGTAATTTCATCTTTACGTGTGATAACATTGTCACCCACTCTAACCAAGAAGCCATTTGCCTTGCTGAGATTACTATTAGATCCGAAGAGAATGGATTCAGTTTTTCCCAGGTGTAAAGATAGTTTGTTATCAGCGAGCCAGGTGCAGATTCAACCGAGTTCAGAGCTGAGGGCCTTTTCAACCTGCAGTTTGTTCCTGTCCGAGACTAGCAGTGCCGAGTCATCTGCGAACAGGAACAAGTTGCAGTCACAAGCTGATGTCATGTCGTTTACATATATTAGGAACAGTAAAGGCCCTAGTATGCTTCCTTGTGGAACGCCACAGCTCACTGGGAGGGGGGGACAGTGTTCCATTCACCTCCACCATCTTTTCTCTCCCCTCCAGGTAGGATTGCATCCAGCTCACTGATGTGCTATCGAAACCAATTGCTTTTAGCTTGTTAACCAGTATGGAGTGGTTCACGGTGTCAAAAGCCTTTTGGAGGTCCAGCATGACCATGCCGCAGTATTTGCCAGCATCCACCTCATGTTTGATGTGGTCGCTCAAATAGAGAAGGCATGTGTCAGTGGAGTGGGATGTTCCGAACTCGTACATTCATTTATTTGTGGCAAGATACTTTTCAACCTGTTCATAGACTATTTTTTCCATCACTTTCGAGATGGAGCTTAGAATAGAAATAGGGCGGTAGTTGCCGGGGTCTAATTTAATCCCTTTCTTGTGCAAGGGGGTTACTTTGGCCAGTTTGAAATCTTGGGGGACCTGTCCCTGTTTGATGGAGAGGTTTACTATGTGGGTGATGATTGGAGCTATAGAGATGGATGCATCTGCAGCAGCATCTCACAGGTTTGGATTGCTGGGGGGCCTGGGGGACGTGAGCAATAAGGAAAATGAGAAGGGTCTCGCTTAGTCGCTTCACTGCCAAAAAAGGGATGGTCACGCAGATTAGACACACCAACGGACCGACATGCGGTTGGACATGCGCTGCTCCGTGCTTGCGGTTAGGGTTAGGTTAGGGTTTGAGGTAGGTTGCTGGTCTAATGACAGTCGGACCAATAGTATGTCTAAACTAAGGGCCGATTCATACTCCTATTTTACCGCTGTTTCGGCGCTGTAGTGCCGAAATGATTTCGGCTCGTCAGAAATTTTCAGTAGCACCGAAGAGCCGACTTTAGGACGGTACCCGCCCCCCCGAACCTCAAATGACGTCACATTGTAGGCTCTACAGCGCCGAACCGACTTTTATTCGGCTCTAAAATAGGAGTATGAATGGCCGATTCATACTCCTATTTTAGAGCCGAATAAAAGCCTGTACGTACCCCCAAAAAATTTAAATTGCTTTTCTTCCTTGCTATGTAATCAGACACTGATTAAGACCTGCATGAAAAGCAGATGTGAGGCAGCTCTTTCATGGTAGACTTGGCTGTCGGCTGAAAAGCAACAGCTAGGCCCGCGAGGACGGCAGACCAGTTAGTGATGAATGCTGCTGGGAGCTCGTATAATCTGACAGGTTTTTGTTTTGGAAAATCACACTCCTCTCCGGCGCGGGGTCATTACAAATGCAAATCCCAGTCGCAGCGGTGTTTTACGACACCTGTTCTTGTTTTCCAGGCCGTTCCCCGGCGGGTGCCCCCGTCGAGGGCTCACAAATCAGGCGTAAAGCGAGAGAGGGGTGGACAGGTAGACCCACTCAGCCGTCAACGTGGTCCCCCTCCCCCCCAACCCCCCCCCCCCCAGTCGCCCCCTCTCCCCTCCTTCCTCCATCACAGCTCCGCCATTTGTTCTGTCATCAGTCATTTTCATAGCGCCATCCCTCTCTCTCTCCCATCTCCATCTATCACCTCTTTCTTCTTCACTCCCTGTTTCCATACGCCCCCTCCGTCTCCTTATCTCTTCATCTCTCTCTCTCTCTCTCTCTCTCTCTCTCCTCTCTCTCTCTCTCTCTCTCTCTCTCTCTCTCTCTCTCTCTCTCTCTCTCTCTCTCTCTCTCTCTCTCTCTCTCTCTCTCTCTCTCTCTCTCTCTCTCTCTGTGTGAGATAAGGACACTCAATCCCGCCCCAATCTGTTAATTCCGTGTCTGCCTCCTTCTGTTTCTTGTCAATCCAAAGAGTGTGATTGGAGGACTGGAGTGTGAATTGGGTCAAAGAGCTTCCCCATTAACGTCTCCAGGTTAATGCACAGGGAATAGAAAGACCTACAGTAAGTGCAGTAGTCACACAGTATTGCTTTCAGAACAGTGCAGATAGGACTTTCATAATAAATGTGTGTTCTCTTATCTAGTTTTTTTAATACACTTATGTATTACATCTTATGTTTTTTTGTATTAATATAGGCTACTGTAGGCAGCTAATTGGACCATTTACTGTGTAGGAATGTGCCATCTAATGTTCTCTTTGTCTAATATAAATTTAATATTTAAATTGTTGACAAAACTTTTGTACAAGGTTAATTATACAAGGTAAACTATGATCTTATGTGAATACACACATTTTAAATAGCTCTTCCAGTGAGCTCGTCCTCCTACTGAAATGTGTGAGCTTGTCTGCCAACAGTCCATTTCCAAAGGTATGATTATCCTCACCACTCACAATCCCAGCCAAAATGTACTTAACAGGGGATTCAGGGCAGGGATACACACACAGCTGTGCCTGTTTCACTTGGTCAGTCACGATCATTGCTTTTCTTTTGAATGCAATGATGAACATTTAGAGACTGCTTAGGGGCCAGCGATAGATAGGATCACATGGGGGGCATTCCAGACGTGGAAATCCAAGAATCGTATGCAAACAATGACTGAAACTTGTTGTTGTTGGTCTGTGTGTGTGTGTGTGTGTGTGTGTGTGTGTGTGTGTGTGTGTGTGTGTGTGTGTGTGTGTGTGTGTGTGTGTGTGTGTGTGTGTGTGTGTGTGTGTGTGTGTGTGTGTGTGTGTGTGTGTGTGTGTGTGTGATAAGTGCCAAATGATGCTAGCTGCCAATAGAGGGTATGCGCGTAACATCATCATCATACCCAGAAGTTATGCGGGAACGCCTACTGAGGGTCAAAAAACTACTTTCTGGCCTTGACAGCCCATACATCCAAACAGAAAAGTCCTATTTGATTGCATTAAACGACATTAAACTCACTTTACCACTCGATCGATGTGCCATTCACTTTATGCATGCGCATATACCCTCTATAGGTGAACTTAGGACCTCCACACTGAGATCACCCCCACATTATGTGGGGAAAAGAGTTGTGATGACTGACATTATCGTTGTATGTCATTGATATCATGATACAGCCATCATCATCATCCTATAAGTGCATGTACCTTTTTATTGTCATTGTGCTACTAACGCTTACCGCCATTGCCGTTGATTAATGACAATTGCGATTTTATAGTGCATTCGATCGATCGAGCCATAATGCTACTTACGTTAGCCGGTTAGCTAGCTATGTTGTTAGCACAGCACTGGAGCGTCCATCTTAGATCGTCATCGCCATAATAATCCATTCTATCTGTTTCTTTCAATCGCCTGTATCTCCTATTCCTTGTCCCAGATGGCATTTTTGGTCAAAACAGCGTTTCTTTGACGGCACAGAGCCGGCGATGTGGAGCTCTCCAGTGCCCCGGTTTGGATTCATATTGTAAACAAGGCCTGTCCAGGCTCCGTTTAGCTTCCTAGGATAATCTACTTCCGGTAGACTGGAAATGTGGCTTTTCAAAATAAGAGCTCAAATGCGAAAAATGCTGGCGTGAATTAGATCCTAATTTTTCAATAAATGCTAGCGCTGGAGCCTAAGTGGGGCAGTCTAGAGTTTAAATGGACAGGTCAAAAGGGAGACATCGAAGAGGAAGGATGGATGGGGAAGGGTCAACATATGGAATGTCAGAACAGGTCAGCTCCATATATGGAGATCTACTTTGTAGATTTGGTTTATTATTACAAATCAGCCCTCCATTTCGGCAATTTAAAAATAGCCGATCTACAAGCTCACAGTGCGTCACGGTAGTACTCTTTCCACCACTGCATCTTTGGAGACTGTCACTTGTCCCACACAATAACACACTGAGAACACATCTCTGTCAACCATGGGCTTCCTGTAGCACAGCCCAACATGTATGGGCTTGTACAGCCTCGAGGGTATGGCAGGTAGAAAATAAAAAGGGGAAGCCTTTTCAGGATATAATATGATCTAGCTGAGGGTGCTGTTGAACTGGTTTGTCACTATTGAAGTCTAGCATTTGGGAATACAGTTCAAGTCTTTTTTTGGCAAAATAAAACCGATGTAAGTATCTCCAAGTTATGTTCTTTTACATTTCTGTCTGAGACGTGTGATTGTGTTGGACTTTTTTTCCATTTCCCAGGGCTTGTTCAACCAGAATGCATATGATGTAAAATATAAAATGCTTGTTTCTGGGACGATTCTCTTGCCTGTATAACTCTTGTTTCTGCATGGCTATCTGCAGTAGCTTTCATGTTTGTATTGTAAATGGTTCCCTCTGTGTGTCTATGTTTTCTGCCCACACGCTGTGTCTCTCTGTTGCCCTCTGTCCCACTCACCCACCCCTGAGAGCAACAAGTCTGATGATGAGTTAGAATTGTTGGAGCTTCATTTATTCCTACTTTGTATGCCGCAATACAAAAAACAATAGCTCCATGCAGGCACCGGCCCTTTGCTCTATTGAGTTGTAACTTCTAATGGACTTCTTCCTTTTTTTTGTCATATTACTATTAAATGTAATAGTTTAAATTAAATGGGCACTTAGTTATCAGAAGTTTCTTAGAAGGTTTTAGTACAATCTTTTCACAGAGTTTCTTTTAATGAGCTACTTTTCACTGCAGAAATGCAGTTGTTTTAGTGAGGAACTATAGGCTACTATTAGGAGGAGCAATATTTATGTTGTAAATCCCATTTTTGTCTTTATTTACTTTTTTTGGTCTTTATTTACAAAGAAAAAATTAATAAAATTATATCACTGGAACTCTGAAGTAGTCCGGCAGTCGGGGTTGTGGGGTGGGAAATTTGGTATACAGTAGTATTTTATTATTGGCCTAAAATATTGTCTATATACATGCATTCATGCATCCACTTGCTGTCGCTATTAAGCAATTTTGTATAGGGGTTAATATGTTACCATACCATTAATTTTCATTATGCTTTATATAGCCTGTGACAAACTAGGGGTTTTTCATGATTCTGAATCCATTCCAAGCATTAGTTTTGCCCAAAAACACTCCTTGGGCTAAAAACGGCCTTATATGATGTTAATGGTATGGTCACATATAAACCCCTATACAAAATTGCAAAAATGCTCAATACCGACAGCCGGCATGCCCCTAATTTACACCATGCTGCATTTAGTCACAGTACAGGAGTAGACCACCGACTAGACTGGTACTAAATATCAGCTTAATGTTGGTTCTTTTGCAGGACTTCCACTGATCAACTTGTGGCGTGGGGAGAGTCACTCGACAACCTTCTGGAGTGTGAAAGTAAGGCATTGTTATAACTTTGGCGCTCCATTCTCTGTCTTCTTTCCTGGCCCTTGCAGTCGACGGTCGTCTCCATGCACTTCAGCTACAGTAGGACTGCCTTCAGGCTGGTGTTAGAGCTATAGTTGGCATTTATACCAAGTTACTTTTAGTGAGCAGAGACAAAATAGCAGTTTCATGTGTTTGGTAATAACGTACCTTTGTGAAAATGCTGTGAACAAACACGGCTGTGTTTGGATATTTTGTTGAACGTTATTTCTTTGCGCCGTTAAAGCTGCGATGGATCCATACTTGCGATGCCTCTTAGTACATTGTTGTTCATTTGAGGCCCAGTTGTTATGTTTCCCCCATGCTGGAATGCAGAAAAACCTAACTTTATCTAGCGCAGCTTGAGGCGTCCTTCTGTTATGACTTATGGAGCAAGTCTGCACCTTTGTATAAGTCAATAAAGTCAATGTACTAGCACGGAAAAATCACTGTTTACAAGCTCCGTCACCTGGGCACTCTAGCAAAGTGAGTCGGCGTGTCTCTCTAGCCCTCCCTTGCCCCACTACACAGCTCGGGGCTGCAAGAGACAAATGTTTACGCCCCCTTTGGAATATTTTGCTACACTCTATAGGAGGCTAGAGCACATAAGGATATATATATCCTTCCCTCAAGTTCATCAAAGCCATTTCAGAGATAGGAGGACGAAGTGCAGTTGATGTTGTCTGAACTAAGCTGCCAGAGTCGATAGGATAACTTCAGACTTATTCTACCCGTAACAATTTATTTTTATTTTGAGTGTAGCCGTCGTTATGCCAATTAATTCCTCCCAACACACATTTCTGTGTTGTCACTGCTGTTGTATCCTACTGACTCACCTGCCAGTGAGGAGCCCCTACCGGGAGGTTGTAGTCCTACAACCTCCCGCCCAACACAGTATGTGCAGTATTAATGGTTTAACTGCTTGTGACGTAACGTTCCGCCAGACGGAATCCAACCGGCAACTGCTTCTGGCGTAATGTTCCGTCTGATAAGCTTTATTATTGATATCAAACCGGATCGGCCTTTCCTTCTTTAGCGATCCTAGACCGGGTTGCGCAACCGCGCTCCCGTCCGCCTCCCATTATACAGGCTGACTAAAAAGCTGAATAACTCCTAATCTACGGAGCTCTCCATGGTTTGGATAAAATGCACGATGTTCGGAGGTCTTTGCTGATTATCCGGTGGTTTAGATGGAAACATTGGCACTTTCTAGAGCAAGGATGGCTTCATTTTAGCTCGCTAGCATTGACGCTAATTATTTAGCATTAAGATGGAGACTCCAAACAGGATGTCAGTGGAGTGTGTGCTTCATTGAAATTGCCTCGGAAGTCTGCGGTTGGCTCTGCGTCCAGCAGGAGGCAGTATATGGGTTAATTATCGCCCTCCCCGTCCGGCTTTCCTCCCCCGGACACGGGCCAATTGTGTATGCCTGACAAAGCCAGATGCACCACGGTGGATTCGAACCCACAACCTCCATGCTGGTGGGCAGGGACTTTACCACTGCGCCACCCCGAATGCATGTGCTAACTAACACTTTCTAATGGCTTCCATCTAAAAATAGATGGGGGCGGAGGGGTAGAGTGGCCAGTTCCATCCCAGGCTCCCCCTCAGTTATAGAGGGTATGCACGGCGTGACATCATCATCATACCCGGAAGTTATGCAGGAACGCCTACTGAGTGGCAAAAAGCTACTTTTCTGGCCTTGATAGGCCATACATGATACATCCAAACAGAAAAGTCCTATCTGATTGCATGAAACGACGTTAAACAACATTAAACTCACTTTGCCAAGTCACTTTGCCACTCGATTTGCCATTCACTTTAAGCATGCGCATACCCTCTATTGTAAAGTGTCCTTGAGCAAGACACTTCTGTACCCCGGCCCTAATTGCTCCTGATGAGCAGGTCGGTGCCTTGAATGCATGGTTTCCTCCGCCATCGGTGTATGAATGTGTGTGTGAATGGGTGAATGTAATGCACAATCTCTGTAAAGCGCCTTGGATAAAGGCGCTATATAAATGCACCATTTACCATTTTATCTAACCAGATTCCACATACTATACTCTACCTGAAAATGGCTAAAGGGGACACATGGGTGCCCTCTCTCTCTCTCTCTCTCTCTCTCCCTCTCTCTCTCTCTCTCCCTCTCTCTCGCTCTCCCTCCCCCTCCCCCCCCCCCCACTCTCGCTCTCTCTCTCTCTCTCGCTCTCTCCCTCCCCCCCCCCCCCTCTCTCTCTCTCTCCATCTCTCCCTCCCCCTCCCCCCCCCCCTCTCTCTAGCTCTCTCTCTCTGCTCACTCATGCCTTCTTTCTCATTACTTGATGGAAATGGGTTCAGCTGAGCAGTAATACTGCCCTTTGTCTCACGTTTCTCACGAAGTCTCATGGAAGCTGAATATTGTTTTACATTACATCCAGTATAACGTTTCCCATTACAGAAACATTACGTGTGACAAATAGCAAACAAACATTTATGGAGGGGAAAGAAAAACATACCGGTCGGTACCTTCACATCTTTCTGGACTTGAACCTCTTTTGGTGTTTTAACTAAGCATTATGTTATACTTTATATATTGAAAAATAGCAGATCTACAAGCTCATAGCGCGCCACCGAGTGGCGCGCTACGAGCTTGTAGGTCTGCTATTTTTGAAAAATCGTAAAAATGCGCCACAAATCTTTGCAGCTTTCAGATACACTATATCAGTGGTTTTCAAGTGGTCCGGGGACCACCAGTGGTCCTTGAGGGGATTCCAGGTGGTCCTCAGCTAAATGATGGAGAGTTGGTAACCAAATGGACCGTTTATAGATCTTTAACTCTCTAGAGCGTAAAATGAAACCAAATGGACCTGTACGGGTCCATTTGGTTTCATTTTCGCTCTCAAGAGTTACAATATTGTTATTTTCGTGCATTACTTATTTACAAGAAGTCTACACAGAGAATGTAGAATAATTGTTATTTTGATCAACGTTTGCCAACAGCAATGAATTGTGGACAAAATCTTGGCCAACAATAACAAAATATTCTTCAGTTTTGGGTCTGCAAGGCTAAATTTCATCAAATGGAAATAAACTAGAAAAGGTTCCCTTCTGGGCACAGGTTTCACCAGGAGGATAGGAGTGTGTGTGATGTTTGGCAGACAAAGTTTTATGCAGATGCAGATGTAAAGATGTGACTTGGGCTGTTATAGCACCACCATGAGGCTGATTTGAAAAATGTCAAGTGGCATTGCTTCCTCCCTAGTGGGAATATGCGTGCAGTTTCACTGCACTCGGGCATTGCATTCATGGTTTGCAGCATTTTGCACAAAACGGGCCACTCCTGAAAAAGGTGGAAGGCAATCTTAGACAATCAGCTAGAATCATGGGAAATCCAACTGACTTGTCTTGATCACATGACTACAGATATCATGTATACCGATTTGTGTGAGATTTGGATGAAATCTGTGCGACTAATATAAACAATGTGTTTCGCAGAAATCGGCCTCATGGTGGCGCTATAACCGGCAGATGTGGAGGGATGCAGGGAAAACGTTTTTCCATGGCCTCTAGGGAGTGCGCATACATAAGTTGTATACAGATCGATGCAGTTATAGGTAAAAACAGGAATTACCCTATTATAGCGCCACCGTGAGGCTGATTTGGAAAAAAATAAGTGGCATGTCGTCCTCGGCCTATAGTGGAAATGTGAGTGTACAATTTCACGGAAATTGCACACTGTGTTTGTGATTTGTGGCATTTTGTTCGAAATGGACCAATCATGTGAGCTCTGGAAGCCAATCTTAGCCAATCAGGATGGAATATGGGAAATGTGCAGATCCATGTTGATCACATGACTATGTAGATAGTGTACTGTATACCGAATTGTGTGATGTATGGATAAAATGTGTACGAGTAACCTACAGAAATGTGTTTTGCCAAAAGCACTATAACAGACCGTTGTGGAATATTTGGGGCAGAGGTTCATCGTTGGCATCCAGGGAGTGTGTGTGCACAGTTTGACATGGATCGGGCCAACAGTGTCGCAGATTAGCTGTACACGGACGGACACACACACAAACAGACGGACACACACACAAACACACGGACACACACACGGACAGAGTGCAAAACATACTCTCTCCCCATGCCTTCGGCCTGGTGGAGACAATAATGGGCCTTGATATGAAAAGGGTTGAAAACCACTGCACTATAGAGCGTTGCAGTCCCACCCCCTACCATGGACCAAGGACTGTCTAAGAAGGACGAGACGCGAAGACAACATGGCGTCGTACGGGCGACGCCATGTTGCTCCATGGAAGGAAAGAAACATGCGCAATGGGCTATATGCAGCCAACACTTCCGTGTTCAGCTTCCTTGGTCTCAACTGCGCATGTTTCTTTCCTTCCATGGAGCAACATGGCGTCGCCCGTACGGTCTTCGCGTCCCGTCCTCTTTAGACAGTCCTTGCCATGGACCAGGAAATGAATCCCAATGCATTTTTCCCATAGACATTTCAGAAAGTATTTATTTAAAGACGGTTACGCCGCGGACAAAGCCAACTCGAGTCGTGACAACTCATGACAACACAAACAATATTTTGGACCAAACAAATAATTACAAAGAAGAAAAACAAGGAAAAAAGTGTTGTAACCTGCCGTTTTTTTCTTCTTTCTAATTATTTGTTAAAAATTGTGTTTGTTGTCATGATTTGTCACGACTCGAGTTGGCTTTGTCCGCGGCGTAAACGTCTTTAAATAAATACTTTCTGAAATCATTTCCTGGTCCATGGTAGGGGGCGGGACTGCGATGCTCTATACCATTGCTATCATGGGTTTTCATTCTCTAAACAGAGTTGTGTAAGTGGTGTAGATACAGTATGGGTCAACACTCATTTGGAGAAGAAAACATGCTGCCAGTGGACACATTGTGTTTTCCTGTCGATTACTGTCAGCTCAGCTGCTGTAATTTATTTAAAGCAATTTGTGTGAATAAAGCTGGACATTGCAATTACAGGAGAGCTGTTTGTCTGTGCTCCCAAAAGACTTCCAGAGTATTTCACACCTGCGTAAGAATTACTGTTCCATGAATAGACTGGTAAATAGGCTGAGTTTTGAGTGCAGATAGTCTACAGTGCATGTGTGTGTGTGTGTGTGTGTGTGTGTGTGTGTGTGTGTGTGTGCGTGCGTGCGTGTGTGCGTGTGTGCGTGCGTGCGTGCGTGCGTGCGTGCGGGGGGCAGAAGTGAAAGTCCTTTTGGGGGTGCGCTAGACTGCTAGAGGCTGCAACATGATGCAATTCCAGCATGACTCTGATGAAGACCTTGTAGGTCGAAACGTTAGTCGTTTGTATACTAGCACCTAAATAAAAGGCTTAAAATGTCCGTGCTGCTCCAGTGTCCTCTCCTCCTTTTGCATGATGCAATTCCAATTTGAGGTTGACTGGATGTTGTGTTGAACATTATGAATGCTACAGACGAAAAACAGTCTAAGTCCACACTATTTATCCATAATGTATAAATGATGGATAAGGGGTCGGGACAACGAGGCCTTTCCGTGGAGGGGTCAGAATGAAATGTGGACTTAGACTGTTTTTCGTCTGTGGTACTATTTTGTGTAGCCATGTTGTTGGGTAGTTAGTTATGTAAACAAACAATACAGTTTCAGTTAGTCTTCCATCTTTTGTAAAGCCTTGTTTTCCTTTTTATTTCAGTGAACTAAAATGTTTTGTTTATCGTTTTTTGTGTCACTGTTACACAGCCTAAAGTGGTCAGGAGGTGCACGGCACTGCACGCACATCCCGGGTTGTTGCACAGCCTAACACACAGACAGGCCAGGGAGGAGGGCTTGTACAGTACAGTACAGTACAGTACAGTACAGTACAGTACAGTACAGTACAGTACAGTACAGTACAGTACAGTACAGTACAGTACAGTACAGTACAGTACAGTACAGTGTATCAACATGCTTCAAAGTGCCCTGTTCTCCATCCAGCAGGCAGGCTGGTGTTTGAAGACTTCTTGAGGTCACAGTACAGTGAGGAAAACCTTCTCTTCTGGCTGGCCTGTGAGAACTACAAGAAGATAGCCAGTGAACCAGAGAGGACATCTGCTGCCAACCGAATCTATGCTGAGTTTGTCCGAGTCGATGCTCCCAGACAGGTATTTGGAAGAGCTGTATCTTCACATCAAGCTCGACCCGTGTTTATTTTACAGGGAAGCACCGAATATTCGGCCACCCAAACTATTCGGCCGATTAGTGGCAAAAATGAATATTCGGTATTCGGTTCGGTTGATTTTAGAGCCGAAACCGAATAGTCAAAGAACCGGGGTTACCTTTCGTAACTACTGTTTTGTTGCGTATTCATGTATTTTGCCATTATCAGGTATGGTACGGCCATGACAGCACAATGGTACAAAAACTGATACAAAAAAAAGAAAAGAAAATTATATACTGTATAATAATAATAATAATCAACTGTATAATCAACTGTTTCCTATTATTCGGTATTTGGTTTTGGCCAAGAATTTCTCATTCGGTGCATGCCTAGTTTATTTGTCATTCCTATAACCGTAACTTTTCTCTTAATTTTCTATCACTCGTTCTCTCGTCCTAATTTCTTTATCTTCAGCAATTCTTGGTCGTGGTCGTAAAAGTTATGAAACATCAAGTAGAATATTTATTATTTATTGGTTTATTTCTCCTCCAAATGCAGATTAACATCGACTGGGGTACCAGGGAAGACATCAGCGAGAACATCTCTCAGCCTAGCTTAAACTTCTTTGACAGAGCTCAGAAACTAATATATGGTCTGATGGAAAATGACTGCTATCCTCGATTCTTAAAATCTGAAATCTACCAAGATCTTCCAGGAATGTCTGAACAGCAATAAAGTCATATGAGGTATAAAAGTCCACCTAAATCCTTAAAGCAGTGCTTTTGATTTTCAACCCTTTTCATATCGTGGTCCATAATCTATTCTGCATTTGAGCCACGGACCACCGTTTGATGAGATTTAGCCTCTCAGACGCTGAATGTGTCGCTGAATACGATTTTGTCCACAATTCCATGCTGTATTGATGTTGTATCATAGGAGAGATAACAGGCAGACGATCAAAATAACAATTATTATATATTCTCTAATTGTGTAGACTTCTTGTAAATTAAGTAATGCAGATATTTAACAGCAATTTAACTCTTGAGAGCGTAAAATGAAACCAAATGGAACAAATGGGAGGGTCCATTTGGTTTCATTTTACGCTCTCAAGAGTTAAAGATCTACAGTATAAGGGTCCATTTGGTTACCAACTCTCTGAAAACCACTGCCTTAAATTATTCCAAATTATTGATTTGGCACATGCACTCCATGCAAGTGACTGTCACGACTAAAGTCACGACTATCTGATGTCCATTTGTACGGGGACTGACCCCCATGGGGACCCCTGTCACGTACTCATATTGTCTACTTAAAAGTAGGCCTACCAATACTGCACTGTAGAAATACTCTGTTACAAGTAAAAGTCTGGGATTCAAAATGTACTCGTTTCAAGTTTTCAAAACATCTTTTGAAAACAGCAGATCTACAAGCTCACAATGCGCATTGTGAGCTTGTAGATCGGCTATTTTTAAATGGACGAAATATATGTATAGGCCCAGGGTAATCAAAATCTACATTCAAAGTAACTAGTAATTAAAGGTTTAAAATAATTGTAGTCGAGTTATAATATTTGGCAAGTGGCAAGTAAAGTAGGAATACCTAGAAAGTGTGCAGTACAGTACAATTAAGTACAGTGCTTAAGTAGGCTAAATGTACTTTAATAGTTACTTTCCACCACTGCTGTGCTGAGTAGCAACCCAATGTGGGTATATAAGCAACACACATGCGTGGCCACTCCGATCCTCCTTGATTTCCACGATCTTTCTTGGCATTTGAGTGTATTTGTTTAGCCGTGATGTGGTTTGACAGCAGCATTGTCCAGGGACGTGCTCACATGGGGGCTTCAGCCCCTGCCCTTTTACCCGTTTGTAAAACAACTACCCACTCCAGACCACGAATGCAGCATTTACTACATGGTGAAAGAAATGTAAAATGCTCTTTTCCATGCCGGAAGGCAGCGTTCAGGAGAATTGCATTTTTGAACTTTTGAACCTGAACTTGAATGCAGCATTTTGTGTTAAACAACTTTTTGTTTTCCGAAATTCATGTCATATACACCGCATCTCCACTAGCTAAAGAGTGCTGGGTTGCGCCCCGAAAATAGCTTACTATTAAAGTAACTATTAAAGTTCTACAAGCTCTCTTGTGTACTTGTAGATCTGCTATTTTTGTCCAAAAGTGCCCTCTTAACGGCACTATCAGCGGCAGCCCCTGCCTCTCTGACGCTCTCTGCACGTCCTTGGCATTGTTTGCTCAGCGCGTTGAGAAGGAGAGCTGTTCTACGGGGCTCCTCTCCGGATCGCTCTACATTCTGATAGTAATCATTGCAACAGAGTGTTTGTTCAGCAACGCCCGGCTCTCCCTATCTCTCCAGCTCTTTAGTAAACATACAATGCATTTGGTTGGAGGACACATTATGTGATGATGGACAAAACTCATACAGCATACAGGACGAATAAACTTCAACGATATAGAAGTATACTCTTTAGATTTATAAAACAAAAATGAAAGGTTGGTGGGCGATATGGGAAGCAGCGACACTAAAGGCTCATACATAGTCTGGATTTTCGGTGGTTAGGTGACCACCGAACTACAACATGACGTCACGAGCCGCGGTGAAGAGCAAACCACCGCCACCGCTCCAGCCCTTCTCTCTGTTTTTACTCACCACCGCTCAACGTTATTTCAGCTCAGGTGGTCAGCTCACCACCGGAGCGGTGGTCACCTCACCACCGAAAATCCAGACTATGAATAGGCCTTAAGATGAAGAGAAGGGGCGCGGTAATGCGTAAAACCCGATAAATAAAAAGAAACCGAAATTACGAGAGCTGTGGTCAAAGGTGAAGGAAACAAACGAAAGCAGCGGCATGAGCCAAAATACGATATGGAAGTCATGACAATGGGTACAACCGTACAACGGCCACGGGTTCATCAGATCACAATAGACCATATGCGGACCGCAGCCATCTTGCCATTAAGTTAACCCATTTTGACCTGAGATCAGATTCTAAAAATGTCTTCTAAATCCTGACAGTTTTCTGAAAAAGCTATGTTTCTATGTCAGTGGTTCTTCGATTTAAAAAAAATAACAGACCTACAAGCTCGTAGCGCGGCATTTCTGAGCTTGTATATCTGCTATTTTTCAATAGCTAAAGTATAACATAATGCTGGAAACACTAACCGAATGTGTTAATGGCAAGGTGGCAACAAGCCACAATTTGCCATTGACAGCTCATACATCCAAGCAGAAAAGTCCTTATCTGATTGTATTAAACTACAGTTTAAGTAAGTAAAGTCACCAACATTGCAGCTGTATGAAAAACTTATTTCGTACAATTATCTTGAGTTATCTTCTTACTATCTGCAAAGTGTTTGTTTCATAAAAATCCACCGTAGATATGTCATGAGCTACTTACTTCCTGTCGAGAAATTCCTTGCAGTTGATAAGTGTTGGAGTTTGGAAGCGTTCGCTTATTTATATAGTAAAGCAACCTCCTGCTGCCTCCTGCATTATGTGCAAATTCAAAACAGGTGGTACGCATGGGCCGTTGAGTGATATCCAACGATCACTTCCAAACTCCAACAATTTCAGGAAATGTAAATGTGAAAAAGGAACACCCGCACACTGTCTTCAAATGCAGTGACCAACTTTTATTTATAGGGAAACAGCAACGTTTCGGCCTATGTGGCCTTCATCAGGCTATATCTTTATGAACACAAATGAGAAAACATCCTTTTTGTAGGCTGTCTGACCTAATGGTAAGCCTATAGGGACAAACCAACAAATGACATCACTCACTTAAGGTGACAGGTACTATCATGTGGTTAAATGAGAGCCTGATGAAGGCTGCATAGGCCGAAACGTTGCTGTTTCCCTATAAATAAAAGTTGGTCACTGCATTTGAAGACAGTGTGCGGGTGTTTGTTCCTTTTTCAATGTTGGTCACCGTACCCTCTCCTACGCACCTGTCGCCTGTAGGTGTGCAAAAGCCTTACTTTTCAGGAAATGTAAATGTAAAGTGCCATTTGTATGGAAAGTAGCCAGAAGAACCAACACCCACTGTTGGAAATCCCTTGTATTCGGTTTTCAAATTTGTGTAGACATTAAGAGCTGCTCTGCATGTTTACAGTTATATCAATTGGAGTGTGAGGGTTAAAGCGATGTGAACTCAGCTTCCCTCTCGTTCGGCGTCACTGAAACTATATGCTCAATTCACAGGCAATTTATTTTCCTGGTTTCGTTCATGTCAAATAAATCACATTACATCTCTCTTTGTATTGTACATGAAAGTCATCCACAAGGTGAATAATAATAATATATCTGCGACTCAGAGACGAGGCCAGGATACCTAGCAATGTTTTGAGGAATAGGATACATCCTACTAACGACACCAACAGAAAGACTCGTATCAAACTGGGAGATTTGCATAATACCCCCTGAGAGGGCTGGTGTAGAGATTAAGACTTCTACAACAATTTCCCCTCGGTGAGTACATTACGAAACATCTATTAATATATTGCTCTTTCGAGGTGGAGATAATGCAAATGTGCCTCCCCCCGCGCAAAGAAAAGAAAAAGGTACCGCAAACACTTTTCCATATAGTCTCCTGGGAACAGAGTCCCCTGCACTGATCGAGAGAAAAGGGGGATTATGTTGCAAAGCAGGAAAGATACAGAGAAGGAAAACTTGGTCTTGTACAAAAGTTCTGAAGAATCCACAAACAGAAGTCACTTTATGAGAAACATTTCCCAAATATACTACATTACGTGTGTGTGTGTGTGTGTGTGTGTGTGTGTGTGTGTGTGTGTGTGTGTGTGTGTGTGTGTGTGTGTGTGTGTGTGTGTGTGTGTGTGTGTGTGCGTGCGTGCGTGCGTGCGTGCGTGCGTGCGTGCGTGCGCGTGCGTGCGTGCGTGCGTGCGTGCGTGGGGGGGCTTGACATCTGTGTAGGCTACATCTGTGTAGGCTACATCTGTGTAGGCTATTCACATTTATGACTTTGTGTAATACTGTAATTTATGTTTATGTACATTTGTTTTCCCGTCATAATGTGGGGGCAGTGTGTGAATGCTTTGAAGGGTGTAAAAGTGACTTACAAGTGCATTACAACCCTGACTGTTTGTTGACGTGTGTGGGAGCCAGGTTGCTTGTTCATAACAAACTCAGTGAGTTTCTTGCCTCTATCTGACCAATTGGGCGGGGTATTTCAGCTCACCTAGGCCTCACTCAGACCTTCACAACAGATTGTTGTATAGCTGATGCATGAGACTTGTTTACTGATGCAAGCTCGCAATTCATTTCCAATGGGAGTCACATGGTTTGACACAACATTTTTGTTGTATGAGGGGGTGGGGGGCAGTCGAAACACAGCCGAAAGCCGTACAACAAAAATGTTGTGTCAAACCATGTGACTTCCATTGGAAATGCATTGGGGCGGCCATGACACTTACCCTTTGTTTACATCTAGCATCCAACAATGTTGTATGCTAGATGCGAAGGTGTGAGTGAGGCCCTAGACTGCATGCTTCTTCCTGCCTTCCTTCTGCATATGGTTCCTGGTTGTTGTTATGTGATGTTTGCTCCCACCGCCACCCCAGCACCACCGGTGGGCTCTGTTATTTCTGTTCCCCATGTGGGGGTTGTTTTGCTCCCACTGCCACCCCAGCACCACCGGTGGGCTCTGTTATTTCTGTTCCCCATGGGGGGTTGTTTTGCTCCCACCGCCACCCCAGCACCACCGGTGGGCTCTGTTATTTCTGTTCCCCATGGGGGGTTGTTTTGCTCCCACCGCCACCCCAGCACCACCGGTGGGCTCTGTTATTTCTGTTCCTCATGGGGGGTTGTTTTGCTCCCACCACCACCCCAGCACCACCGGTGGCCGGGCTCTGTTATTTCTGTTCCCCATGGGGGGTTGTTATTGTATATCTATCTCCCTGCTCTTAATGTTTAATGATGGTGTTTAATTGTGCCGAGCTGGGAGAAAAATGTAGCAGAAGCCGAACGCCAAGATAAAATATTTTGTACACACTTGTATTCTCATTCTATAATAAATATTGGTTAAATCTATTTGTGAGTTATCTCACTGAACTGATATTATTTTTGGTCTCCTGGAGTAACTCTTAAACTCTTTATAGCATTGGTTCTCAAAGTGGGGTCCGGAATTGAAGCGGAATTGAAGCTCAGATGAGGTGATATGAGATGAAGCATGATTTTAGGATGTCAATAAAAACCTTGCGCGCTGCTCCGGTTAGCAGATTAGCGTGTTTCATGCTAGTTTAGGACCGTTTAAAGCGACGGACCATGATGCGGCTAATACTTCCGGTTGAAGAGCCACGTCAAAGGACCCGTGATTTGTAGTTGTTTTATTGTAGTTTTTGCCTGCCGCAGGTAAAAGGGTGCCCGTAGAAACGCCTGGCTCTTAATGTGTTAAGGCCAGGGCAGGAATGGCCCTATTTCCGCTAGTGCCTTACCCCTTATCCTTAAATTATTTGCCTTTTTTTTGTTTTACTATTTTGAAAAGATTATAGGAAGGTGGAACAGCCAGGAGAGAGAGGGGGTGGTGGTGTGATCATGGGAATGGCTGTATAGTTTGAAGAGACGGAGTGAACAGACACGGGAAGCAGAAGGTAATTGTGATGGACGGACATCGAGGCCTGCAGGCCAGTCTGGATGGAGGAGGAGAGTGATAGAGATAGACGGAGGAAGGCCGGGAGGCTGGAGGGGAGGAAGAAGAAGGGACTTAGGCAGAATACTAAAATGAGAGAAAGGTAGAATATGGGGATAGAGTATGCAGGAGAGGCGGGGAGAGAGGGAGGGATGAGAGTCTGGTGTATTTTCGACAGGCCTACTGTGAGCAGCGGAGGCAGAGATAATGGCCCAGGACTTTGAGTCTGGAGTCCCACCAGTAGGCAGTGCTCACAGCGGGTGTGAGATAAGGTAGCCTGGCGTAGACTCTGCTGACTGCCACAAACTATTCTGTCTCTCTCCCCGCGGGGCGAGGTGGAAAGTTTACTCTGTCTGATGCACAACCCAGAGAAAGATTTAACTCCCACGGGAAGACTTCTGTTGCTGTAATGCCCGGCTTTAAAGATTTAGGATACTTTTTTCACCGACAACTGTTTCTCTGTGAAACGTACTACCCAAGCCTCACTCAGTATGCTGTGCGTGTCCGCACGTGTGGATGTATCCCGGCGTGAGGCTCGGGGCAAGAGGAACAAAGGGAGAGGGATATAACGTGAGGCATGAGAGCCAACGCTTTTTCTGACAAATTGGCCCGAAATCAAATGGCAAGTGATTATCATTAAAATGACGACCACGGTGAATCAGCTGTGGCACTGATTACGCTCACACAAGAAAACACACATTATATACACATAACGTTTTTTTCTAGGCATTTCTCTATGCATAATTATATATATGTTTCCCCCATGTTGTATGTCTCTTATGTTATTGTATGTTACCTTTATGTTCAATGGATGTCTGTCTAAAATAAAGTTTATATATAGGCCTTTTTTTTCTAGCATGGTAGAAGTACATTTCTCCCCCCCCCACACACACACACCCACACACACACACACACACACACACACACACACACACACACACACACACACACACACACACACATAGTCACACAGTCACACACACACACACACACACACACACACACACACACACCGTTTACTGTGCCTATATTTTATGTTTTTTTTATTACTACTCGTGTATATGATGTTTTTGCACATTCTGTATATTATTGTTTGTCATTAAATGTTTCAATGAATTGAACACACAGGACCCCAATGGAAACAACTCGTGAGGCTTTATCCCCTAATCCACTCTACAGGACCGCAATGGAAGTCACTCGACTTGTGCTTATAATTGTATTGTAGCATGCACTGGTGAATACTGTGTATCACATCTTCAATGTATCAAATCAAATCAGTGTTGCCTAAATATGGCCACTAGGTGGAGGCAAATGTCTGTTTTTATTATGCTGCATAGTCTACCGTACATTGGAAGACAATTATATCAATTATAATGATATGAGGAAACATAATCTGCAAGGACATCATTCGAGTAATTATAGAGACATGTATGACTCGTTTAAAAATGAAGATATACAGTCTATACGGAGGCTATGACCTTTCTTAACCCCTTAGAAAACTAATATTCAGTCAAGCTGAGTGAAGTAAAGTAAAACTCATAATAGAGGGTATGCGCGTGACATCACCGTCAAACCAGGAAGTTATGAGGGAACGCAACTGAGTGACAGTGTGACAGCCCATACATCCAAACAGAAATGTCTTATCTGATTGCATTAAACGACATTAAACAATGTTAAACTCACATATTGGCCCTCTGGAGTGAGTGTGGAACTATATTGGCCCTCTGGAGTGAGTGTGGAACTATAGTGGCCCGCCTCGCCATCGCCAAAGTTGCCCACCCCTGTTGTAGATGACACAATGGAACCTGTCAGTCTGACTCTGCATCTGGCTCTCTCCATGGCTTCCTAAATCTGTTTCACTTCTCTACTTCACAATTTGCAACACATACTGTACTGTATACCACTATACCAACCCTGCACCCTGCGGATGTTGGTGACTGAAACGCGCACGCACGCACGCACACACACACACAAAATGTAAGTGACTCTTGTTTTCAATTTTACTGTGACGCTCCTGGCAGCCAACAATACTGTCTGACATTATGGTTTGGCTTTCCTAATTATCACCTTGCCACCTTGTGTTATTATGTGTTAAGAAACAAGCCACAGGGCTTGTTTCTTTACTTTCAATGAAAGAAAAACAAACAAACAACTATGTCCCATTTATGTATTTTAAACGGCTACAGGTCATAATCACATCTTTCTTTATGCTAAATGAGCGATCGATGTTATGGCTCGATGATTACATGAAACATTTAAAACACGTTTCAAATCAAGAATATGAATTAAAAAAACGATGGTCTATGAGAAAGTATGCATGCCGATCAATGGACTTAACTTGTTAGCCCTAGAACGTATATCTTACATACATTTCATGAATTCCAAATACACCTCCATAGACCACCTCCTATCCATGCATGGTTAGAACTTAGCAGACTGACCTCGTCTGCACTGTGCACTCACCCAATGATTAATTCCTAAGACTTGGAGACTAGTTTCATATCCATTTAAAGGTTCTGGCCGAAAACGTGTATTTAGTAAATTATCTCCACTTTTCCACGAGCTGCACACGAACAACATTCTCTCCGGCGAGGGGATCTTACATTTATGTAAGATCACAGACATTCCAGGGCTATTAACTTGTAAACTGAGCATATTCATCTAATATTCAAACGTGTGATCACTATTCACCAAATCCAACTTACAGTTGGTTGATTTAAAATGTATTTGTGTTTTTGCTTTTCTGCCTTTATTGATAGTATCAAGTGAAGACTGACAGGAAAGAGGGAGAGAGAGAGAAGGGGAGAGACATGCAGCAAAGGTCTTCATGAACGGGACTCGAACACGCGACACGCTGTCAGGCCAGAGCCTATATGTGACATGCGCCTGGACCACTAGGCCAGTGGGTGCCCCTCGTTAATTAATTTCTAACAAGAAATCCATGCTACTAAGCAGTGGAATGCATCACATAGACTACTTCAGTTTGTTACTTATACACCAGTGAAATGGACTCTCACACATCACAAATTGATCAGTCAGTCAATCAATCAATCAATCAATCAATCAATCAATCAATCAATCAACGCGTGCATGCGCGCACATGCGTGCTGCAATATTTCCAGCTATACTATAAATAGTCTATCTCTATACGGTATGGCTGTCTGTCACTGGCCTCTATCTTCTCTGCTCTGCTGCTGTTTCCCAATCTCTTCCCTTCTCTCCTCTAGCTGTCAGTCTGTCTGCGTCGCACGTCTGTCTTTCCATCCCCCCCCCCCCCACTCCCCCACCAAATTAGAATTATAATTGCTCTCCCATAAAGAGCATTATTCTCCTGGTATTAGCCCTTTGTGTAACCTGGGCTTCAGCAGCACAGACTAATCAGATGACATGTAGAGAAACTCTGGGCGGGAGATAATTGGATTCTACAGAAGCTGCCATTATGCTCGGCCTCATGGCCAGGGTCCAGTGGCAGTCTATGGCAGGGGGTCCTCGGGGTTACTACAGGGGGTCCTCAGAGCTACTACAGGGGGTCCTCAGAGCTACTACAGGGAGTACTCAGAGGTACTACAGGGGGTTCAGGACCGCTGGGGGGTCCTCAGAGTTACTACAGGGGGTCCTCAGAGTTACTACAGGGGGTCCTCAGAGGTACTACAGGGGGTCCTCAGTTACTACAGGGGGTCCTCAGAGTTACTACAGGGGGTCCTCAGAGTTACTACAGGGGGTCCTCAGTTACTACAGGGGGTCCAGGACCCCTGGGGGGTCCTCAGAGTTACTACAGGGGGTCCTCAGAGTTACTACAGGGGGTCCAGGACCCCCCAAGAGCTACTACAGGGGGCCCTCAGAGCTACTACAGGGGGCCCTCAGAGTTACTACAGGGGGTCCTCAGAGTTACTACAGGGGGTCCTCCGAGTTACTACAGGGGGTCCTCCGAGTTACTACAGGGGGTCCTCAGAGCTACTACAGGGGGCCCTCAGAGTTACTACAGGGGGTCCTCCGAGTTACTACAGGGGGTCCTCAGAGTTACTACAGGGGGTCCTCAGAGTTACTACAGGGGGTCCTCAGAGTTACTACAGGGGGTCCTCAGAGGTACTACAGGGGGTCCTCAGAGTTACTACAGGGGGTCCTCAGAGTTACTACAGGGGGTCCTCAGAGCTACTACAGGGGGTCCTCAGAGTTACTACAGGGGGTCCTCAGAGTTACTACGGGGGTCCAGGACCCCTGGGGGGTCCTCAGAGTTACTACAGGGGGTCCTCAGAGTTACTACAGGGGGTCCTCAGAGTTACTACAGGGGGGGGGGGGGGTCCCTCAGAGTTACTACAGGGGGGGGGGAGCTAAGGGGTCCTTGGCCTGATAAACATTGAAGACCCCTGGCCTATGGGATGCTGTGGAGCAGCAGTAAATCCCATAGCTGATCTACAAGCTACAAGCATGTGTGTGTGTGTGTGTGTGTGTGTGTGTGTGTGTGTGTGTGTGTGTGTGTGTGTGTGTGTGTGTGTGTGTGTGTGTGCGCACGCACATGCGTGCTGCAATATTTACAGAGCTATACTGTATAGTCTATCTCTATACTGTATGGCTGTATGGCACACAACGACGTGTGCATCATGTGTACATCAGGCTTAAGAGTAGTAACTAGTTAGTTAGTTAGTTAGTTAGTCATGTTTAAACAATACAGTTGAACATTCAGAATGAGGGTTACAAAGTTACAGTTTGACTGAAAAGGTTTGGGCTGAAGCCGAAGCTTATTATGCCCACCTTGTTAATGATTAAAATAATTATCCCTTAAGGATAAGGGAAAGAAAGAACAGAAAAAAACTAAAACAAGAACAAAAGCAATGGGAAAACTGATTCTCTGTATCACACTCTGGTATGAGTGCAGTTGCTGATTTTACACAAAAACGCCAACCATCATGTGTCCAGATATAGGTGAGTATTGTGTGTAGGGGTGTGTGTGTGTGTGTGTGTGTGTGTGTGTGTGTGTGTACGTGTGCCCACACACATACTGTGTAGGCACAACTGTGTCAGTATCTCTGGCATGACAGGAAATGTAGCCTGTTGTGAAATAGCCACGGTCTGTAAGCAACAGCCCCGCCTTTAATGCGGTGCTTTAAATAGAATAATGAAAAAAAATGAAATAAAATCACACTCGTGTGAAGTGAGGGGCGCTCTTATCATCACACACACATCATCATACATGACGTTCCGTGCTGCTCAGCCAATCAAATCATCACACATGTGGTACACACAAAGCTGGTCATAGGAGGGTCATATAGCGCCCCTAAAAATCTATTTAAAAAAAAATCTATTTAAAAAATGTAATCAATGCTTAGGTCTAATGATCTAAAAACAGATTACTTATAATCCAAACTATGGAAATACTGACAGTACGGTTTCTGCAAATCATATCAGAGATCTGTATCTCGTTGAGCTCATTGTTCAACCACTGTGTCAGTAGGAAGATATTTTCCAATCCCCCTGTGATGACATCAATGTTTTGTCTTCCTGCCAGCAGAGAACAGAGCCTGCCTGTCACCCGTACACGATGCCATTCATAAATACAGTATGCAGTATAGAGCCCTGCCTCTCCTCTACAATCTCTCAATCTACAGTCGTCATTAAGACACACCTCCCTTTATGCGATGAGAAACAGCATGCAATCAGGTGGAATTTACATACGAGTTCATCAGCGAAAAGTAGAGATGTCCCGATACAGTATCGGTATCGGCCCTTTTTGGTCATATCGGGTCATATCGGAAACGAAAAAAGTGTATCAGGACATCCCTGTGTATGTAGCTGTAATTTTGTTTTATACAATTGTATATAATATACTTAAAATAGAGAGCATTTTGTTTCGTAATTGAAACAACTAATTCTAACAATTGTAGTTATTCTACTAATTCTCCAACTACCATTCTTACATTTGCCTGATTTTATTTGTGACGGTGGGTAACAAGAGTGTTTATCTAAATGTAAATAATAAAAGCTTGTTAGTATCAGTGGTTACATTACAATCAGCATCTATTTTCCCACTGCTAAAAGAAACAAATAACTCATCACTCACTTCTTCCTCAGATCCAATTCAACAAGACACACCTCTATTTATTGAAGATACTCATCCTTAAGTTGGATGGAAACATTTACAAATGAACTGTAATAATGAATTGCGTTAGGGTTAGGATTATTGCTCTTAAAGATGGTGTGCCCTGATTTGTGTACCTTTCTGTTTTGTATGCGTCTATGGAGTTAACATTACTCTAATAGATCCCCAGGTGTGGTTAGAATATTGAAATATGTCTTCCCTGTGTATTTTTGGTTTCTTCCTGAAAGCTGAAAGCCTTTGAGTCAAACGGCCCAATCGAAATGACAGTGATAGTGACATCAGGAGGCTTAACCCCTCCCCTTTATCATACAACAAAACAGCTGTGGGAGCGACTTCAGTTCAGGTGCATCACCACCCATCACCACCAGGCAAACCAGGCATACTTAATGAACTGGTGGGCGTATCCACATAAAACATAATTTTAACACTTTATGTACACTTTGTTTGAAAATAATCTTTCTTCTACCTGATGATCATGTTTTAGGGGGGGGGGGGGGGGGGGGGGGGGGGATCACTACCCTGGCTAATAAGTCAGACTCATATCGTCAGGGAGCGGCAGTGGCTCAGGGCTAGAGTGGCTGGATGGTAACCGTAAGGTTGCCAGTTTGAACCCGGGCTCCCCCAGAGTCACTGTCGAAGCGTCCTTGAGCAAGACACTGAACCCCAAATTACTCATGATGTGCTGGTTGGTGCCTTGCATGTGAATGGGTGAATGTAATGCACAATCTCTGTAAAGCGCCTTGGATAAAGGAGACCCCCCCCCCCCCCCCCCACACCCACAGCATTCCATCTTTAGACACCTGAATCCTATTGAGTGGGGTTCGCCAGGGGTCTGTACTTGGCCCCCTCCTTCTTTCCCTCTACACCTCTGCTATTTTTTGCAGAATGTCTGCCTACTTACTGTACTGTAGGGACACTATACTGTAGGTGAGTTGAAGTCCACTGTAACCAGCATCTAACATGCATGTGTCCTACAATTCTAGATGTCCCACCTCTGCCCATGCATCTGTCCTGTTGTCAACTTCAGTGGCAAGATGTGTTAATTGTCGTCTCCCCGTATAGCACTACAGGTTTTCAAAGAGATATACCTGCCAGACAGTAGGATACAAAGGCTGAAAGGCATGCATTTACATTCCAATGGGTGAATGGGCGACGGCCAATCAGTTGTCCACTAATAGTTCTCATGTCTTGTTTTTGTCCTCTTTTTTTCTCATTGTATGGATTTTGGCCAGGCCAGAAATCTCTTTGCTGAAAATAGCCCATCAACAAGCTCTCAACGAGTTGCAGTTGGGAGGTTGTAGATCGGCTATTTCGCCTAACGTTCAACCCCAGAAAATGTAGAAATGGACAATTGTCCATGTTTATCACTGCAACATGAATACACAGAGTGTATTGTAGATGGAAACCACTATCCAGCCATGGCCATTCAGTTTTAGCAGTGGAGTGCGTCTCCAATTAGCACCTGCACAACAACATATGGATGCCAGCTTACAGGACATTAAGCACCTTTGCTATAAAGAAATTGATGTCGTGATACGATATAGTTTTAATGAGTGATAGTTAGGCGATAGTGACGGCCTGAGTGCATAAATAAATCACAATGCATGTGATTTTGTTTGTATTTGTGCTGCCATGGGGATGTGGGGGGGGGGGGGGAATATATGTGAATAATTGTTTTGAAATTACTATGTTGTAAAGAAAACTCAATAAACATATGTTTAAAAAACAACAACAATGCATGTGATCCTGCTGTATGTTACGGATGCCTTATAAATGTTTTGCGGAGCATTGACGCCACAGTCAGTGCCTGTATAGAAGTGTAGTGAATGTCCTCCTATAGGTGTAATGCGCTACTCAATTTGGTTTACAGTTTACATTTTTTGACGTAGTGCCGCATGTACTAGGCTACAGCACAATGTGGGTCGGGACCAATCTGTGGGTCATGGACCAGTTTTGTATGGGCCATGACTCGAGTAAAAAATATATATATATATATATATATTAATTAATTAATTATTAATTCATTAAAAAAAGGAAATACGTAATAAAAACAATTAAAAAAAAGATGAATTAAGATTTTTTTTTTAGCAGAAATAGCAGATCTACAAGCGTCATTTTCACTAGTTTGCGTCCGGGGGATAAAACGTATAATCTCTCTTTTGGGTATCGACCTGAGAAGTTTGTACTCTACAGTATTTAGCTAATAGCTATACTTTCTGCAGTGCACGCATAGCATTCAGTGTGGAAAGTTTCACATAGACCCTCTGTCCAAGCGGTTGTTTTCTGCAGTCACCCCAACCACAAACACGCCACTATACTATACACAGCAGTGTAGCCCTGAGGTTATCTTTAGAGGTTCCACGAGCAGATAAACATTATCTTTTGCTTTTCTTAAAATTTCCATTGCTATTTCACTCAGTCGATGTTTGGAGCTAGGTATGGCACCTCTGAAAAGATCTAAGTCAATTAAAAATAAGAGCATGTTTATTGTTGCAGGTGTGTGCATGTGTGTGTGTGTTTGTGTATTTGTGTGTGTGTGTGTGTGTGTGTGTGTGCACGTGTGTGCGCGCGCGCGTGTGTGTGTGTGTGTGTGTGTGCGTGCACACCCGTGCACACAAGTGTGCATGTGTGAGCATGTGTGCACATCCTCAATTGTGATATATATATAGATCAATGGTTCTCAAAGTGGGGTCCGGGGGCAAAATTAGTGAATATAGCTCCAAAATCAGTTTAACCACCTTAACCCTAAATATGAATCAGCTTTTGAATATAGATGATTTACAAGCTCACAACGCGTCACATGGCAACGTGTTGAGGACTTGTAGGTCTGCTATTATCAAAAAATAATTAAATTAAATAAATAATTAAATAATTGTAAAACAATGTAATAAAAAAAAGAAAAAAAAAGAACTTGTATGGGGTATTTGAAATATTTTCAAATTATTGGGAGTCTGCATCACATATTCATTCGGGGCTCCTTGACTTGAATTAAAACTTTGAGGACCCCTGCTATATCCAGACAGTATACAGTTGTAAATAAAGCACAGATGTTCTGATAACAAAAGGGACCGTCCTCCTAACGTAGGCTTACGGTAAACTCTCTAAACTTGTTGAGTAGGCGTAGCAACCCGTAAAATGTGTTTATTTGTGGCTACTGTCAACACGGCCCTCCAACAGTACACAACATGAGTTCTTCCTCTGCGACACCAGATGACACTGTGACACCAGTGGACTCTCCGTGACACCAGGTGGAATGTTTTTATTTTTACCTTGTGCTGTCTCTGCCTCTTTTTTTTGTGCTGGATAAGGCGTTTTTTTTTTAAGTGAAACTCATAAAGTCTGATAAAAAACTGACGCGCACGCACACATTTTAATAATAATGCTGTACTGGACAACAAAGGCAAATGAGGGCAGTAAGTCGTGACGTGACACATTTTTCGGCCGGGAATCTGGTATTTCTGTCGAGTGACATGGTTGTTTGAGGAATTATAATTAGCCATTAATTAATGTGTGACACCAGGTGGGCATGTTATATGAATAGATGTAGAACTTCACGTGCTCCTGTCTCACTTAATGCCCTCATTTGGCTGCAGTACCGTAAGGTGTGCAAACTGTCCAATGCATTTTTATCAGACGTAAATATGAGTTTCAATCCAACATTAAATAAATAAAACGCCAATCCTGGGGCGACAGGGCCTTCTCTGTGGCCACCCCCACCCTCTGGAATGCTCTCCCCAAACACATACGAGACTCCCCCTCACTTCCTACCTTCAAATCTTCACTGAAAACCCACCTGTTCCGAATTGCATTTCCAAGCTGGTGTGTTTTAAACTTGTTATGTGCATTGTTTTATTGGTTTTATTCTTTTAATTGTTTTTTTTTTCTAATAAAGTTGTCATTTCCCCCCCCCCCCCCTGGCCCCCACACATGTAAAGCGTCTTTGAGTGTTATGAAAAGCTCTATATAAATCCCAGATATTATTATTATTATTATTATTAACATTATGTGAAAATAGCTGATCTACACAATGCAATATGTGCTGTCAGCTTGTAGATCGTAGATTGGGAATCTGGTCAAATAAATATAGTTCTTAAGTGGTAAAAGGGAAAGCAAATGAGCAAATCAATATTTGATTAGATTTTTTTTAGGGCTTTTCTGCCTTTATTGATAGTATCAAGTGTAGATGGACAGGAAAGAGGGGAGAGAGAGAAGGAGAGAGACATGCAGCAAAGGTCGTCATGAACAGGACTCGAACACGCCACACGCTGTCAGCCCATAGCCTATAGGTGGCATGCGCCTGGACCACTAGGCCAGCGGGCGCCCACAAATGTTGATATTTAATTTACATTCCAACAGTAAATGACCTGTACTTGTACCCACCTTTTTCCCCTCACTGTATATGTTTCTTTTCCCTTTTTACCTCCTTTATGATGAATTCCTGTTCTGTCTATAGAAGTGTCTATTTGTACGTCTCTAAATGTTTTGATGATTTGAACATGGTGGACCCTATTGGAAACAAGTGTAATGCTTAATTGGGTCGTCCACTCACAGTTAACAGCCTTTGTATTGAGTTTGTGCTTGAAATGTACTGTAATTCTGCAAACTGTTAATAAATTCTTCAATCAATCAATCAATCAATCAAATAAGGGTATAGTATAGTAACTCACAGCATCAGAAATCATAATAAATCACAAATTAGTACAAATATGGTATATGCCACAGTTTACCACAGTATAATTTACACACCGAGAGGGGGAGCCTATCTTGGGCGCGCCTTACACTTAATCCCTAAACCATTTGCCATATTTTACTATCTTGAAAAACATTATGAAATAGTTCAACTAGCCGATCTACATCGACACGCTGTGAGCTTGTAGATTGGCTATTTGAACTATTTTAAAATGTTTTTCAAAATAGTAAACAAAATGACAAATAGGCCTACGTTTAAGGATAAAGGGGGGGAAGGGGTAACCTGACTCCGCCAGATGGGGCAGCAGAGAGTACACTGGGTTCCCCCCTCCTGCTCCCATCTGGGAACTCTCAGGCAGACTTGATGCCCGGCCACAAAACGGCCTGGCCAATCAGCAGCAGCTTCTAGCAGCTTCTAGCAGCAGCTTCTAGCTTCTAGCTGCTGCTGATTGGCCAGGCCGTTTTGTGGCCGGGCATCAAGTGGCGCAGGATATAGCTGAGAGAGCACTTCCCAATGATCCCTGGGTCGGCGGTTCGAATCCCGGCTCCTCCTGTCCACATGTGGAAGTGTCCTTGGGCAAGACACTGAACCCCACATTGCCTCCAATGAGTCGGTCGGTGTGAGCTCGCCACCATTGGTGTGTGAGTGTGGGATAGTGAGGACGCTGGCGTCGACTGTTCGCCGCTTCATCTCCCAATGAATGAATGAATGAACCATTGTAAAGCGCTTTGTGCACTTGGAAAAGCACTATAAAAATGCAATCCATTAAAAATGCAATTCATTCACACAA
The DNA here is from genome assembly GCF_951216825.1 of Electrona antarctica. Taxonomy (NCBI): domain Eukaryota; kingdom Metazoa; phylum Chordata; class Actinopteri; order Myctophiformes; family Myctophidae; genus Electrona; species Electrona antarctica. The sequence continues at coordinate 9,254,806 of NC_136812.1, forward strand.
CAATAAATCAATGAAAGAAAATCAATAAATATGATTCCCGCAACCATATTGGCTGCAGGGCCATCAACAGAATGTCAGAGAAGTTACTGTTGGAATTGTACTGTGAATGAGTCACTGCTTACAGCTGTGGTATTCCATCAACCTGCAGCGGCATGCAGGCCCTCGGTCGGCGTCACCAAGCACACCTTACCTGTCAGCTCAAATGTACAAAAGGGCTCTGTTGCAATACGGTATTCAGAGACGCCCTACCTGTTAGCATAACTCTGTGGATGGCACTATACCATCGATGTCAAAATGCCCAAGCTTTTGTTTTCAAGAATTCGGATCTGTGAATTTAAGGATCTAATTAAGAATGGGAGACAGTCTATGGGTCTAAGGTGAGCCAACGAAGTATTATCTCGATAATGAATACCAATAATGATAATGGCAATAATGGATATAATGATAACAAGTTTGCATTTTATGCATTTGTCTAGATCTATGTATTTGTTACAAAGGGTCAATAAACACTTTATTGCATAGGTTTATCTTTACAGTATAGGTTTGCCTTGTTTATCTCATTTGATAAAGTTTCAATAAATAAACTGTCGCGCCAGCTGTTAACTATGTTACTTGCGTCTGTTCATGTATATTTCTGTATGTTATGAAGAGCCCTGATCTTGTCTTACAGGCTTGATATTGTTGTGAGCCGTAAAGCACAGAAGAGGGACATTCAGAGTATTCTGCACAATAAAACAAAGGATGAGACATACCCCTCAAAGATCAGGTATTGTACACAGTATATGTGCATGGAATAAAGCAAAAATAAAATCTCATGACTCAACCATTTTGCTACGCCAAGTTCTAATCTGTGATTTGTGAAAAAGGGTTAAAGGAGACTGTTTACTAAACACAATATGTAAAATGATGCTCTTTAGATATTGTCATTCTAAACCACTGGTTGTCAACCAGTGGGCTGGGGACCACCGGTGGTCCTTGAGGGGGTTCCAGGTGGTTCCCAGCAAAACGATGGAGAGTTGGTAACCAAATGGACCCTTGTTATAGATCTTTAACTCTTGAGAGTGTAAGGGTCCATTTGGTTTAATTTTCCGTCCCCTCAAGAGTGAAATTATTATTTAACATCTGCATTATTTAATTTACAAGATGTCTACACAATGTAGAAGAGGAATTGTTATTTTGATCAACGTTTGCCTGTTCTCTCTCCTAATGGAGATACATACAGCCAATGCCTGTTAAATAAATCACAGATTGATGCTTGTTTAATCATAGTCAATATTTCTGTCCTCATTACAGCTTTCGGGATAACACCAAACACCACCCGAATCTGGAAAGACTATTAAGGGATAAAAGTAAGAGAAGCTATTGTTGCACCACTACGCATGCCATATGGTAAAGTGTCTCAACCATGTTCAAAGAGGAGCTTGTGTGCATATCCCACATTTAGGGCAGGTGCTGGACATCAAGGCAGCAATCAGAAAAGTAAAAAAAAAAAAAAAAGAAGAAAGTTACATCTCAACCAGCCTTTTAGATGACAGAAAAGTGCTTATTTGAAACTTTTGGATCTTAGCTTATGTGTGTCATAAACAGCATCTAAAACTGTATTCTACTCTTTGTGTCGATCGTATGGTCATTAATCACGGTTTCTTCTGGTTGAAGGGTAGTTTTTTCCATGACACATTTACCTTTCTTAACCTGCTCTACAAAGTCCTGTAGGCCTACAGAGCAGGCCTGTAAGACCTAAATTGCCATGGGTATATTTTGTGATTTGGCACTACAGTACACTAATAATATAATATTGCAAATTGAAATTGATACCTATGATCATTTTGCAAAAAGGATTATGGTATAGTTATCTATAATTCTTCATTCACCGACCGGACCTACCAGGTCTCCTGGAAAGGTCTGTTATCATCCCCCCGAACCCTCCAAACTGGGGTCCCACAGGGATCTGTACTTGGTCCCCTCCTTTTCTCACTGTACACTAAATCCCTTGGCACTATCATCTCTGCCCACAATATATCCTATCACTGTTATGCCGATGACACACAACTGTTTCTATCCTTCCCCCCCTCTGCCACCCAGGTGGAAGAGCGCATCACTGCTTGCCTGGCTGACATCTCACAGTGGATGTCCTCCAACCACCTCAAGCTGAACCCAGACAAGACTGAGCTTCTCTTCTTCCCAGCTAAGTCCTGCCCGATGCGGGAGCTAACTATTTCCGTAGACAACGCCCTGGTAACGTCTGTCCCAACAGCCAGGAACCTTGGTGTTGTCCTGGACAGTCAGCTCTCGTTCAAAACTCACATCACAACTGTCACTCGATCCTGTAGGTTCACACTCTATAACATACGACGAATTAGACCGTTCCTCACCCAGGAATCATCCCAGCTCCTAATCCAGACAACAGTCCTGTCAAAACTTGACTATTGTAACTCTCTCCTTACTGGCCTACCGGCATGTGCACTGAAGCCTCTCCAACTGATCCAAAATGCCGCAGCTCGCTTGGTCTTCAACCAGCCAAAATTCTCACATGTCTCCCCCCTGCTCCGCTCCCTGCACTGGCTCCCGGTCGCTGCCCGCACAGAATACAAAACTCTGATGTTGGCATTTAAAGCAACCAAAGGTATGGCTCCCCCATATCTTGCCAGCATGATTGAACCCTACAAACCCTCCCGCGCACTCAGATCAGCCAACGCAGGGAAGCTGGAAGTACCCTCACTAAAAACGCCGGGACAACGCTCCACACGTCCCAAACTCTTCTCCCTTCTGGCCCCAAAACTGTGGAATGCACTTCCCGTTGCAATCAGAACTGCAGCATCACTCCCGATCTTCCGCCGTAGTCTGAAAACCCACCTTTTCAGACTCCATCATGGCCCATAGCACTTACCCTACCCCCTTAGACAGCACTTCTTAGACTTATATAGCATTTGAAACAGACTTATAGCATGTCATGTAGACAGCACAATAAGTGCATTGTATGTAGTCATAGCACTTCATAGTATATATGTACAGCATAGTATAGCACATATGTGTAGTTTATATGTATAGTGTCATTATATAGATATGTTCTAGTTATAGTTTATATGTATAGTGTCATTATATAGATATGTTCTAGTCACGGTCTTAGCTTACGCATGTTTCGCGATAAATGCATTTTGTTACATATGTGATGTATTCCCATGCTTTTTGTTCTTGCCTATTGTAAGTCGCTCTGGATTAAGAGCGTCTGCTAAATGCCTAAATTGTAAATTGTAAATTGTTCATTCTAAATCCTCTCTCCATACAGAGTGTTTGTCAGCATTCCGCTCCTTTCTGCAATCAGAGTTCAGCGAAGAGAATATCGAGTTCTGGCTAGCATGTGAAGACTTCAGAAAGTCCTCCTCAGCGGATGGGCTTTCCTCTAAAGCAGACGAGATCTACCAAGAGTTCCTCCACCCTAGCGCCCAACGAGAGGTCAGTTCCAGAACCACATTTCATGATTTGTGGACAAACTTACAGTGCATATAGTTACAGATTTTTTAAGACACTTGTATACTGGCCAGCCTTAGAGGCCATTACAGTACTCCAGTACAACCACCCCTGAATCAGTGGGGAATGGGAAATAGTTGCTTTGGTTGGGGACAACATAGTGATGCTTTTCGTTCTTTGGGGTTTGAAACCAGAACGGTTCTATTATGCACAAGACCAGATAGTTATGCTTATTTCATAATTGTTACACTGGCAGATGGACTGTTTGCGACTGGCTAGTATGCTTCAAGTTCTGTGTCGTCGTCCGTCCTCCCCCACAGATCAATGTTGACCATTATATTCGAGAGGAGATTCAGAAGTCCTTGGTGAAACCCAGCCTCTCATGCTTTGATGATGCCCAGAGACACGTGTATCAGCTGATGGAGAGAGACTCCTGC